>NC_056725.1:1222722346-1223097346 GCF_019279795.1 Protopterus annectens
AGAAGCTGGCTTTCTAGAAGGAAAAGTTTTACAAGCATTCATCAGATATGGTATAAAGATGGCATTCCATAATAATGGAGCTTCCTGCTACTTTGGTTATAAGACAGAGGGGGTTGAGTATGCCCTTCATCTCACCCAGGGCTATTTGGCTTCTAGGGAATGAAGCAATAGAGTTAACCTGCCATCACAATCACATCTGATGACTGTAGAAGTGAACTGTTCTGCAACATTAGTGCCAAACTGCCATGCTACAATGAAAGGCGAGGCATCCAAGGCCCGAGCAGTCCCAGGAGGTTTGTGATAGGCACCCAACCAGCATCTAAGAACACTCCCCCAAGTCTAATAATTTGGGATATTCTGCCCCATAGCACTGGAAGCCTGGAAAACTTGACACAATTTTTTCCCACCTCACTCCATTAGCATGTATGCACTGCTGTAAGAAAACCTCATAGGCTCTGAGATGGACATGTTACAGGGAAAATAAAAAGAATCAGAAACCAAGTTAACTTTCTCAAAGATCACAGCCAAGAAACACCTGCCATACAAGTTCTTTGTCCTTGGAGGAGAGGTAACTCACATAAATATTCATTGAATCACAACCATGATCTACTTGCGGAAGAACCATGGCACACATAAGCATTGTACTGAACTGATGAATAGCAACAGCTTGGTGCTGTATGACTCCAACAGCTGGGCACTGAGTATGCCCCTCTATTTGTCTTAAGTGATTTGACAACAACAGATACTCTGTGGCATTCCAAGCAGCAAGCCTACTTTGGACACGATGTAAAGATACTGAATTTGTTAGAGCATAGCAAGTACCTCCTTCTTCTATTTGGTCTGTGGTTGTTAAAAGTGTTTTGTGAGATTGTTGAGTAGTTTCTTTGCATATGAATTATTTCAGAAGTTAAATATCATTTTCCTTGTGGTTTGTATTATATTGTTGTATCTCGGCCAGTGATATTAGTACATGAGGATTTATAATGTGTATCACAGTGGCATTCTGGTGGTGCTGCGGTAGTGTTGTCGCCTCACAGTTAGACGTTGCCCGTTCGATTTTCAGTTAGACCGTCTTCTTTGTGGCGACATGCGTGAATGGGCATTCCTTCATTGAAGGTTGTGCATTAGACCCGGCAAGCCAGCACATAAAACTCTACTGCCAATCATTAGCGGACCGGAGTTCCACTGTGGCGACCCCTAACCGGGAAAAGCCGCAAAGACACAAACAAATCACAGTGGCATTCTGGAATTGTCACCTCACAGCTAGAGGTTCTCTGGTTCAGTTCTTGGTAGGGGTGCCTTCTGTGAAAAGACTGCATGTCCTCCTTGTGTTTGCGTGAGTTTTCTTAAAGTGCTGCATTTTCACCTCACATTCCAAAGAAATGCAGTAGGTAGACTGTACACAATAAATTGGCCATAGGTGTGAGTGTATGTACATGTTTGTGATATGTAAGAACAACCACAGCATGGCTAGCTGCTTGGTGGTGTGAACACTGACTCCAGATGCTTAGCACTGCTGATAACCCAAACCCATTTTCAGAAATGGGGACAAAAGGGCTCTGGATGGATAGACTTTCACTCTAGCTTAGCCATCAACTGGCACCGGTTTCAAGGCACTCCCATCTCCTTTACTCACCTCACACTCACTTCAATGCACCCCTTATCACCATTCTGCATTGCACATTCACTTCAGTGCACCCCCATCTCCTTTATTCGCATAGCACTCACGTCAATGCACCCCATCTCCTTTATTCACCTTCCACTCACGTAAATGCACCCCATCTCCTTTATTCACCTTACACTCACATCAGTGCACCCCATCTCCTTTATTCACCTTACACTCACGTCAATGCACCCCATCTCCTTTATTCACCTTACACTCACGTCAATGCACCCCATCTCCTTTATTCACCTTACACTCACGTCAATGCACCCCATCTCCTTTATTCACCTTACACTCACGTCAATGCACCCCATCTCCTTTATTCACCTTACACTCACGTCAATGCACCCCATCTCCTTTATTCACCTTACACTCACGTCAATGCACCCCATCTCCTTTATTCACCTTACACTCACGTCAATGCACTCCATCTCCTTTATTCACCTTACACTCACGTCAATGCACCCCATCTCCTTTATTCACCTTACACTCACGTCAATGCACCCCATCTCCTTTATTCACCTTACACTCACGTCAATGCACCCCCATCTCCTTTATTCACCTTACACTCACGTCAATGCACCCCATCTCCTTTATTCACCTTACACTCACGTCAATGCACCCCATCTCCTTTATTCATCTTATACTCACGTCAATGCACCCCATCTCCTTTATTCACCTTACACTCATGTCAATGCACCCCATCTCCTTTATTCACCTTACACTCACATCAATGCACCCCATCTCCTTTATTCACCTTACACTCACATCAATGCACCCCATCTCCTTTATTCACCTTGCACTCATTTCAATGGACTCTCATTTCCTTTATTCATTTTACACTCATTTCAGTGCACCCCCACCTCCTTTATTCACCTCACAGTCACTCAGCCACTGCTCATGCATCTGTGCTTCTTTCCTTTAGCTAGTATGCATTTTAATCTGTTCTCCTTTGACACCAGATGCCTAGACAGTCCATAAGTTAGAGGAATGTTTTTGGCTTTATTACAGCTGACTCAGGTGACAACTTGAATCACAAGATTATCCATCTAGTAGTTTAACTGTATAACTATCAATGTACAGGAAGTAAACTCCACACCAAAATGGCATACAGTAATGGCTTCCTGTCAATGTATTAAAGCAGATGTTGCTGTAATTAGAAAAAGATCACCTTGCATCACTCGTACGACTTGCATATTGAGTAGTAAGGCAAGGGGTGTTCTTAAAATCCTCCAAAGACCATCTACGAGAAGAGTGCTGCTTTTAGTATTTAGAAGGTAAGAATAGGCATTATTAGACAACATGTATAATAAGAAAAGAAGTGGTTAGCTTCCCATTGTCAAACACCCTGCAAACCCCTGTTGCTGTCTACAATGTATAGGCTGAATGGAGACACTCCCTCCATCTTTGTTTCATATTTGGAGGCATTATGTAGGTTTAACTAAAAGGAGGACCTCTTTATAACAGAGGGAGATTTTAATGCTATCTTGGCCAGCATACTAGACAGGTTTGGTCCTAATGGGGAAAGAAATATAAGGCCAGAGGCTGCAGTCCTCAATGAGATTAGTGAATATGTGATGTATGGATGTATGGATGCAACTCCACCTGAAAGAGCTGGGGTATATATATATATATATATATATATATATATATATATATATATATATATATATATATATATATATATTTATTGTCCAGAAGGCATCTCAAAGCACAGGATAGATTATGGCTAGTGAGCCACAGTCTGATACCTTCTGTGTAGAGTATCCGTGCAAAGGCATTTCACTCTTTGATTGTGATGGTGTTCTCATAGATTTTCATTGCAACCAAGCTCAAGGATGGTAGTAGCTCTTGGAAAATGAATCTTCAGATCCTTTCATCTTAGAATATGAGTAAGTGAATAACAGAGACAGTCAAGCAATACTTTGCAATGACTCCACCAGACAGTGTGCCTGTTTTTACATGGTGGGAAAATCTGAAGTCTAAACAGAAAACCATATGTGCTAGAAAGACATGTATTAATGTGTGTATGCTTAATGCTAATTAATAATCAAAAGAATTAATACGCTTTTCATTCTATTTTACATGCACTGTGTTATATATAAATTGAGTTTCATATGAGACTGAAAAAGATGCTTTTTGAAAACCGCAGTGTGCTTTCTGAAACTTGCAAGATGCCCTCTGACCTAGTAATCGCTAGCACAGCAATATTCATGTTTATGCCTTTTGGAAATGTACTTGAGGAGCAGGTGCTTATCTGCTAGGTCAGGAACGAATGAATGAACAATACTATATTCTGTAAATGTAATGATTTTAAACAATCAGCTCTGTTCGAAGCATGAGAACATGTGCAGCTGCAGAAGCTTAGAGATAAAGTAGACAAAGGATTATTAGAGAAATGAACTGCTAGCATTGTGCTTAAATTAGCCATAGTACCTTGAATGGTAACATAACATGTATCTAGCCGGTAGTAATCAAGGCCATGTTGTTTTCCTCAGGAAGTTTCTCACAAAAATTGATAAATCATCAGAAATTCATGGGAATGATGGTCAACAGATGATGATGAAAAAGCTGGTAATCTGTTACGTCAGCTTGGTAGGCCATGTCTAGTTAGAGAATGTATAAAAATGAAAGTATTTCCTGTTTCTAGTTAGACAAACTCTGTAATAGCACGTTTTTGTCTCCTTGCTGCAAGATTAAAGTGCCTTAACCTGAACCTACTGTGTTTTGATCATTTTTAAAGTATATTTTTCCTTTGACAGTTTGGTCCTTCAGACCGGAAAGTACCTCTCGCTCTAGGCCTAGGTCAGAATTGGGCCTGGTGGCATGCGTCCGTATGGAGAAGAGGCCAAATCGGCTCTTCTGTTTTGAAAGACCTCCGACTGAATTGTCATTCGAAAGAGGCCAGCCACTGTTTCTGATCTGGGATTGGAGGACGAGTCAATGATCCGGTGGATCAACTCACGGAGGATCAGGTAAGGAGGAATTACCTTATTTCTGTTTTAAGATCAGGGACTAGTTGCAGAACTGTTTTTGTCAGGAAGATTTGCATGTGCAGATCAGGGACAAAAAAGGTTACTGTTTTGTCATAGATCAGGGAAACAGAATAGGTAGGCAGTTATTCTAGATAAACTGTGAAAAGGTGTAGAACCGTGGTACCACGTGATAAGAAGGGTTACGTAACAATTTACAGCTTAGCTAAGGCAACAATGGGAAATCAGTGCACAAAAAGTTCCCGAGACCCGCACCTAACTGAAGACGCGAAATATATGCAATTACAGCGTGCCGACAATGTTAAGTACTATACAAAATGGGTTGATAAGTATAAATTTGATGGTAATTTAGATAAACTTGCACTTATTAAACTTGTCAGGCAACTAAAAACAGACGCAAGAGGTCAATTAAAAAAGCAACGACAATTAGGAGTCCCTCAGGCACATAGGTGGCTTGAGGAAGCAAATCGCAGGGAACAAAAGATTAAAAATTCAAAAACAATGTTCTTAGACAAAGAAGATAATAACTTGGTAATAGCAACGGCCCCTCCTTTGCCCTCTCCGCTTCCCTTACCAGAATATGAAGTGAGTGGACAAGCTGATCCACCTCCGCTATACCCAGCTGTTTCTACAGCATCAAAACTATTTGTCAGGGATCCTATCGAGACAAGGTCTCGAGCACGCGACTTGAGAAGGGAGATTGAACTATGTGAAATAAATAGAAAATCACAAGCTATGAGTGAGGAAGAAATATGTCCACTCATAGAAGTACCAAATCCTCAGGCAGGACAGGCGGGGTAGGATCCAACACTTTTAGTTTATAGACCGTGGACACCAGAAGATATCCGGAAAGCCACAGAGGGAATTCCCCATCCGAAAGTGAATTTTCGAAAATTTTTGGAAGATTTACAGGGTATGAGATTAAGTTACCTTTTGAATGGAGAAGAAGTAGAAAAAGTAGTTAGACAAATTGTGGGTCCAGATTGGCACATGATCAGTGGCGACTGGAATCCCCGTGATGCACAGCTTAGACAACTCCCACATACTAATGCAGAATTGGATGGCAGAGTGAAAGGTCTGACAGACCGAATCTCTGAAAAATGGAAGCCTAGGGCTGATTGGATTTGCATTAATCAGTGCATTCAACAAGAAGGTGAAACAGTTGATAGATATTATGCTAGATTATTAGAGTGTTTTAATAACCACTGCGGAATGCAGATACCAGAAAACCAGACACAAGATTCCTCATATGAGCAACAGCTAAAGAATGCATTCTTGAAAGGTAGTATAACTCCCATTAGCAGCTTTATTACGAAGCATATGGTAGATCATCGTACGAGTAGATTGCAGCCATTACTTGAATATGCTAGACATGCAGAGAGACATTTTAATAGTAAAAAGGAAAAGAAAACTCTAGTATTTTCAGCAGAAGATGGGTCAGAAGTATTTGTAGTACAAACTGGCAGAAAGGGTAAGAAAAATAGCCAGGGAAATAAGCAATCTGACAAGCGATCAGAAGATTTTGAAGAAAGGAAGAAAAGAGGTGAATGTTTTAAATGCGGGAAAAAAGGACATTTAGCAAGGGATTGCAGGTTAAATAAAAAGGTGATTACAGAACATAAGGAAGATGAGGAATGACTATATGATAGTCAGGAATCACTGAATGAAAATAAACAAGAAAAGACAAGTGCAAATGTGATGACAAGGGTAGAGGATGTGACAGAAGGGGTGGAGGATGTACATGAATTTGTAGACGTTGAGGAAAATGAAATTTTGGACTTAGCCTTATTGAGCCTAGAGCTTTACTTAGCAGATACAAAACCGGAAGTGACGCTTCTGGTAGAGGGGAGGAAAGTCAAATTTTTGTGTGACTCAGGAGCTTCACGGACCCTGATACACCCTTCCAAATTACCAGAAGATTCAGAATCACTAGATTATATACTAGTGAAAGCAGCTAATGGAAAGCTGTATCAGGAGCCACTCTCCCATGACATAGCAATAACAGACCCTGTTTCAGGAATGACCCAGAAAAGTAAAATTGTAGTTTCTGCAAAATGCCCAGTAAACCTTTTGGGTAGAGACTTAATGCAGATATTTGGCATAGCCATAGTTCCAACCATGCAGGGTATGGAAGCACAGCAACAAATGGATACTTTTGTAGTGCGACCGGAAGGCGAGACATATTATTGGTACAGCCAGGACTTGGTTACGACTGGTCCAGGGGTAGTAACCGAAGAACTGATGAACATAGCCATCAGTAAATCCCCCTCCCTCGACATTGACAAACAGCATTTGTTGCATTGTACTCTGTATTACTGTAGTAGACCAGGACCTGATAAAGAATATGAGCAGGAATTATTTCAGAACCATGCAAACAGACTAGTGTTACGAAACTTGTACTGGGACACAGAAGGAAACAGTGTAGTAAGCTGTTCATTGCCCCAGGAATTTTTAGCACTTTACAAATCTAATCGATTGCCACATGTTAGCTTAACTAAGAATAAAAGTTTGAGATGGGCAGACTTAGGAGAAAAAGTCACAAGGTGGGAAAAGCAGACAGAATTAGAACTCTCCGAACAAGGAGTACAGAAGCAGAAACTGAATTGGATAACACAGACACACCCAGCTGTGCACTCACAGGCTAGTGAGAATAGCTAAGTATTACTCTTACTGGAAGAAGAGGAAAAAGCCTTGCGAAACATACCAGAGACTCTCTGGTCAACAGGGAAATCAGAAAGGAGTCTTAATAGAATCTCCTGATTCACCATGTAATACACCCTTATTTCCTGTCAGGAAAGCAAATGGGGAATGGTGTATGGTCCAAGATTTACAGGCTGTAAATAATGCAGTTATACCCAGGGCACCAACGGTGCCAGATCCGCACACCTTACTGAATGACTTAAAGCCTCAGCAAAAGTATTTTTCTGTGGTAGATATTAGTAATGCATTTTTCTCAATACCGATACACCCCAACAGCCAACATTGGTTTGCATTTACATTTCAGGAGAAACGGTATACATATACAAGATTACCACAGGGATATTGTGAAAGTCCAACAATATTTGCACAAGAAATGGCAAGCAACCTGGCGGGATTTATCCCACTGAAAGGTAGTAAGATTTTACTTTATGTAGACGACATTCTGCTGGCAGCCCCCACCCAGCAAGAATGTAAAGAGGACACCATAGCATTATTACAGTTTTTAGCTACTCAAGGACACAAAGTAAACAAGAACAAACTACAACTTTGGAGAAAACAAGTTAAGTACTTGGGATATGTAATATCCAAAGAAGGTAGAATATTAATCGAAGATAGAAAAACAGCAATATTACAAGCACCTAGACCAACTACCAAGAAGGAAATTATGTCCTTCCTGGGAACTACTAATTTTTGTCGGATTTGGATACCAAATTATGCTTTGGAATCTGCTCCACTGACTAATTTGATATTTAAAAAGCCAATGGCAGCACAGGATTTATTACAATGGACACCAGAAGCAGAAGCAGCTTTCTGCAAGCTGAAACAACTGATAGCATCATCCATAGTTTTAGGATTACTGAACTATCATAAGCAATTTTTTCAAACTGTAGACTGTAAGCAAGGTTATATGACATCAGTGTTGACACAGCAACATGGGGACAAGCAACGCCCCATAGCTTACTATTCATCACAGTTAGACCCAGTGGCGTGGTCCCTGCCCCACTGTGTACAAGCGGTAGTTGCAGCTGCAATGGCAGTGCAGGCTTCGGCCTCAGTAGTGTTATTCCACCCTCTCACATTGAGAGGGCCTCATGCAGTCACAATTATTTTACTGCAAGAAAAAGTAGCATATCTTTCTCCTGCTAGACATCTTTCCTGTATGACTATAATGTTGAGCCAACCTCATATGACAATTGAACGATGCACAACTTTGAATCTGTCAACCTTGCTCCCAACCCCTGCAGATGGCAAACCGCACTGCTGCCTGCAGGAGATTGAGCAAAAGACATTACCGAGACAAGACCTTACAGATGTTCCCTTGGATGATGCCAAGGTGACATACTATGTGGATGGCTCGTGCAGGAGGGGTCCTGCAGGACAGATCCTAGTGGGGTATGCAGTCGTTCCTGATACTGAAACTTTAGAAGCAAAATCTTTACCACACAATTTATCTGCACAAGCAGCAGAGTTGATTGCCTTGACAAGGGCATGTACCTTAGCAAACGGTAAGAAAGTGAATATTTTTACTGACAGTCAGTATGCTTTTTCTACTGTACATGTTTTTGCGCAGCAGTGGAAAAATAAAGGAATGATAACATCTACTGGTAAACCAATTAATCATGCGCAATTTATTTTAGATTTATTAGACTCTATTCAGTTACCTCAGAAAGTAGCTATTTGCAAATGCGTAGCTCATATCAAGCAACAGGATAGAATTTCAAAAGGTAATGTGCGGGCTGATACAGCTGCAAAACAGGCAGCTTCAGCCTCAGAAGCTTTTCTTTTGAGTGAGGAATTACAACCCTCTGAGATTTTAGATTTAGAAATGTTAAAAACAATGCAGACACTTACTACAAATGTAGAAAAACAGAAGCGGATAAAACGAGGAGCAATCCTTGAAAAGGGACTGTACATTTCCAAGGAAAAGAAACCAATTTTGCCATCTAACTTGTTTAGATAAGCAGCTTTGTTGAGCCATGGCCAGAGCCATGTCTCAACAGGGGGGATGGTACAATTAGTGAATCGAGTGTTTACAACATATGGATTTACAAACTACACAAAAAATTTTTGTGCAGCATGCCATGTTTGTAACAAGCATCATACACAAGGGGCATTGAAGCCTAAGCAAGGGAGTTTCCCTACACCACCGTATCCATTTCATACTATTTGTATGGATTTCATAGAACTGAATAAATGTGAGAATAAAAAGTATTGCCTTATCATTATAGATATGTTTTCCAAATGGGTGGAAGCTTTTCCAACTAAAAATCCAGATGCAGCTACTGTTGCAAAGGTCCTTGTTAAAGAAATTATACCCAGATTTGGCATACCGGAAAAGATTTATAGTGATAACGGTACACATTTCGTGAACCAAACAGTGCAACAACTTAGTCGGTATTTTGGAATATCGTTAAAAAATCACTGCGCTTACCACCCCCAATCTGCAGGATTAGTTGAGATGCATAATGGGGTGTTGAAGAATAAGCTTAGGAAGTTGATAAGTTAGACACAAAAGAACTGGGTGCACTGTTTGCCTCTAGCACTGTTGAGCATGAGGACTGTTCCAAATGCAAAGGGATTAACTCCTTTCGAAACTTTGTTTGGGAGGGCATATTATACACCTCAGTGGAAACCTCTCATGTCTGCAGAGCAAGAGGCTGACAGTTCACTTGCAGGGTATATGAGATGATTTTTGAATAACAAACTTTTGCAGTTAAATTCTGTTTCAGATAAAGAGCAACTGAAATCGGAAGCACCAGTAGCCCCAGGCACCTGGGTCTGGGTGAAGATTGTGAAGAAAAAGAACTGGAGTTCTCCGAAGTGGGAAGGACCATACCAGGTACTACTGTCGACACCCACTGCAGTCAAGATCGCGGAGCGAGCTTCCTGGATTCATTTGACACACTGTAAACTGGTTAAGAACTTTGAATTGGACAAAAACTTTGTTACTGTTGTACAACGAGAACATAATGGCCAGGTACAGAGTGAATAGAGACATTGAGCAACCTCAGAAAACTTGCATGATCATTTTGAAAGCTATACTAATCACATTGTTCTTTTTGTTGTGGCCACTCCTTTTTCCTGCCACAAAAGTTGAACTGATTAAACGTAATGAGCAAAACATAGACTGGCATCCGAACTTTAACACTTATCAGGCAATTACACGTGTGTATGCTGAGACTTTTAATGTTTCGAACTGCTGGGTCTGCACGGCCATACCAACAGCATACGGGGGGTTATTGATGGCTGCTATCCCCCTAGGGGTCAATGAGACCTGGGAAAATCTGTTTGTTGACACAGTTGCTATTAAAGCACATGATAAGGTAGCACTGTATTTGCCTGTAACACAAAAAGGAATTGTATGTTTTTACAAAAGTGAAACACAATTGCCGCTGTCCTCCTAAAGTATCCTGTAGCAAATAGCAATGCCAAACTTACAGAGGTAACTAGCAGGACACACCACGAGAGCACTGGTTTCTTCACAAATATCTAAAATATATATATATAATATATATATAATCTAAATATATAAAAAATGTTTTTACAAAAATGATACCATTCAAGTGGGATGGAGCAAGTGTAATGTCACCGTACAGTATAAATGTTATACAAAAGCAAATGATTTAGGTGGATCTTATAGTACAGATTATAACTCATTTTTGAAATCTATGCATAAGACTCTTGATCAGGTACAACGTAATCCTGTACTTTTTAAAGTTATCTGTAATAGACAGGAAAATGTTTCATGCAGGGCAGTCATTTCGTAACAAAGTAACTACTAAAGTAGAGGACTGTTATTTTGTGTGTGGTAAAAAAGCATATAAATGGTTACCTGAGAATTGGTCTGGCAGTTGTTTTTTGGGATACCTGGTCCCGGCCATACGACACACTGCAGTATTGCCTCAGGGAAGTATTCGAAATACCCGAGATGTAACCAAAAAGACTGTTAAGAAACCTGAGAATCCAGTGGGACAGATCGAAGCAGGCTGGAAAGACCATCATAATGTGGGAACCAAACTTGCGCACATGGACTTGAGTGATGCTGTCATATCATGGGCAGGTATATTACCTGCATATGGTGCAGTTAAATCAATATGGGAGCTGCGAAAACTGTCTAAACTTCTCGAAGTAATGAGTAATGCGACATTTCCTGCTCTTGAACTGATAACTGATGAACTGAATGCCATGAGAACTGTAGTACTCCAAAAACGAATGGCTCTTGACGTCACCCTAGCGGCGAGGGGTGGGACGTGCGCTTTAATCAAAGAAGAATGCTGTGCGTTTATTCCTGATCATCAGCATGAGATTAACGATCATCTCGAGGTGATTCAGCAAATGTCGGCCATGACCAAACCAGGCCCAAACCCTCTGACAGACTTTTTCCAGAATGTATCTGGGGGGTGGGGTTCCATCCTAATGAACATATTGATTGCCATTGGGGTAGGATTACTCCTAATAAGAGTTTGTGTTGTTGTGGAATCCCCTGCATGAAGAAATTAATCAAAGAATTCATAGATATATCAGTATCTGAGACTATGTATCAAAGTACTGAATTTGAAGAGCTGCTAGAATGTGAAACACTTTCATAAAAGTTCAAACTGAATGACTTTCTTAACTGCAAATCCTGATTGGAAGAGGTTGGGAAAAGAAGCAAACTGTTTATTCTTTTTTGAAAATAGAATTAAAAAGTATTAACAGGAGGAAAATGTTAGAAAAACATGTATTAATGTGTGTATGCTTAATGCTAATTAATAATCAAAAGAATTAATACGCTTTTCATTCTATTTTACATGCACTGTGTTATATATAAATTGAGTTTCATATGAGACTGAAAAAGATGCTTTTTGAAAACTGCAGTGTGCTTTCTGAAACTTGCAAGATGCCCTCTGACATAGTAATTGCTAGCACAGCAATATTCATGTTTATGCCTTTTGGAAATGTACTTGAGGAGCAGGTGCTTATCTGCTAGGTCAGGAACGAATGAATGAACAATACTATATTCTGTAAATGTAATGATTTTAAACAATCAGCTCTGTTCGAAGCATAAGAACATGTGCAGCTGCAGAAGCTTATAGATAAAGTAGACAAAGGATTATTAGAGAAATTAACTGCTAGCATTGTGCTTGAATTAGCCATAGTACCTTGAATGGTAACATAACATGTATCTAGCCGGTAGTAATCAAGGCCATGTTGTTTTCCTCAGGAAGTTTCTCACAAAAATTGATAAATCATCAGAAATTCATGGGAATGATGGTCAACAGATGATGATGAAAAAGCTGGTAATCTGTTACGTCAGCTTGGTAGGCCATGTCTAGTTAGAGAATGTATAAAAATGAAAGTATTTCCTGTTTCTAGTTAGACAAACTCTGTAATAGCACATTTTTTGTCTCCTTGCTGCAAGATTAAAGTGCCTTAACCTGAACCTACCGTGTTTTGATCATTTTTAAAGTATATTTTTCCTTTGACAATATGCATGACAGTGAATTTGACCAGCAGAGTATATAATTGTGGAAAAATACTGAAGTCAACATATTTTGTATTCTGTATTTAAAGGGTTAAGCAGAAAAATGTTCACTGCGTGCAAACTGAAATGTTCTGGAAAATGTTGATCACTGAGGAATGCAGGAGTTAATCTTAAACTGCTGATAAAGTTAATGGTGCAAGAATAACTGTGGTACTGGCTGGTAAAAACAAGTAATCAAACTATCAATTTTAATGAAAGTCCTCTGTGCTACGTGTATGTACGTGCAGGAGGGTCTATATAAGGAGAACTTAAAGTACAAGTAGCCAGACTGCTGGCATATTACTATCATGTAGCAGATCTCCATGCATGTAAAATAAAGCTGTTTTACTTGCTTACAAGAACTTGGTGTGATTCTTCCAGAATATGTTAGAAGAGTAAAATCTTCGACATAACTGGCTAACGTTAGGGCCCCTGCACGGCGCGAATCGAACAAAGAGAGGCTGAAAACCTGCGCAGGTGGAGAGAGATCAGGCTCTCCTCGAATGAAAGACCTCCAACTGAAACAGGTTGAAATTAGAGGCCAGTCACTCTTTCCAGATTCAATCCGTGAGGTGGCAGCTAAACAGGGCGGAGGAATCACAAAGGTAAGCAAAAAGAAAAGCTATTTTTGTTGTTTCTGATTGGAATTTTTGTCTAAATTTTAAGGGACTAGTCAAGGGAGAAATTTAATTTTCTCAAAGTATAAGGAGTATATGTGAATAGATTCCATATACAAGAGATCTCAGGAACAGGAATAGTTTCGTAAGAGAAATGGGAACAGGAACCAGTTAAGCCAAAGGCGACAAAACTGAAGATGAAAAGTTTATGTTTGATTTACACCCAAAGAATGTAAAGTATTTAGATAAATGGAAAAAAGATCATGGGTTTAGTGGATGTTTAAATAAGTCAGAATGTCAAAATCTAGTAAGATTACTGCGCAAACAGGCAGGAAATAAGACAAGGAAGCAAAAGAAGGTAGGGATTCCCCAGGCACAGAAATGGCTGGAGGAAGCAAATAAAAAACATAAGGAACAAAATTTGAAAAAAGGGTGTGGTAATTCAAGTGAAAAAGATGTGTACTTTGTTCAAAAGGAAGATAATGAAACTTCCATAGTCAGTCGTAGTCACCAGAATCCCTCGGCCCCTCCCATCCAGTATCCAGACCCTGCACAGGTTATTGAGGTGCCCCCGACCAGGACCCACCGCAATACCAGGCTTCGTGAGTGTCCCCCACGCCACGCATTATATTACAGAGAGAGCCTGCCAACACTCTTGACTTACGCAGCGGAAGTATTAGGAGAGAAGGGGACTGGAAAATTAAGGAGAAGGTAGATCAGGAAGGAGAGGAATACCCACTGATAGAAGTGGCAAATCCTCAAGCAGGAGAAGGCGAGGGTCCTACCATATTATTCACCGACCGTGGACCCGTGATGATATCCGAAAAGCGGTAGAGGGATTCCCATCCAAAAGTAGATATGCATAAATTCGCATACAGACGAGGGGCATGAGAATGAGTTATAGATTAAACGCTGTAGAATTTGAACAAGTAATAAGGCAAATCCTAGGACCTGATTGGCACCTTATTTGCGGAACTTGGGACCCCTGCTACCAGAGGAAGGGGAGCCTTGCCGCTTAACTCAAGTGTGTAGAACCAGAATAAAGACTCTCCTAGATAAAATAGAAGAACATTGGAAGCCCAAAGCAGATTGGACTTGCATTAATCAATGCGCTCAATCAGATGACTAAACCGTAGACAATTATCTACATCGCCTCACACAATGTTTTGATGCTCATAGTGGGTTGATTAAGGCAGAAAATCAGGCAAATGACTCGCCCTATGAACAGCAACTGAAAATGCATTCCTAAAGGGCTGCAAGACAGCCATTGGTAACTTTATACAAAAGCATATGATCACACACAGGACAGCTGCCTACAGCCCCATATGGATTATGCTAGACATGCTGAGAAATACCTGAAGGAAAAAAGATAAAAAGCCCAGACTTTACAGTTAGTGAAGATGGAACTTTAATGTTAGTTCAAGGTTCCACAAATCGCGAAGAGGGCGTGGCAGGGGAAGAGGACGAGGACGGGAGGCATAAGTCATTCTGAGGATTTCGAGGGTAGGCAAAAGAGGGGAGTGTTTTAAGCGCGGTAAGAAAGGACATTTCGCCAGAGATTGCAGAGGACCGGAGAAACCGATGGTTGCTTCCGTGGTACCGCATGACTATATGATGGTCAAAAGACGAGATGGAGGGTATGAGGAAGAAGAAGAAAGTGAGAATGGGGAAGTAGGTACAAGTGAAGACGATGGGTGGGGACAGGAAATGGCAGAAAATGAGAAATATCAAATGGTAAATCTAATAGCACTAGCATCAACTATGCAATTGGAATCCCAACCAGTGATCACATTGCAAGTTGAGGGCCGAGACATAGAATTTCTTTGTGACTCAGGGGCTTCTAACGTTAGTCAGAAGTACTGCCATATCATCCGATGTTACCTCGGATGAATATGTGCTTGTAAAAGCAGCAAATGGTCGATTTACAAAGAGCCATTGTCCAAACCTCTGTGGTTTACCGACCCAGAGACGAACCAAACCATACGGTTCCGAGTAATAATTTCAGAAATCTGCCCAGTACATTTACTAGGAAGAGATTTAATGCAAGTGTTCGGTATAGCAGCCGTCCCAACCTCCACGGGATGGTGGCAAGGAGAATAGAACTGAATAGTGCAATGCTATTAGAGGGGCAGGGAGATCTACATTACTGGTATAGTAATGATTTGATAGAGACAGGCCCCCAGAGTGTAGTGACGGCTCTTACAAATTTGGCATTAAGCAAATACGGCATAACAACCAAGGTGTCAGATCCATTACATTGCACAATGTATTACAGAAGATGTGCCGGACCTGATTTAGAATACGAAAAGAAATTTCTTAGTTTTAAAGTCACCAAACTAGTATTGCATAGCCTTTTTTGGGACACACTAGGTAATTCTGCAGTCACATGTAGCGTTACAAGGGATATGCAGCTGCTGTATAAGAATGAATTAACCACATATATTTCAGTCACGGAGGGTGAAGGAATGTCATGGTACCTCGTGGGTAAGAAAATAACTGAATGGGTAGGATGGACACCAGAACAGTTGGCAGGTAAGGGCATTCAGGTTCAAAAACTTAACTGGGTTACACAAGCCAGACCGACTGCACCTCAGGGAAGACAAACCGATACAATCCCCTGGGACATTATGACTATGTCTCCTTACCCCCATGGAAGAATCTCAATTGCAGATGATTCCAAACTCATTATGGTCGCAGGGTCAGCACGATATCGGACTGATTAGAACGGCAGGACAGGTAAAGATTACACCCAAGTCAGAATTTAGACCTCATAAACGGCAGTATCCCTTGAGCAGAAAGGCAGAGGAGGGCATTTTACCGGTAATCACAGCACTTTTGAAAGCTGGAGTATTAATTCTGTGCACAGACTCACCGTAATACGCCTTATTTCCAGTAAAAACGGATGGGACATGGAGGATGGTACAAGACTTACAGGCAATAAATGCCGCGGTGGTACCTCGGGCCCCCATAGTCCCGGATCCGCCTATTCTGCTGAACGATATCCTTCCAACGGATAACTACTTTTCTGTAATTGATATCAGTAATGCCTTTTTCTCTATTCCCTTGCAGGAAGATAGTAGATTTTGGTTTGCATTTACGCTTATGGGCAAGCCGCTATACCTATACCAGGTTACCGCAGGGATACTGCGAAAGTCCAACCATCTTCTCACAAGAGATGTCCACCAATTTGGCTCAGTTCCAACCAGCCCAAGGGTGCCACCTACTGCTGTATCGTGGATGATATCCTCCTGGCCGCGACTACGGAAGAACTCTGTAAGTCCGAGACTATTCGACTACTACACTTTCTGGCACACGAAGGACATAAGGTAAATAAGTCTAAGTTTCAATTTTGTAAATTAGAAGCACGCTACCTGGGTTATACTATCTCTGGGAAGGGCAGGCGATTAGATGACAGCAGAAAGAATGCTATTTTACAAGCCCCCATGCCAACTACAAAAAAGAAATGATGTCCTTTTTAGGCATTACGAACTTCTGTCGAGTTGGATTCCCAACTACGCCAAGAAGTGCACCCGCTTATCAGACTTAATTTTGCAATACCGATGGCGGCAAAAGATTTGCTGCACTGGACAGACAAGGCAGTACAGGCATTTACTAGGATCAAGCAACTGATAGCTGGGTCAGCAACATTGGGGTTTCCAGATTACAGTAAGACCTTTATACAGACTGTAGATTGCAAGCAGGGATTTATGACATCTGTTTTAATGCAAATGTATGGAGATAAGTTAAGACCATTGGCATTTTACTCTAGCAAATTAGACTCAGTAGCACGAGCATTACCACACTGTGTGCAAGCAGTAATTGCAGCCGCTTTGGCGTACAAGCGCCTGCCACGCTGGTATTGTTCCATGATCTTACGCTAAAAGTCCCGCACTCTGTAGCAGTCATCCTTCTGCAGGACAAGTTAACATTTCTGTCACCTAGCAGACATTTATCTTGTATGACTATGCTGTTATCGCAGCCACACATGACAATTGAGAGATGCACTACCTTAAATCCAGCGACATTGCTACCTGTTGCTGAAGACGGTATTCCGCATGTATGCTTAGATCTCATACATTCTAAAGTTCTACCAAGACCGGATCTTAAAGATCAACCCTTACTACATGCGGACTGGACACTGTTTGTAGATGGGTCAGCACGCAAAACAGAAACAGGCACCACGCAGGTAGGGTATGCAGTTACTACTGCAACTCAGATAATAGAGGCAAGACCACTCCTCGGAACTTATCCGCCAAGCAGCGGAACTGATTGCTGTGACAAGGGCATGTCTCCTTTCAGAGGACAGGAATGTCACTATCTATACGGATAGTCAATATGCCTTCTACGGTGCATGTGTTTGCTCAGCAATGGAAAAATAGGGGATGGTTACAACCTCGGGAAAGACATTATGCACAAAGACCTAATCCTTGAATTACTACAAGCCGTCCAACGCCACGGGTTTGGCCATCTGTAAATGCGCTGCTCATACCCGTGCTAAGGACCCGTATCACTTGGTAATGCCCTAGCAGACAAAGCAGCCAAAGAGGCAGCTATGTCCAGTACCTTTTCACTTGAAACCACACCTACAGAATTACAACCAACAGATAAATTTGATTTGCAAACCTTACAAGTCATGCAGGAACTTAGCACAGTACAGGAAAAACAACGCTGGACTAGGTATGGTGTTAGGCAGAACAAAGGAATCTATGTGGGACCGGATAATAAATATGTTTTGCCTACTAATCTTTTAGATATGCAGCACTAGTTGTGCATGGCCCTTCCCATCTGGGCCCTGCAGCTATGGTTAGAATTATCCACCTTACCTTTGGACCAAGGGTTTCATTGCATATGCAAAACGCTTTTGTCTATCCTGCATAGTATGTGCTAAATACCACGGGGAGGGATCAGAGTTGTTCCGCATCATTTCCAACACCCCTATCCTTTTCATACAATATGTATGGACTTCATCGAATTGACCCCGCACAACTAAAGAAGTTTGTGTTAGTAATAGTAGATGCATTTACTAAGTGGGTTGAGGCTTTTCCGTGACACATCCGGATGCTCAATCAGTGGCTAAAATTTTGGTCAATCACATCGTCCCGCACTTTGGACTTCCTACACGCATCTACTCTGACAACGCACGCATTTTGTCAATCAGATCATACAGAAACTGTCTACAGTTTTCCAAATTGAATTGAAACACCATTGTGCCTACCACCCACAGTCAGCAGGGTTGGTGGAACGCCATAACGGCATTCTAAAAGGCAAGTTGAGAAAACTCATGGCCGAGACACATCAGTCTTGGATTACCTGTCTACCTCTAGCCCTCCTTTCCATAAGACAACTCCCACCTCAAAAGGAGTCACCCCATTTGAGTTGTTGTATGGGAGACCTTATTACGCCCGCAGTGGCAAAACTTGTTGCCCGCGGAACGTGAGGGGGTGAGGAGATAGCTGAGTACATGAGGAAAATGCTGACCAATACTAACAGCTGTTTAACGAATGATTGTTTTTCAGGTTCAAGAGACGACAAGATCACGGAAATCAGACCCGCGAGTGGGTCTGGATCAAAATAATAAAACGCAAGAATTGGGCATCCCCAAATGGGAGGGCCCCTACCAGGTGCTAATCGCAACTCCAACAGCAGTTCGGATTAAAGAAAGGTCCTCATGGATCCACCTAACGCACTGCAAAATCATAAAACATTTTAAGTTAAATAAAGACTTGAGTTCCCTGAGGAACAAAACAGACAGCAGCAATCATGAAGGACAATAATGAGAATAAGAGAAAATGGTTCTATTGCAATGTTTTATTGTTTATAACTATTGTGATTGTAATATTTCTGTTTTGGACATTTCTGTCTTTTAATGAAGCTAGCCATTCAAAAAGAGACAAACACACCAGCTGGCATCCAAACTTTAATACATATCAAGCGATTAAATATGCATATGCATCCTCAATGAATGTCTCAAATTGTTGGGTATGTACTGCAATACCTACTGTACACAGTGGCTTAATGTTAGGGACAGCCCTCTGGGAATAAATGATACTTGGAATAGTTTGTTGTTTGAAACCACAGAAGTACCACTGAGAGACAAGGTGGCGCTGCCTCTTCTGGGGCCAAAATGGAACAGTGTGTTTTCAAAAGATTGGGAAAGTTAAGGTGGGCTGAGCCAATGTAATTTGACAATAGTTCATAATTGTACCCTAGAAGGGCAGTGTGAGACCAAGTTTGGAGCTATAAAAAAGACATCAATGTAAATGATATTAGTTTTGTTGAAAAAATGCTGTATGTATATGGCCTGTTATTTAAGGGCTAAAGCCAAATGGGAGTTATGAATTTGCAACCAATATTACCATCAAAACAAATGATTGTTATTTTATTTGTGGTAGGAAAGCATATAAATGGTTACCATATGGCTGGTCAGGAAGTTGTTTTTGGGATATCTGATACCAGCTATCAGGCACGCAAATGCGCTGCCTCAAGGTAAAATACTAAATGCACGCTCTCTTAATAAACCTATTAATCCCGCTGGTAACATTGATGCGTCATGGATTTATCACCATGACTTGGCACACGCCAGCAGCAAAGGACTCTCACATATGGACCTAGGCGATGATGTAATTGCTTGGGCTGGTATTTTGCCAGCATATGGGACAGTAAAATCCATCTGGGAACTGAGAAAACTGTCAAAACTGTTAGAGACTCTGAGTAATGCGACATTTTCAGCGCTAGAATTGGTGACGGACTAATTAACGGCGATGAGAACAGTAGTGTTGCAGAACCGTATGGCGCGATTTCACCCTAGCGTGAAAGGAGGTACTTGCGCCTGATACACGAGGAGTGCTGCTCGCTCATTCTTGTTAACGAGCACGCAATTCAGAGCCATCTTGAAATAATTCAACAAGTTTCTGAACTGACTAAACCTGGTCCAAACCCCTTGACTGACTTTTTCCAAAATCTGTTTGGAAACTGGGGTTCTGTGTTGATGAACATTTTAATTGCTGTATGTGTTGGTGCAATCATATTTTTGCTGCTTGGCTGCTGTTGCATACCATGTATCAAAATGATAATATCGAAGGTTATCTCTGCCAATGCTACAAAAGCATATTTCTCTGATTATGAGAAGGTATACAACGATCTGGGATTGTGTAAAATAAACAGTATACAAAATGTTGTAAGGAGGGAAATGTGGAAAAATACTGAAGTCAACATATTTTGTATTCTGTATTTAAAGGGTTAAGCAGAAAAATGTTCACTGCGTGCAAACTGAAATGTTCTGGAAAATGTTGATCACTGAGGAATGCAGGAGTTAATCTTAAACTGCTGATAAAGTTAATGGTGCAAGAATAACTGTGGTACTGGCTGGTAAAAACAAGTAATCAAACTATCAATTTTAATGAAAGTCCTCTGTGCTACGTGTATGTACGTGCAGGAGGGTCTATATAAGGAGAACTTAAAGTACAAGTAGCCAGACTGCTGGCATATTACTATCATGTAGCAGATCTCCATGCATGTAAAATAAAGCTGTTTTACTTGCTTACAAGAACTTGGTGTGATTCTTCCAGAATATGTTAGAAGAGTAAAATCTTTCGACAATAATAAATTACACTGCTTCGAGTTGGAAATGGAATGACTGTTACAGCAGTGAAAGACCACAAATACAACAATAAAAAGTTTATACAAAATTAAAGAAAGTGAAGCCGGAATAAGGTTTACCATTTAAATAGATATTACAATGCCATCTCCATAGAGCTGCAGCTCTGACTTGGGCTCTGGCTTGTAAATCTAATTATTTCACTCATGTGCAAGACATCAATAAGCCATGCAATACTATGAAGAAGTCCACGCAAATCACTTATCAACTGAGAGACTAACCTCCATTCCATGCCAAATTGCCGTCATTGCAAACTTAATGAAGTAGTCTGTGAAGTGCTCATTGCACCTTGTACAGATCAAGAAATCACTAAAGCAGTTAACACACCCCATGGGAAAGCATCCAGTCCACACAGATTGGTGACAGACCTTGATAAGATATTCTTGCTGGTTATCTCTCAGCCTCTACTCACCCTGTTCTGCAGGATGTTTGCGCTGGGCACTCCCCATCATATTGTAGAATTATTTTGTGTTGTCTGTCCAAACCAGGGAAAGACACTGTAAATACAGAGACTGAGATGTATACCAAAACTGGTGAACAAGCTTCTTAAAGTGATCTCTCTCCTCACCCCCTCCTCCATTCAAACTGTCTTTGTATGAGGGTAAGCAATCAGGAACCACATATGAGGTGTAGTAAACATTACACTCATGGCTACATCAGATCTACTCCCTAGCAAGCCTAGAAGACTTTGAGAAAGCTTTTTTTTCTGCTTGGAACTACCTTTCAGAAGTATTGGATGGATTGAATTTCTCTCTATTATAGCAATTAAAGCACTCTAGAAAAATCAGACAGTCTCTTTCGTAACCATCTCTGTCATGTCCTTCCACTGTTTCCACTACCCAATGATATACAACAGAGTTGCCCATTGTCCAACAATTTATTTTTGCTAACAGTGGAGTCATTGGATCAAGCAGCAGGCAGTTGAGTTCAAATGAGAAATAGAAATTTGATGACATCTCAGGAGAACATTTCATGTTTGCTAATGAATGTCTCCTATTCCTGAATACCCTGTAAAAGGCATTCCAACCACATTTCTCTGGAGTACATCATGTCTGCGAATAAATGTCCCCTACTCCTAAATAATCCTCATAAAAGATATTCTGACCACACTCTTTCTCCTATTATAGTTTTAATTCATCACTGGGCTAAATGTTAATGCATCTAAAACTGAAGGGGTTTTCCCTCTAATTAATACAGAAGCATGAGAACTTCAGAGCACTGCTCATCATCTACCATATACCTGGTGGAATTATCAGCACTTTATTTGAACATTCTTTTCAATACCCTTTACCACAAATGATCAGATGAAATTTCAAACCTATGCAGAAGTTTCTTTTTTTGGAAGCCCATGCACAGAAGAGAATATCTTTACCTTTACTCAGAAGACACAGTGACTTGAAAATGCTATTCCACTCCAGAATGTAACAGTAACGGTAAACGTTATTGTCTTTTAGTCCGCACACAAAAAAAGAATGCACAGCTGAATGAAATTTCATTTGTCCAAGCTCATATGCACATAAACAAGCACATATGCAACATAAACACAAATAAATGCACAGAAACCCAAGAACACCGCAGTCCAAGCCAACTGAAGGCAGAAAGTTTCATCAGTCATGCATGGTTCATTCACAGTCACAGTGACTGAATCTGTCTGCTCCCTCCACACTGCTACTTGCTCCATTTCAACACCTGCAACATCCAAAAGTCCCAGTCAGGCTCCTTCCAACCAACAGAACCTCAACTCCATATTTAAACAGTCTGACATAGTCAGATCTTCTGCTACTTGCATCCATCTCCACTGTCACCACCAGAAGGCCCGAATGGCCTCAACCAGTTCAGCGATCTCTCCACGATCTCCCACAGACTCCTCCATCCATGCTGCCATTGTCTCATCTCCAACAGCAGCAACATCCTCAAAAACCAGTCTGGTCCCATTGACCAACAATATCCCATCCGATTCGCTCAGCAGGCAAAACCCAACTGCATCCAGCCACCCAAATGGCCACAACCAGCAGAAATCTCAAATGCAAATAATCCAGCGATCCAACAGACCACAGCTGCAGACAATCTGCACACCTGATGAAGTCAGAAAGGACTCCCCAGACAGGCAAAATCACAACAAAATCTACAATTTTAACACAAAAACACAAAACACACATCGAGAGCCGGAGAGGCTGCTGCCACACAAGGCGCCACCATCTTGCCCCTAGGTTTTATTTTATTTATTTATTATGTATTATATCACTAAGAATTTGCTAACTCCTCTGATTCTGCTGCCGTACAAAGGGTTCAAAAACTTGCAACAGGGTTCAAGTGGGATTGTAACCAACAAGGAGTTCTACTTCAGTTCCTAAAGCTTTTATATAGGAAGAGGACTTGAGCTAGGTGAAGCAGCAACTCAGCAAGTTTTAACTGCACCACACCCCTTTCCCACAGGTCAAAAACTGAGGTCACTCTACTACCCAGCATTCCTCCCACACACACACTTCCAGTGGCAGTAGGTTATTATGTAGCCTTCTCTCATAGCTGAAAAGATAGTTCCTTTGACTTCCCAAGCTATTGAAATTTAAAAAGAAAGCAGAATTGAAGTATGCCCTAAGGAAAGGAACCACCACACACACACACACACACACACACACACACACACACACACACACACACACACACACACACACACTTTGGAGGTACCCTGTCTTTAAAATAACAGATGCAAATTCTGTTGAAAGAACTGGTTGGTAAAATAAATTGCCTATATTACAGTGCAGGGGAGAAAAGTATTTGTCTAAGTCAAGTATATGCGTGATCAGTTTCAGCTAGTGAGTTGAGTCTTTTGAAAATACTTCCAAATCACACATGCATGACAAGCATGATTAAGAGTATTATTATAGAATATCTTCCATTTGTTTATGATTTACTATCAGCCCCTCCAGATAAAATTACAAATCCTTCAGTAATCAGTACATCTGATTTTTGTGCCTTAATGTGCACTGGGAAACACTGACAGGGTACGGTCAAAGCAGCTTTAGGTAAGTTTTGTATTACACATAAAGTAGACAATGGTGACGACATCAAGATGAGGATTCTTAAAGCAGCGTTGATGCTGAAAGTTAGCCTTAGACTGCTGAAGCATCACCTTCTTTATCTACATGATAGTTATTGAGCAGAGGCTCACAACATCTAGATGGGATATATGAGACCCCCCGAATATGAAAGCTGTTGTTCACAGGTCCTGGCTAATCTCTTTAAGCTATTATCTTGCCCAGCAGGCTCTCAAATGTGGCAATTGGTCTTGAATGTGACAAATTATGCCTTATACTGGCATTTATTTGCAATTAGAGATCTTTGTACTCACTTACTTTCCTTCTGTCATACTAAATTTGTTGTTTGCCTTTTTACTGTTTTCAAGTGAAGGCACCTTAAGGGCCTGGAAGCACATGGTGCTTTTCCAATGATTGGCTGCAAGTAGTAAGCACCTGATAAAACTTTCTAAATATTGGATGTATCGGTCTTTATGGTAAGACATACATTTACAGCAGTCCCTATATGACAGCATTTACAATAGAAGTCTTGGATGCAAGGCACATTATGATGGTTCTTCCACTTGCATGATGTATCTTGTATTGTTTGACAGCTGTAAGGCATTCTTCTTTGGTAAGACATCTCACAAGCTGTCATAAAGAATATATGAACATCTTTACATCATTAAGCACAAACATTCCACAAATACTTTATATAAACCCATTTCATACAGTACCGTTAGGAAATTTCAGTTTTTGTATTGGATCAAGTAGTTAAGGACAATACAGGGAATGCAGAGACTTTATTGAGTATTAAGGAGTTATTCTGTCAGCTAAGGTTACAAGCAGCAAAGATACCAGACCTGAACATTTCTGTGTATCTTGAAATAGTAGGGTGCTAAAGTTATGTTGCTGTCCTGTTTATGTTTTAACTATATTCAACACAAATGAACACAGGCAGCAATACTCAATGCCCTTAGCTGCAGTGAATAGACACAGCTACACTAAAACACTAAAAACACCTATGTGCAATGATACAGAAGCATAAAATGATGTCCACTATACCCCAGGGGCACAACTCTGTGCCCAATGCATAATGACAATAACTGCCAAAATAGAACAGCTGCCACCAATAGTGCAAACAGGCTTCAAATCACCCACAGCAGCCAACTCGGAATATTCTGGCCTTTACCAGATTAAATAAAAATAGAGAAACATATGTTACAAGCAGTAACAAAACTTTATTAGGTGCAAAATTTTACACAGCAGATGGAAATGCTTACTATAGTGTTCAGGGCATACTTTCTTAATTACTGCTTCCCATGAACAGACATCTCCAGGGTATGCTGTACTCTGTATGCTGGTTCCCCTGAAAAGAAGAACTGCCAGAATGTACCAGCTATCTATCTTCCTGAATGGACCTGCATAGGGCTCCAGCAGCTGGACCCTAAACTGGCAGTACAGGAGACAAAGCATAGTTTTGTTTTCCTTTGCACACCAGTTTCAGTATCCATTTCCATGAATGTAATGCAAAGAAAAATGGCAGAAGGTGACTCAATCCCTTCATAATACTTGGAATTGTTGTGGTATACTGTACTGACTTGCAGAGGAACAACACATGTACACAGACAGTTTGTGATGCACAGAATGCAGCTAAGCATATTTATACCCCATGTTGCAGGTGTGCACATGTGAAATCTAGCCTCATTAACATAAACAAGGTTCCAACTTGCACTTGTTAGCAGCAGTTGAGTGCTCCGTCATTTTTAGTGCTAAAACACACATCAGGGAAAAATGACCAGCAGACATAATTTAGCAGTTTGAATCATATTCTGCCAGCACAGAAGCAACACAGGAGTATGAGATAGCCCAAGAGATACACAGAGCTCTCCAGTAATATGGTAAATAGTATACGTGTAGTGTCACACACAAGTGATTATCTCCCTTTTGAATGCTGCCTGTAGCTGAATAGTAGTTGGGATAATATTAGTGAGTTATGTTGCATAAAACACTTTGCATGCATGTACCTTTTCACAGATACACCTAGCAGAGGATGGCAGTCCAGTAGCACACCACAGCCAGAACCCATCTAGGCAGCCATAGACTATGTTACACCAGTATTTGTAAAGCATTCCACTTGTACACCTATTGAAATGCACACTTAGCAGGGGGTGGAAGCCCACAGGCTTGTGGCCACCCCATCTCTAGCCATGCATCAGTAGGCAGTGTGCAGAATATATAACACCCATACATTGCACGTACCCTGGTATACCTAGCCATATTGTAATGTGCCAACCTACTTGCACATGACACAGGTACTTCCGTGAATGCACACATCTTTCTAATAATTGTTTCCTTGTTCCCATAGATGCAAAAATGTCTTCCAAAGATGATGGCTGGCAACAGTTGGATAAGTTCAGCACTACAGAGAATGACATCCTGCAGACACTCAGGACATATGGGTGGCAACTTTTCAAGAAAGGAGGCAGCCACCAACCTCTCTGCGACAATGTGTGGAAAATGGGTTTATATCATATCTCCAAATGCTTAATTTATCAAACACCTAATAGTCAAACCCTAATCACCAAACTACCTACTCACCAAATGACCAATTCATCTAACTGTAAATCATCAAAATGTTTTAGTTGGCCAACACACGAAAGGTAAACTTTTTTTATGTATTCCCTCCCATGGGGGGGGGGGCAGCCCCCCACAGACCCTGCAAATTAAATATACCAACTCTATGATCGCACTACAATGAGGTAATGGGTAAATCATGGCCAGTTGGCATGTCAATCATACAACATCTTTTTCAGGATGGCAAAGTAAAATCTTTCAATGATTTCCAGTTCGATGAATAGGTAGTTCGGCAATTACATTTGATGATATGATATGTACCCATGGAAATCACTGGTATGTGATGTCATTGCTATGGGTGAGAATAGCCAAACCATACAGCAATGTTGGAATCATGTAAATGGCTTGATACAAAGGGCATCTAAGATGGCATGCACCGCAGCAGCAAAATGGATGGTGACAAGAGTGCTCCTCCTTTAAGCTTAACATTTACAGAAGAAGAATTGTTTCAGTTATTTCTGCATGTTGAACAAACAGGACAGATATCGCACTTGAAAGTATTGGCACATAATCTGGGGGGGGCCAGCTGTCTTTCATCTCTCATGAAGACTAGACAGATATATACCCATGCAGTGGAAGGCACACTGCCACTGTGCACATATCCATTCAAAACTGCATGCAGTAACTAACTCCTCTGTCCTTCCCCATGTGCGTTGGGCATACAGATATGGTGAAGAGTTGCCACAGTTATAGAGTCATAGATTGTTACTAGGCTAATGACCTGGGAGGCTTTTCTAAGCTTAGCCAAGTTTTTCTGAAAGGATAATGATGTCCTGTATCCAAATAGGACATTGAGGGCCAGTCATTTATAAGCTACCTCTGTCAATAAGGGACATGGGTGAAAAGACTGGTGTAAATTTCCTATTCCCTATTCACTGGTCTAGGTTGCACTTAAACTGGGTAATAAATGAACTCAACTTCACATGGATGAAAGGCCTGTTCCATAGGATGGGCAGTCTCTGGGACACATCTGTCTTTCTAACATGTTCTGTTTAAGTCATAGACAAGATCTGGTCCTTAAACCGTATATGTCTGGTACTCTTTGACTTACAAATATGTAGGAGATTCATAAGTGTAGGGCTTGTGGATACCTTGTAAGGATCACCACTCAGTAATCTATAGGAGGCTGAGTAAAGGGAAAGGGCTTTAAGGAACTCTGCATAAAGCAGGTTTGTTGCGCCTTGTATTCTTTTTGTAAGGAACCTCTGAGGTCACTCTAGCTGTTGCATAAGCCTGGTCAGGTATATACCAAAGGGAGCATTTACTCTATGGCTGGTCTGATAAGGGCGGAGTACAGTAAGATAATAACCTCTTTGGATCTAGATACCATGCCCTTATAAGTTGCTCAACATAAAAGTGGCCATTTGGTGGTCAAAGGTAAGGCTACTGTCTATGTACATACCTTGATCCCTGACCACTGGGTTGACTCTTAGGGGCATATTATCAACATGGTAATCGGCCAGGATGGTTGACTTCCCAAAGGGTACAATTATGCATTTCTTAGCATTGAATTTAAGACCATGGCTTTGGCACCATTTGTTAGTCAGAGATAGACCTTCTTGAAGAGTACTAGTGTCTACAGAGGAGTCGATCATAACCCCCAGCATGCAATCATCTGCAAACTTAGTCAGTCATAGACCTTCAGCATTTGCTTCCATTTTAGAGAAATAGATGCCAAAAAGGAGCAGGCCCAGTACTGAGCCCTGGGAGACTCTTCTAGTAATTGGCCTCGTGGTGGAGATGGCCTCACCTATTTTGACCTCCTGGGTCTTGTCAGTGAGCCAGTTGGCTATCCAGTGGGTGATAAAAGGGTTTATACCTAAATTAATGAGCTTGTCAATAATGTATGAGTGGGGTATTGTAATAAAAGCCATAGCCAGATCGAGGTAAGCTGTGTGCACAGTCTTACCTTCATCCAATGTTTTGATGATCCTCTCAAAAAGTTTGTCAGATTTAACAGGCATGACCTTCCTTTAACAAAGCTGAACTGTGATGGGTTCATTGTTTGTGAGTATCTATGTCCTCATTTATCATGTCCATGATGATTACTTTCATGGCCTTACATATGAGGCTGGTAAGACTTGGGGAAATACTGTAGCCATCATTAATTCCTTGGGCACAAAACCTGACTGAAGGTTCCAGTTGAGGGGTCATGCCTCATGCTATTTATTAAAAATCCCGGGGCTCATCTATGTAGTGTTTATGGCCTTGGAAAGTGCATTGATGACCTGTTCCCTACTAATGGTTGGGGGGATTGTGGTATGTAGCATTTCCTTTGGACTGCCGGGAGGAGTGGCAGGGAAAGAAATTTGAGCTGAACCTGTCAGCCAAAAGGTTGGCAATGGCCTCCAGTTCAGTGTGGGTGATGCCATTTACAATAAGTTCTGTGCATCATTGTGTATTTTTCCATTTACAATAAGTTATGTGCATCATTGTGTATTTCCCTTGAGGTTATGGACATAAAAGAAAGCTTTGTGGTTGCCCTTTGACTGAGAAGCTATTTTTTTCTTCAATCTTAGCCTTTGAAGCCTTAATTAACCCTCTTAGCTGCCTGTTTAGATTGGTCAGGGGGCTTTTAGTATGTATGGCTTTGTTCCCCCTACACCTGAACAAGATTTTGTTTTCTTTTGTTGCATAACTGGTTGATATTGTGATTCCACCAGGGTGGCTTGTCTTTTGAGTTTGTCTAATACCTAATACATGTGGGCACAGCTCACTCTATGCAGCTATCAATATGGCTGTACAGAGATTTTGTAAAAAGCTCAGCATATGTTATGGTGTTTACTGGGTTTGGGGTGCTTGGAATTTAGCAAAAGTGTTGCTTAGTAGAGACAGGTTAGCCCTGGAATAGTTTGTAAAGGTTTTTGTTTTCACTGGATCCCTGGATTTAATTTTTATTTCAAGTAATACTGCCTTATGGTCAGATCTGATGAGCAAAGACATTACATTGGGTAAGGAACATCATCCCCATCCCCCCATGTTTGTGAGTACAAGGTCAAGGATGTTTAGACCCCTGGTAAAGGAATGGACTGACTGTTCCAGGATGTTGGTATTAACAAAGTTTAGGAATTGCTGACCTTCTGTATTAGAAAAGGTGTAGGGTTCCTAATCCCTAGAGGGGTAGCTGAGATCCCCATAAATATCATATTGGGTTGAATGGTGAGGGACTCTAGTACATTGAGATACATAGTAAGGATTTCTTGGGACATGGAGGTGGACCTATAGGTTGCAAGGATATGGTACAACACCCTGTCTATGGTGAGTTGCAGATGTATGAGTTCCAGTGGGTCATACACTTTAACTGGTCTGGATGTGAGGTTGTTTTTAATACAGACTGAGACTCCTCCATCTTTAGTTCCCTCCTTTGCAGTAGCTGGTCTAAAGGTGTGAAAGGCATTATAATCTTGCATTGCTGGGTTACTCTCAGTGACTTTAAACCATGTCTCCATTACTACATAGATGTCTACACTCTCCAGGGAGAGGAAGGCTTGCAGGGAGTTGAGTTCCTTGTTAAGACTTTTAGCATTGAGCAGTACCATCTTTAGATATTCCTTCCCAGGTTCAGTTAACTTGGTTGGTTTATCAGTTTGGCATTGCCTAAAAAGGTACTATGGGGGTGGAAAATCTCTTTGCCAATATGTGAAAGTCTAGAGGGGATAAGTGCAGACCATCCCTGGCAAAGCAGCATGGTCTATTAACCATGTTCTCCCAGGCTGTAAAATATTGTGCTCCTTTGGATTGACACCAGAAGCTAACCTAATTGTTAAAATGAATCATTTTATGTTGGTAACATGGCTTCATCCTTGCAAAAGGTAGTGTGCTGCTCAGTGCTAGGCACATACCTGCCTGAGACACATAATCAGTGGGCTTCATCATGTCTCACTTGATATAATCAAGGGAGGTATGTCTCAGGTTATTAACACCCACATGGACTATGACAGAGACATACTGATACCTGTCTTTCAATTACCTGAGTACCTGTGTGACTTGATGGATTCTAGCCCTGGAAAGGCAGCTACCTGTGACTCTCACCTTACTCAGTCTGGTGAGTGGTACATCGGTATGCCTCACTATAGAATTACCAAAGACCAGAAAATTTGGCTGTGCCGTGGTTTGCCTTAAGGGCTTAGCAGTAGAGACATTGGATACAGTGTTACTATCTGTAGCTGTGGGTGGTGTTTTAACAGAGTGTTTACATGATGGCTGAGGACCCTTTCTTTGTACTGTGTAGAAGGTATTGGTGTTTTAGGAAGGTTACTCGTAAGTGCCGCAGCATGAGTAGTTTTATGTGTAGGGTCTTTACCTTGTGCAGTAAGCATGGTGCAAGTGTCACTGACAACCTCCATAGGATTAGTTTTGGTTGTATGAGAGAGTTTTGCCTCCATCTTTAAAGTGTATTTATACCTCACACACACTTTACCTGTTTATTAAGAATAAATGAGTTGTCAATGTACATGAGGCAATTGCTACAATGCTTCAGAATTCCCATCTCAACCATACTGGCCATAGAGAGAGCCCATGTCCCTCCTGAGCAAAGGAAGTCAATACTAACCACCATAGACACTTACCACTGCAAACTTCACTCATCTAACCACTGACAAATGGCACAGCTCGGGAGAAATATGGGTAGGCATGCAAGGGGTCTAGGGCTTTTAGCCTAGCCTAGCCTATTAACCTCCAATGAACCTATAAATTTATGGGAAGTCCATATCCATGGCTACTGATCTACTAGGGAGGAGTGAGGGAAATTTAAATACTGAATAGGTCAATAAGACAAGGAACTTGATGAGCAATGTTCTGGTATGTGAAAACTAGATGCTCTAGTAGTTAAACAATTTGTCTGGACAATAATGCCACAATAGTGTAGTCCACAAACCTTTCTAAAGTAAAATAACTGGTTTGGAGCCCAAGTACTTATACCAGAATAAAGACACTTAAAATATCAGGCACAATTGGCCTTCACCAGCAATTCCCAGCTCAGAAAGGTGGAGGTTAACCTTCTCCTCTTACAAGAGTGCAGACAACACTGTGGTCTCTCTCTGTCTCTGCAGTTAGTTTACAACCTGCCATCCCTGTTCTTATTATGGTATTAATCTTTGTGGCTTTGGAATTGCCCGCCCCTCCTGTAAATCTGTGTTTGAACACTCCTCCTGGGTCTATCTCATTTGCTCACTCAACCAAGTGCAGTGAGATCATATTTTGACTTCAGACACTCCTACCAGTCCCATCTGTTCAGCTCTATCCCAGCTCTATTCCAGTCTAGTGTCAGTAGCTCATTCTACCTAATACAGAGAGAACATTTGTGAAAGGCAAGACACTTAGGTCCTTAATTTTGAATTATCTTCTGTTTCTCCCTTCTCCCTTTCCACTTTCCAAAAAAAAATAAAAAAATTTTCTAAGCGTGTTTTCTGCCTTTCCTGTAACTAGTTTAGTCCAGATACAGATTTGCTGTAACCAGGACTGTTTGTAAGCTTCTGAGCCCCAAAGCCTGTCTGTGTTGGAGGGAAGCCTTCTAGCTTATCAGTGGGAGTGGTAAGCACTAGGTAGCCTATCTACCACAAGAGTGGTTTCTGGTCCAGAAATTGTAGTTTACTGGCCTTTTGGGCAGTTTTTTCATCTCTTTCAACTTTCTGGTTTAAAAGCCTGTGTTTGTGCTTGTTTCCCAACTTTCCTGTAACTAGTCTAGTCCAGATACAGATTTTGCTGTATCCAGGACTGTTTGTAAGCTTCTGAGCCCCCAAAGCCTTTCTGTGTTGGAGGGAAGCCTTCTAGCTTATCAGTGGGAGTGGTAAGCACTAGGTAGCCTATCTACCACAAGAGTGATTTCTGGCCCAGAAATTGTAGTTTATTGGCCATTTGGGCAGTTTTTCCATCTCTTTCAACTTTCTGGTTAAAAAGCCTACATTTGTGCTTGTTTCTCACCTTTCCTGTAACTAGTCTAGTCCAGATATAGATTTGCTGTATCCAGGACTGTTTGTAAGCTTCTGAGCACCCCAAGCCTTTCTGTGTTGGAGGGAAGCATTCTAGCTTATCAGTGAGAGTGGTAAGCACTAGGTAGCCTATCTACCAAAATATCCAGTTACAGATTCTTAGTTTTAGCACTTGAATTTGCTTATTCGTGCTCAGCACTTTTTCAGAACTTGTTGTTAGCACTAAATAAGCTACAAATTACTACAGCACTCAACCTTCCTCTTTACCTAGAGGAAACAGATTTTGTACTTACTTTCCTCACTTGCTTAGAGAAAAACAGCTCTTATACTCACTTTCCTCACTTGTCTAGAGGAAAGTAGTTTTTTAATCAGACATATCCAAGGGTCATCTCCCAGTGTTCTCTCCTGTCTATCTGATGAATCTGGGCATCTTGAGGCAATGTAGCAATTGCCTCATGTACACAGACAACCCTCTCCTCCTACCACATAACACCACAGCCTGTGAAAGATACACTTATCTAGCCAAACTGGAGGTAAAGCTCTCTCTCCAACCAAGACAGAACTTGACAGTCAAGAGGAGAAGGTAAACACTTGCACCACACCATACACATCACATAGTCCCACTAAACCTCCACCACCAAAATCCACACAAAGAAACACAAAAACATTCACAGAAGCTCTCAATAATAATCTGCTCAAGCAACAGAGATCTCCACAGCAGAAATGCAAGCAACCTCCACCCCCCCAACACAACCCAAATGACACATAGCCAACAGACTCAGTGTGCCAATAAACCACAGCCCATAAGGCAAACCAACTTAGCCAACACACTAGTCATATTTGACTCTATAGTTAAGCACACTGATGTCCCACTCACCAGGTTAACAAGGAGAAGGTTATTGTCAGCTGCCTGTCAGGTGCCAGGATCTGCCACATAACCCCATGCACTCAGGTCACTCCACAAGTACAAATATGACTCTGTCGTTGTCCATGTTGGTGTGAATGACCTGAGATGTACCTCCCTGGGCTACATGAAAAGAGACATGGAAGAGCTCTCCGATCTTGCAGCCCAGGCAGGTATGACCCTAGCCCTGAGTAACATCCTGCCATCACCCAGAATGATACCGCAGTACAAGGACAAAATGATTGACTTCAACAATTGGCTAAGCTTCTGGTGTCATTCTAAGAGGATCCAGTATCTGTCTGCCTGGGACGACATGGTCAACAGACCACAATGTTTTGCCAGAGATAGCCTGCACCTGTCTTCCCTGGGATTCCGGATACTGGCTAAGGCTCTTGCTGTCCCATATAGTGCCTTTTTAGGCAAGGTTCAAATGACAAATTCACCATTGTAACAGGAACAGGCAAGCAAAAACTGAGAGTAATGCTACTCAATGCTAGAAGTCTAAATCTCAAAATGCACTCACTCGAGGCACTCCTTAAAATGGAGAACATCGATATCTGTGCAGTGACTGAGACCTGATTCAAGGCTCTAGAGAGCACCCCTGCATTACCAGACTATAACTCATACCACATTTTTTGTCCATCTAACCTGGACCAGAACACCAAAGGCAGAGTTGTGTCTGTATTCATTAAGGATATCCACACCTCCAGGCTAGTTTCGCAGCAAAATGCATCCGAGGTTATCCAAGTGCAACCAACTCTGGGCAAAACTGAAATCCAAATTGTAGCTTACTACAGATCCCCCACCATGCCCCAGGATTCCCACTCCTCTTTTCTTGACATACTGGAAAATATTAGAGTTCAACCAAACACCCTAATAATGAGCGATTTTAACTACCCCACCATTAACTGGGAAAACTACTCATGTGCCAACTCCTTTGATCAACACTTTCTGGAATTCATAAATTCTAATGCCCTGGATCAACTTATCCACACCCACACCAAGGGCAACAATATCTTAGACCTAGTAATTACCAACATGAGTGACCGGTGTTCCACACCTGAAGTCAACTCCTTGTTGGCCAGATCCGACCATAAGCTAATCACCCTAGATATCCACATCCCTCCCCCCACCCACCATTAAGGAAACCACAGTAAAAAATTTCTCCAAAGCCAACTTCATGCTTCTTAAGACAGAAGTGATGAACTTCATGGCACCCATGCAGATGGACAATACAGTTACAACTACTGTATTCTACACAAATGCACTCTATAAGAACTTACACAAGTGCATGGATCATGCTATTCCAAACAGAACCAAGACACTATCCTCCAAAAAAAAAGCCAATATGGTGGTCCCCTGCCATAAACAAACTCTACAACAGAATGAAGAAACTGTTACAAAATAGAGTAAAATCCCATGAGTGGAGGAGCTCTCTGGTTATCCTCAGTAAGAAGTTGAGATCCCTTATAAGATCCTCCAAAGCTAGCTATGAAAACAAAATTGCCACTGATTCTAAGAGCAACCACAAAGCATGCTATAACTATGTCAAGAATCTCAATTGCAACACCCAGATCTGCTCTGAGTTACAGCACAATGGCACGAAAATTACAGAACCAACTGATATTGCCAACATCCTGGCAGATAGGTTCAGTGCTAACTTTACCCCCCTCTCACCCCCTAAAGGGCCCATATCTATACAGGAAGAATGCAGAGTCCCTGTAATCAAAGTTATGCAGGTAAAAGCTGCACTCTTTAAACCAAAAACACAGCATCCCAGGCTGTGTTTTACACAAACTTCAGAACGAACTGGCTCCCCCACCTAAGTACCATGTTCAATCATAGTCTCTTGTCAGGCTTTGTGCCCACTGAATGATGCACAGCAACAGTTATCCCACTCCACAAAGGAGGAGCCACCACTGATCCTGGGAACCATCGCCCTATTAGCCTAACAAGCCTGGTCTGCAAGGCCATAGAACATATCATTATGGAACTCCTAAACAAAGACATTGGTAACCTCCAAACTCTGGACACCACCCAGTTCGGGTTTGTGAAAGGCAGATCATGCCTTTTAAACCTGATCGACTTCTTTGAGGCAGTCACCAAAGCCATAGACGAGGGTAAGGTGGTTCACACAGCCTATCTTGACCTCACCAAGGCATTCGACATCATTCCTCATTCTGGAATTATAGCTAAACTCGCTAAACTAGGTATAAATCCCTACATCACAAGATGGGTTGCTAACTGGCTCACTGACAGAACCAAATTGACCAAATAGACCAGCAAAGCAGCACAGAGTTCAATAAATTTATTAGATACTTGTGTCCATAACAGACTAGTTTCGGCAAACAGCCTTCCTCAGTGTAACACAATGTAGTCAAGTTACATTTTAATCATCTTTTAAATACTTGTACAGAGCCAATCACAATCATTTGCTCATGAATATTAATAAATTTGAAACATCTTCATTTTTTGGTAGAAAATACAAAGGGTACTGTATATACTAATAGAGTCATTCCTGAATGTAAGGCTAAACACCCCAAGGAGGTGCATACACAGAATTAAAAAGTTATTATAATATTATGGTATATCCATTCTCATGCTCATAATAGTAAAGAACTGTGTTTGGATAGCCATAAGTCCTGGCTACTAATCCAATCATCATCAAAAGTACCTGAAGTGTGATACATCAAGTGCTCAAATTAAATGGACTGATAAAATTGAGGTAAAAATAGAACATATATATAAGAAATCATAATGAATATGCATATATAAATATACATGGGTGTACAAAATAACTAAAATGAAAATTAAAGAATGAGAAAATAAATAAAAATAAATAATAAATAAAAATCAGCAACATCCACAATGTAAAGCTTATACCAAAGATTAAGCCCAAAATGTGTGTCGTTAGCCTCCAGGACTGATAATGTAATAATAAATGCAACTATGTATTAATATCTTGTCTAAGATAATAGTGAAATCAGTCCTAAGAAATAAACTTGAACATCCCAAAAAAATGTGTACATGAAATAGGGCCACTTATTTACATGATATGGCCAATCCATCCAGTCATGTACTCCTATTGTATCAATCAATATATGTGTGGCAATAATCCTTAGCTTATCAACAGTTATTCATTTGAGGCACCAAAAATGTTGAATATCGAGTACTTAAGGTAAGAGGCCTAAACAATCTATATCCGAACAATGGGGAAATCAAAGGCGTATGTATACAGGGAATGAAGTAAGTATATACCTATAAGTGAATATGAGTATGCCATTATACATACTAATTGATCCATGCTGAAAATCTTCAATTAGGTATTGAGAAATATTCTTAACCACCCAGATCTAAACATGTGTGTTAATATGTGGAACTGATTGAGATACTAAATGAAAGACTGTGTAAAGCTTATATGACCACATGGATTCAAATTGGTCATTATATTACACGTGCACATAGTCCATATGCTATGTATAATTAAAGTAGGGCCCATGATCAGTACCAGCCAAAATGCTAAGCGATCATAATCCCAATGAAGGATAACCTAAAGAAATATAGTCCACTAGTTGGAGTCTGATATATCAACATAAATGTTGTCAAATAGCCAACTTCTCCTATAACCAACTTCTCCTATAAATGGTCATTCAATCCAGGATGAAATAAGCCCCCCAGTGTGGTAATCCAGTATTTTTCCTTTTGGTCCAGTAACCCATGCCAGCCCTGTTTGTTGGTTCTATCTCCAGAAATGCGGTCAATAACCATAAAGGTAAACCTAGCCTGAGGATGTTTTAATGTGTGTTGATATAAAGCACTTGTCTCCTTGTGGTTTTTCATATCGCTGCGATGTTCATTCATCCTGAATCTCAAAGCCCTTGAGGTTTGTCCAACATAAAATCCCCCACAGTAACACGAGGCCAGGTACACCACCCAATCGCTACTGCAATTACCAAAAACCTTAATGTCAAAAATTCTACTGGTATTGCGACTGGTAAACTCCTTGGATTTATGCATATACTGGCAGGATCCACAATGGCCACAAGGAAATGAACCAATAAGTTCATCACCATAAAGTGTCAGTTGTTTATGGGTCGTCCCCCCACTGACAGAACCCACACTGTAAAAGTTGCAGACTCTAAATCTGACTTCAAACCAGTGACAAGTGGAGTACCACAGGGTTCAGTCCTGGGACCTCTCCTGTTTGGTATCTACTTCTGTGAAGTACAGGCTAATACAGAAGAGCTCTGGCTAATGAAGTTCACAGATGACTACAAACTAGGAGCTATAGTTGTGTCACCAAATGATTTGGACATCCTACAGAAGGGCCTCACTGAGACAGATGCCTGGTGTCAGAGGCATAGCCTTAAGCTCAATGCCAAAAAGTGCATTGTCAGCCCCTTTGGTAAAAACTCTGTACCCATGAACTACCACATAAATGGCAGTCTACTTAATGCTGAATGTGTGATAAGAGACCTTGGGACCCAGGTGGATAGTAGATTCTCCTTTGATAATCACCACCACAGTAGTCAGGAAATTGTTCTGTGTGGCACACCTCATCACAAAAGGGTTCTCATCCAGGAAAAAAGAGGTCATTGTTCCCATCTACTCAGCACTCATTATACCCATTATGGAGTACAATGCCCCTTTTGTAATGTACCTCACAAGACCTCTGCAGCTGCTGGAAAGGCCACAGAAGTACCTCACATAGAGGACTACTAGCCTCAAACAGATGCCCTACACTGACCATCTCAAAAAATTACAGCTTTACTCTGTAGCATATCGCCTACTCCAAGGAGATCTCTGCCTAACATATAAAGCTATGTTAAACCTAGAGCTGTTGGATATGCTACACCTAAAGAAATCCCAATCCCTCTGAGCTACAAGCTCTAGGGACCTAAATTTTGTCACCACAATAAACAGGTCATGCTGGAGGGATAGATTCCTGTCCCAGAGACTTCCTATACTCTGGAACAAGCTACCCATCTATGTCAAGCAAAGTTCCTCATTAGCACTCTTCAAGAAAAATCTTGATGAGTGGATAGGAAATAAGAAATACACCCCAGGGATCACTTCTGTGACTCTGCTTGACAGGGCACAGGAAATTAGCTTTCTTGGGTGGCGTAAGCCAGGGAACCTTGTTGGCTAGGCCTACTTAGGCCCTTGGGCTGAGAGCCTAGTACCTACCTATGAACAAACCTTCTTAATGTAAAATAACTGGTTTGGAGCCCAAGTGCTTAAACTGAAACTAAGACACTTTTAGATTAGCAGACACAGTAAGCCTTCAAACAGCAATCCCCAATGCAGAAGGGTGTAGGATATCCTCTGCTGCCACAAAAGTGTAGACCACAAACCTTCCTAATGTAAAATAACTGGTTTGGAGCCCAAGTACTTTAATCAGAGCAAAGACACTTAGAATAACTGACACAATAAGCCTTCACTTGCAATTCCCAGCTCAGAAGAGTGGAGGCTACCCTCTTCTGCAACAAGAGTGCACAACACAAACCTTCTTAATGTATAATAACTGGCCTGGAACCCAAGTGCTTATACCAGAACTAAGACACTTTAGACACAATAAGCCTTCAACCAGCAACTCCCAACTCAGAAAGTTACCTTTCCTGCCACAAGAATGTAGACCACAAACCTTCCTTATGTAAGATAACTAGTGTGAAGCTCAAGTGCTTAAGTCAAAATTAAGAGGCTTAAAATAACATTTACAATGTTATCAGGCTACTAACAAGCAGTAATAAATGGAGCAGATTAAATGCAACTGAGCACTTTAAGAACATGCAGTAAAAAGCTAAATAAAGTATAAAGAAGTACAAATACATTGAAAACAGCTGAATAAAGCACAAATATAGCAAAAGCAGCTGGTTAAAGTGCCTTTTTTATAACTGGGAAGGAAGGATACTAAAGATAATTCAAGTTTAGGAGACTAAGGGAGAGGGCCTTCCCAGTTGATCTCTTAGTACTCAGTAGAACTAATTGATGAGCTGGGACTGGGAGAGGTGTCCCAAATCAGACTTATAATAGGGGTGGTAAACTCAAAAGCCACCAACTTTAAAAGTACAACAGTAGGGGAAGTGGGTGGAAAAAATCCAATCTAGACAGAGATCAGCAATAGTCAGACAGAGAACAGCATGACAAACAATCACTACAGCTAAATAAGGCTGTCACTAAATATTTGTAGTTAAATGAGGAATGCAATTTCTCTGGTCCTCCCACTAATTAGCTGGATGTTATTCACTGTCTGCAAAATAATTATTTTCTAACTGACCCTAGCCAAGACCTCATAAAATTCCAAAAAAGAACAAAAAACACAAAACAAAACTAAATGCAATATAAGAAAAAAGATTAAAAAACTAGAAATAACAAAACCTTAATTGAATAACTTCAGCTAAGTGCTTCATATTAGGCTATGAGATTGCAACTATCCATAATATGAAACCATGAGACAGCGTCTGTGTTGCGGGCATGTACTTATCCCAACACTTGTATAGGCTAGGGACCAACATACTCATGCTAAGACTTCTGAGATGGCTGCACATTGAATAACAGCTTAATTCTAGCTCTCCCGGTGTGAAAACAGCAACTCAACAGAGAAAGCCAGTAGACTTGGGTTTATGGGTAAATTTCAGTAACTGGCTAGTAAGTGTACTGACTGGATTCTAGGAAAATAGACATACAGAGGACCTGGAAAAAAACAGCTACAAAAAGTGAGGAAGAAACACTGACTTGGGAATGTTCTGCAGCTGTCCGGCAAAAAGCAGTGCAACTACCAGCCATGAATTCCAGTAACCTACAGGAAGATATAAGATACCTGCACACATACCCATTAAAATAAACAAAACACTGATTGAGTATATCAACACAAACAACAAAAGGCTGGATAATGGAAGAAGCTTTAAACAAATATTCAGATGAGGTGATAAAGCTGCAAAAATTAGAGGTTGAAATGAAGAAAAGGCTGGCTGATTATGACACTGCTCAGGAAGAGATGTTTCGAAAAATAACAGAATTAGAGGACAGAGCAAGTAGGTAAAACCTGAGATTTTCAGCTGTACCAGAGAAGCTGGAGGGAACAGACTACATTACTTTTATGAAAGCACAAATAAGCAACTGGACTGGTATTCCATAGTAGGAGTTGTTAGCTGAAAGTCACATCGTGTGCATGCTCCAAACCTGGCTATAAGAAAGCGACCTAGACCTTTAATAGTAAAGATGCAATCCTACTAGCAGAAGGAGTTGGTTTTTGACTAAACTGTGGCAGAAGGATAAAGTACTAAAAGTGGGTGATAGCAGAGTGTGGAGAATGATTACTCACTGTACACCAGGCAGAAAAGAAGCAAATCTATTCCAGTATTCAGGGAATGTCAAGACACAGGTGTGAGATTTAAACTGCTGTACCCAACTGTCTTCAAAGTATTTTCCACTGAAGAGACAAAATCATTTTTTGACAAAGTACATGCTAAGGAGGAAATATAAAACGTTGTCTAACAAAAAGTGAACTGTGAAACAGAAAGTGATTTTGCTTCTTGTTCTTCTGGTAATAAAGACCACAGAGAGACTGTACTTGTGAAACTTTTTTCCAATGCTTCAATTGAAAATGTTGGAATGAAGGAAGGAAGCATAAGAGTTGACTAGAAGAATCGAGAGTACATTGGAAATGAAGCAGAGACAGAATCTGGAAGATGGAGATGAACAGTAATAAAACCAGTAACTTAATGTGGGATAACAATGCAATAATTATCTGTGTGAAATATGACAGAACAAGAAACTCTGGATATATTGGACTTTTTCAAAATTTGTTGGATTTGTGAGGGGCTCTAAAGCATATGCCCTACTTCATGTCATTAATGTTCAAAAAATGCTTTGAAGAGGGAAAGAGGAGGTAGAAAGTTAACTGTAAGTAAAGAATTTTTTACAAGCACTATTTTTGTGGTGTATGCTTTTCTATGCATGCTATAAAATAATCTTTTCTCAGTTAGTTTTAATTGTAATGGGGAAAATAAACAGGTGATGCTGTTCTTACTTTCTTTTCTTTCTCCCTTCTCTCTTTCTTCTTCTTCTTCAGTTTTAAGACATGTAGACAATGCAATGAAATAAGGCCTGGTTAAAAGAGCATGACAAAAGAAAAATGTATGTGTTTTCCTCATTATTGCATGGTGAAATGACTGTATTAAGGACCTTAGATTGATTTAGTAACACGTTTTAAGAGTAAGCAAGTAAATAAAAAAGAATATTGACCATTACAAGGCCTTTTTCTGGCAAATACATGTGTCCTCAGTAGCAATTTTGCAGCTGGTCCTCATGTTTCCATGGAAACAATCTGATAAAGAGAAACTGGCTACAGTCTGGTTGAGACTGATTGGCTGAAGAAATAAAAACTGAGAAGAGAAATTGGCTAGGAGATAATGTCCCATTTGGGAGAGCTATAAAGAAAAGACAAACCCAATTAGCACTTAGTAGAAGCACAGGCTGCACCATGTTTCTTAGGATGTTTAACCTTTCTTTTAGGTTAGCTCAAGTCTGTGAGTGTGGCTGCCAGTTTGGGACTTCTATTCCTATTAGAAAGGTAAAATGTCAGTATTTGAAGAGGTACACAGTTTTGTGTGTTAGTATTAAGTTAATAGGTTTTAGTGGGGTATTGGGGTGTGTTTATTTTTTTGTCTGAAGGCTTTCAATAAAACAAACAGTTTTATAACATGTAGCATAAGCTCAAATGGATATGACAAGAAACAACTGTGTAAACGTTCAACCTGTCAAACAGTGTATGTATGTAACACAAAATCTGGAACTAGACATTTAACAAAAAGTTGTTATACCTAAAAGGTGGGAATAATTACTTTTTGATGCAATGATGATTTCTCTAATGTCTTTAAAGGTCAACAGTCTCAGAGATAAATAAAAAAAGAAAGAGTAGCGAACTATATCAAAAAAGTATAGAGTGCAATTGTTATGTTACAAGAGACACACTTAGAAAGATGTGAACATGTGATTTTTATAAGGAAATATTTTCAGGATTGTTATTCAGCAGAATAACTGGGACAAAGTAAAAGAGGAGTACTTACATTAATTAGTGATAGAACAAGATAAAAAAGATAATAAGGGTAGAGTTGTAGTACTAAGGGGCTACTGGCAAGGAAGGAGGATCACACTGGCATGTATTTATATTCCACCTAAAACTGCTATAATGAAGCCCAAAAAAGTCTGGGAGAAATAATCAGTTTTCAGCAGGAAATACTACTTATTGGTGGGGACTGGAATGTGATTTGCAACAGTAAAGGTGTGTCTGGGGCCCAGAAGGAAAAGTATAACAAAGTAGGGTCGATTTTTGAAGAAATTTATGACAATGTTTGGCATGGAAGATATGAATTCAGTAATATGAGTTTGGAGTCAATTTACATATTATTCCCCAAGATACAAAAACTGGGCTAGGCTAGGCATAATTTACATTTCACAAGAACGTGTGCATTTAATTGAAGGTCTTGATATGCACCCAATAACTATTTCAGATCATGTGCCAATAATAACTAAAATAAAAACACAGGGTAATGAAGTAAAAATGAGACACTGGCACTTTCCCACCTATCTATTGAAAAGAGAGGAATTTAAGGAATGGGTAGTGGAAATTATGTAGGTGCTATTAGAGATGATAGAAATTTATTCTGAAAATATAACTAGGGAGTGGGATAAAATTACATTTCTTCTGAAAATATAGCTAGGGAGTAGGATAAAATTAAAGTGGAGTTTAAAATAGGGTGGAAATAAAAGAAAGGGAGCTATGGTTAAGAAGTAACAAGAATTATTTAGAGGGACTGACAAATGTTAAAGTATTGCAGAATAGATGGCATCTCACAGAACAAGAACAGGATCAACTGCAGAATGCTAAGCAGAAAATAAGGGATTACCTTGATAATATGCACAAGTTTAAAATGATTGCTGTTAAGCAACTGCTTTTTGATAACAGTAGCGCACAAAAATGTTTAGCACAACAACTCAGGCAACAGAAAGAAAAGTCTGTCGCCATGCTTAGGGAGCCTATAACAAGGAAGGTCACACAAGATCTTATACAGGTATTAGAAATATTTCAGAAATTCTATGAAAGTCTGTATAAAGCAGAGAAATAGGGAAATCAAGTAAAGATACAAATGAAAATGTTTATGGAAGAATTAAATATGCCAAGGTTAGAGGTAGATGAGGCTCAATTACTAATGGTTACGATAGGAGGAGATGAGATAAAAATTGTGATGTATAACCAATCTGAAAAATCTTGAACACAAACAAAAAAACTGATAAAATTAACAAAAACAGCTTGTGAAGTCAAAACACCAATTATTTTATTAGAGTTGGAATTAGCATGGCAAATCAGGCTGGGCTAAATGATATGTGTTCAGTAACTTGTATTTTGAAAAATAAAAACATGTGTATATAGTATATTTTATATATAGTATACAATGAAATTGTGGGTTAATACACCATCATACCACATTTTATTGTTACATCAAGTCTATGTACATGTAAATGTAAATTAAAGGTAGTCGAAAGACTTTTTATATATATACATAAAAATAAAAAAATATATATGAAAACATATGTTTCATATGTTCGCATAAATATTTATATACCATGGTCAACACAAATATATTATATATTACATATTTGCAAATCACTTTATTTAATTGCAAGTATTTTGTTTGTGTAATATGTAAGATACAATTGTTTCTTGTTAGTTTAAAGTGTGTTTTGGACATGTAGAGTGGTTTTAAGTATATATCTTTTATGAACTGCAACTTTAAATTTTACAATCATGGTAATGGATCTGTGATGTCAGCAGAACAATTAATTTAAATTTGCGGTAATTTTAACTTACAAGGTCTTCTGAGGAAGTTTGTTTTAGTGCAAATGAAAAGCGTTTGTTTATTATTGTGCTTAAAGTGTTGTACAATTGTTTCATCTTAGTAAACCTTCAATTTGATTTTAACTTCGCAAGCTGTTTATGTATAACCAATCTACAGGAAAGTCCCTAGGAATAGATGGTATTCCTGTGGAAGTTTGGAAGCTAGGAGTGAAAAAACTGATAAAGATCTGGAAGGTTTTGTTTAACAGTATTTTAATAGGAGGAGATGTACCAACATCCTGGAAGAAAGCAGTGGTAGCTGTAATACCTAAAGAGGGTAAAGATCCATCAGACCCAGTTTCAAACAGGCCCATTTCAATTCTAAACTATGATTATACAGTGTTTGTGTCTATAATGGCTAAAAGAATGACAAAAGTGATGCCAAAATTGATAGATATATATCAATGTGGTTTTGTGGAGGGGAGGCAAACATTTGACAACATTAACAGAACATTGATGATCCAGAGGGAAGCAGAATGCAAGAAAATACCGTTGTTATTGGTGGATCCTGATGCAAAGAAAGCATTTGACAGAGTAAGCTGGGACCTTATGAGCAGGGCAATGGAAGCATTTGCATTTCCTAAAAAAATATAAGGTTGATTAGAAGGATATATGAGGGATTGTAGGTTAGAATTAAAGTGGAAGGGGTTCTCTCTGACAATTTCTGCTTTAGTAGAGGAGCCAGGCAGGGGTGTCATCTTTCCCCTTTGTTATTTGCAGTATATTTAGAACCACTGACAAAGAAAATAAGGGACTTAGAAATTCAAGGGTATAATCGGTATGGTAGTCAAGAAATGCTGGCTCTGTTTGAAGATGATATTGTTTTATACCTAAAAAAAAACAGAAAGAGACATTACAGTGTTGTGGAACATTTTGAGACAGTTTCATCTTTTCGGGATAGAAAATTAATGAAGTTAAAACAAAGACAATAGTGGTAAATTATGTACCCACATACGAATTGGTTCAGCAATATCCATATTTATGGGGACATGATAAAATGAAGTATTTATGAGTATGGATTAAAAATTATTCTGGTGTGGCAGCTAAGGATAGGTGAGAGGAGACTAAACAAAAGATAATACAAAAACTAAGAAAATCGAAGCTTTTGTTATATTGATATGGATAGTAAGATACAAGCAGTCAAATGTTTTTAGTCCTTTAGTCTTATATACAGGTCAGACATATTTTTATTAACCAGAGGAGAAGCTGTGGATAGCCGTTAATAAAGAGCTGAAGGACTTTATCTGAGAAGAGAATATGGTAAGAGTCAAGTGTGATAAGTTGATTCTTCCAGTAGAGTAGGGCGGATTGGAATTACTCAATTTTAAGGGGTATTTTAGAGCTACACAGTTAAGGCTCCTATACATAGCACAAGCAGAAAACTATAATTCAAAGTGGAAAAGGATGATACTGAAACAGCGGGGAAGCTCAAAAAACAAGGAGAGACTGGGATTTTGAATGAAGGCCTTTAAGGAGAATAGCAATAATCATAAAGAATATTATAGCCATAAAGTAGCAGAAAGCATTCTAAGAACTAAGTCAACATGGGAATGGAGAAAGGAGATTCTGACGAATGACTGCAATTAGAGATATAGACAATAGGCAAGAAGGGGCTGGAATTTAGTGGAGAAAACTAGCAAAGGAACCAAGGTATTTTGCGCAAATAACTAGACAGGGAAATATAATAGAATGAGAAGATGCCAAGAATTTATTTGGACTGCAGGTTAGAGATTGCCTTCCCTGTTGAGGATTGATATCAGAGTATAGGCAAAGAGAAAGAAATAGGGGTGGTCCTAATTGAAAAAAACAGCACTGGTAGAGTTTTTAGTAGGATCTAGAACAGAAGCTGTCATTAAAAAGGAATAATTAGTAGAGCATATAAAATATTGCATGATAACTATAACAATCAATCAGAGGAGGTTAGAAAGGATTGGGAAGAGAGATTGGATAAGCAATTCACAAAGAAACAATGGGAGGATATATGTATGTCCCCCAAATATGCAACAAAATCTAGAAGATTTAGGATTTTTGCTTGGAAATGTTTACATGGATATTTTTATACCCCAAGTAGATTCAAGAGAATTTTTCCTCAGGTAGACAGCAAATGTTGGAGGTGTGATAGGAAAGAAAGAGGTACTTGGGAACATATTTTCTGGGAGTGCGGTGGGTTGGTGGACTTTAAGGATTCCCTGTGGGATGCACTGCTGGAGTTGCTGGGTGGGTAGATTGATGTGACAAGGGAGATGATTTTGCTGAGCTCTGATACAGAATCAGAATTGCCTTGACATGGTAAGGCCTGTGTCTAATTATGGTGGCTGCCAAAAAATCAGTTACTAGAAAATGGAAATCAAAATATAAACCAACTATATTAGAAGTAGTGACTACAGTAACATAGATAAAACAACTGGAATTGAGATCTTTAGAAAAGGGCAGGAGCAAACTACATAGGAAAAATGGGAACTGTGGGAACAATACATACAGGGGAGGAATGAGGTTTAAAAGAAGACAGGACTTAATGAGCTATGTAATGTTTGACTGAAAATTATTGGTTAGATGTTTAATGTTTGCAACTGGAAGTGTGTCACTATGGTTAGTGATGTAAAATACTTGCAACTAGGATTGTGTTGGTGAAGTTTGTTTTCATTTATATAAATGTATGGTTGCTTATGTCATAAGTGACAGTTTAATAAAGATGTTTCTTGTTTAAAAAAAGGGACAGGAACTGTATAATTTATGTAATGTTGCTTAGGTTATATGATATATAGCAATATATGTGAAGTATAATGTTTGTTACTGTTAATTTGTTAATACAGTTTGATTAATTTTGTAGAAATGTACATTTGCTTATGTCACAAATGATAATTCAATAAAGGTGTTTTAAAAAAACATCAACAATATACTGATGCCAGTCCTCTGATGATGATATCAGCAAGCACATTGAATCACAGTTCCAAGACATATTGGCACTCTCAGTCTCACACTTGGGTGGGCATACATGCAGTGGACAGGTCAACAATGCATCCTCCCTGGCACACACACCCACTGAACTGCACAGTCTGGCATAACAACCAACCACCCACTCTGAGGGCCACCTCTGCTATCAGCAATATCAGGGCCATCATTTGTCATGGCCTAGCAGGTGCACATAAGTGTACTGTATCTGACATTCAAATACCCACTGTAATGCTGGCCAGGAGCACTCCACAGAATTATCCATCATCCCAGTTGGCACCTGACATGCATACAACTTTGGCTTCACCTGACAGATGTGCAAAGCTATAATTTGGACACAGTCCATTAGTGCACAACCTCATGTTGACCACGAGTTGATGCAGAAATGGTTAAGGAGAGGTGAAGTGAAACAAAAGATGAAAGGCTAATAACAGCAGTCCAGGACAGTGGACTCCATACAAATTGGTTTACAAAATCCATTGAAAAGGTGGGAGAAATAGACAAATGCAGGTTCGATAAAAAAAGAACTGGATGCAGTCACACATCTTCTTGATGGGTGTGATATGGCAAAGATTGCATTTATAAAAAACAACTGGAAACAATCGCACATTTTGTTGATGGGTGTGATATGGCAGAGGGCCTGTATATTGAAAAGCACAATAATGTGGCAACACTGTAAAAAGACAAAAGTAGAACCAATCATTGAAATTGCTACACCCAGTGATTACAGTTCCTTATGTACAGAAAGACACAAAGTCATAAATTACCAGGATTTGCAAACAGTAGGGTTGCCACCCCTCCATTTTTTTCTGGACTATCCAGAAATCAAACTGTGATTCTCTGGTAGTCTGAAAAACACTGTACAAACTCCAGTATTCTGTTTCAAAAAAGGAAACAGACTATCAGAGTTTGTAAATCAGATGATTTACTATGCTTTTTTACAATAAAGCATAGTAAATCAGCCAAAAGCAGGCAGCAGGAATGGAAAAAGAGGGTGTTCCCTGCCAGGTGGTGTCATAGTAATGTCACAAAATGGGTGGGATGTGGGCGGGAGCATGGTGGGTGGGTGGGGTTACTGGTGATGCAAGGGATATGGCTTTACTCCAGTTTTAGCCACAACAAAAGGTGGCAACCCTAGCAGGCAGAAACAATAATAATGTGAAAAAAGAGATTCAGACAGCAGACAGTACTAGTAACAGTAGGTACAATTGGGCTAATAAAAAAAAAAGAACTTACAGTTATACTTAGATATGGTGCCAGTACATGTAACCCCATATGAGCTACAGAAAGAGGCAATTCTGGGCAAATTGCAGGAGCTAAGAAGTGCACTCTTAACTAACTTCAAAGACTGAAACAATACTAAATTCATAAACTTTGATTGTACCCTGACGTAGGAATGAGGTCCATTCACATTATGGTATTAGAAAGCCAAAATACTTAGTGAAATTAAAAAAATGGACTAGACATTCTTACTGTGTCTGTACCATCATATACTGTGCATGACAATGTTTTAGGGATGTGATGTGGCTGCCAATAATGATCTGCTGACATTTGTATCATTGCTGAGAGATGCCAAGCTGCACATGGTAAGTTCTGCTGCTGCACTGCTAGAGGGTCCTGAGAATGCTGCTATGTCTATAGACAGATGTTGAATCATGATGCACAACACAAAGCCATCCACTGATATCTGGCCTGCTGCAGTGGGCGCATACAGCAGCAACCCCCCCAAACATGAACGAGCAATGACACAGTGACTTCAAAAGGTGAAACACGCATACACACACACACACACACACACACACACACACACACACACACACACACACACACAGACACACACACACGTCTATGTTTATGGTTTGAATGTGGATAATGTTATATTAATCTGCCACAAAGTCTTATGGATTCTATACGGGTATCATCATCAAGGGTTCCAGATGGTGACATGTTATCTGTAGCATATAGTGAACTGATGACCAAATATCAGCAGAATTTAGGTCCATTAAATGCTAGCCCCACCGTTTTGTTTAACAATACAAAATATCTTTATCTATATAGCTATATACAAAGTATATCTATATCTATTAATCTATATATCGAAAGAGAGATCTGTATATATACATCAATATATCTTTCTTTCTCTCTCTCTCTCTCTCTAGACATATATATATATATATATATATATATATATATATATATATATATAGCTATAGATATATAGATATATATTTGTGTGTGTGTGTGTGTGTGTGTGTGTGTGTGTGTGTGTGTGTGTGTGTGTGTATGTGTGTGTGTGTATATCTGTGAGTGTCTATCTAAACCATCTTTTGAATGTGTGTGGTATGTGCAGACGGGTATGAAAAATAAAAGTTGTAGAAATTTCCACAATGTTTATGCTTAGTTTGTCAAAAAATAATGGCTTGTAAGTTACTATATAATTTATAGGTTCATATGTAAGTAATAGGCAATTGATCGTCAGACCATTTCAAACCTAGCCAAAAAACTCTATTCAAAACTTTCCTCTAGCGTCAATGAAGGCAAGACAAAATAGACTTGGAGAGAATTTAAGGCCACACATCCAATCATCTAGGTTTACCTTGAAAGTGGCAGAGGGACTACACTGCTTGACATGTACTGGAAGTTTGTTCCAGAGGTGAAGGATGCGTTGGGCTATGAATCGATAACACCAATGTGTCTTATTTATCTCCTGATGAAGGTTTAGTTCCTTTAACTGAGTATTTGATGCACTAGATACTGCTGTATAACACTTTAATAACATATTCTTATAGACCTTAAATAATTTAGCACCAGGACATAAAACAAGAGTAAAATCCAACTCCACACCATGGATGACAAAAGAAACAAAAAATAAATCATGATAGAAAGGGACAAAATCTGAAAAAAATGGTAGAAAAATAGAACTCAAAATGCCTTCCAGCAAATTAAATATCTTAGAAACTTTGCAAAACTCCATGTCAAACAGGATAAGCAAACATACTATGCCAACCTACAAGATAAACATAAAAACAACCCAAAATGTTTTTGGTCATCACTAAATAAACTGCTCCACCCTGGCAAGATCACTATTCCCTCTCCAAAAACAGACAATAAGAAGGACTCTATCCCCACCCAGTTTAATTTCTGCTTTATACAGTCAATATTATCTCTCTTAGACTCTAATACTTCTGCCCCACTCATGTTCAATCAAAACCAGCCACAGCTCTTCAGTTTTAGCCCAGTACTTACCTCATTCATAATGAAGTTGCTCTTTAAACTAAAAAGTACTTCCATAGCTGTAAACCAATTACCATCAGACAACATAAAAATTGTCACAAAAGTCATAGCCTTCCCTGTGTCCATACTAATTAACAGGTGCATAGCAGAAATCTATGTCCCATCACTGTGGAAAAAATCCTACATCATACCACTGCACAAAGGCAGCACATCTGCATAGTTTAATAACTACAGACCAATAGCAATTTTCTCCTCTCTCCAAAATATTAGTGAAATGTATCCATATGTAGCAGATGCAATACCTAACCTCAAATAACCTGCTGTCAGAAACACAACATGGCTTTAGGCCCCAGCACAGTACCACTACTGCTCTACAACATTTTACCAATATAATAAACCAACATAGAAACAATGGTGTGCTTGTGTCCACCATGTGCTTAGACTTGTCAAAGGCATTTTATACTGTCTTGCACCAGGAACTGCTTATTCAGCTCTCCTCAGTAGGACTTTTACAATACTCCTTGTTGTTGTTTCTTAGTTACCTTTCTGGAAGGCAACAAGCCATTAAATGGCAACAAACCTACTTATCCTTTCAACCAGTTACTACAAGTGTCTCTCAGGGCTCTGTCCTGGGTCCTCTACTATTTAATATATTTATTAATGACAATCACACCTCCACTCACCATGCTAGTTTAGTTAAGTATGCAGATTACTCAACATAAATATGTGCAGCCTCAACAATAAATAAGCTCCAAGAAATTACCTCAAAATCTTTCTCCTCTGTTGAAGCCTGGCTCAAAGAATAAAACTTCCTACTCAAACCCAAGAAACCTAAGTTAATGCTTTTTACCTCAAAAAGTTGCTAAAATAAAAAGCAATATTTTACAATAAAGTCAGCAAATAATACTGTCACTGAAACTTTAACTCACAGTGAACTTCTAGGCACTGTAATAGATGAAAGTCTCAAATATGACCAGTATATACTGCACACCATTAAATCTACACACCAGAAACTTGGCTCAATGGATTGCTTACTGATACTGCAAGAAAAACACTAGCCACCACCTTCTTATTTCCGACTGTCTTATACGCCACTCCTATCCTAAGACGCTTAAACAATACTCAAAGAAAGAAACTTGCCTTCTGCTACAATAAAATAGCTAAATTTGTCACCAATTTCCCTTATAGGACCCACCATTGTCATAGCTTAAAGCAATTAAACTGGCTTGAATTACACAACTACCTAACATTCACAACTACAGCACACAAACTCATTCATCATCCAGGAAAATGCTCTGCACTACAAAACTTATTACTACCCCACTGTTCAGCAACGGACTTCCACGCTATTAACACATTTTTATTACTTACAAATAAATCAAATAATGTTGCAGGAGACTTGCTCTATTCCCAGTACATTGCTAAACTCTGGAATAGTATCCCCACACAAATAAAATTCTCCAACAAACAAACTCAATAGTTCCAAACCACTGTTTAAACAACATCTTAACCAATCCTGGTCCTGCACATGTTCATCACAAGGTTAAGACTTTGTGTTCACGGTACGATATTCTCCAAATACTCTCCTTAAATAGAATACCCTCAACCTTTCACTGAAATGACAAAACAATTTTCATACTTAACTGTTGCTTGTACAATCCATTAAGTTGCACATGGCCTTTCTCTTTAGTAACTTCCACCTCTGTAAAACCTTAGAATGTATAAATGTGACTACTGTTCGTGTATAAATTTAAATAGAAATGTAACTACTATGTGTTTAACTGGAACTTAGTATAATGCAGTGTAAGCAAATGGAGCTTTTTACCCCAGACCTCTACTGAAAATGGGTATTACCCAGCAGACTTTCCCAGTAAACAAACAGAAAGAAAGAAAGAAAGAAAATAAATCATTTAAAAAAAATGCTTGAAGCTGAGGCTTTCCAGGAATTTGAACTCATTCATATATGTATAGTAACAAACATGGTTTCAGAGCAATGAAAGCAGACTCTCTATTCCTGAGTATAATGCCTATCATGTCTTATTTGTCAAGGATATCATCACCTCATGACAAATTCTTTGGGATACCACATGTGAATTCCTAGAAGTCCAGATCACCATAAACAAGACTAATTATCATTTCATGGCTAGCTACAGAATAACTTCTATGTCCCCTTCTGAGCATGATAATTATTTTAAAATAGTTGAAATTCCCATGAAGCCCCAACACCTTTCTACTGGGGGACTTACCTATCCATCAATAAACTGGCTGACCTACACTGCCATTAGCTGGTACATCCACTGCATGCCTGACATTATAAATACTAACTCTATTTCACAAATAGTTAACCATCCTACTAAGAGCCCCAAAATCCTGGACATAGTCCTCACAAATGTGGCCACTTCTTGCACATTTCCATATGCATCATGTCTTGTTAAATCAGAGCATAATTGGGTGACCTTTTCCTTTACAACTTTCCCTGTAAATATTTCTCTGTTTAGGAACTTCTGAAAAGTTAACTTTCTTCATTTACTTGATGACTTAAATAAATTATGCCTTAATCTTCCTCTGAAGGATCCTGTTGCTAAAGCTGCTATCTATTATTTCTCTAATTTCTATTCCCTCTTAAATAGTTGCATCGATAAGGCAGTCCCTGTCTCAAGAAATATAATGAGAAGTTTAAAAAAAAACTCCTGTGGTGGAGTTCCCATATAAATACATTATTTAACAAGAGAAAGAAACTGCTTAATGCTTATAAGAGGTTTCATTCTACCTACCTTAAGAACATACTTAATCAAGCTAACAAAGAGCTGAGGGGAAAGTACAGTTGTGTACACTTACCATAAATGTAGATGTTCAAGTGTATTCACTGTTGCAGTCATTACATTTGGGTTATCTGCTTGCAGTAGCCCTCAGTTGGCCTGATTAAAAAAGTCTTGGATTCTGCATCGGTTGCTGTCCCTTCTTCCATGACGTCAAGTCATCAGGGGTATAAAACATGCAGCTGACGCCATTACATCAGTTTTTCTTGCCCCAGATGTCAGGTGCCCCCCTAATGGGAAGCAATAAAATCTATAATACAAGGAAATACCTCCAACAAAAAAGCAAATACACCAAAAAGCTTTTCGAGCATAGTAAGAGAGAGTAGAGGTATAGCCAAAAGATGAAAGGGGGCTGGAGGGAGGGTAACCAGGACTGAAACAGTGAATACACTCGAAGATCTACATTTATGGTAAGTGTACACAACTGTACTATGTTCTTCGTGTTTCACTGTTGCAGTCATTACATTTGGGTAGATTCCCAAAGCTAAGGTTAGGAGGAGGAATTTAAATAGAATTAGGACCAGCTATAAGGCCCTGCAAGGCTGCAGTGGCAAAACCAGCTCTGAATTTAGAGAAAATTGGCAAATGATAATGCTTGGTGAATGTATGTATAGAACTCCAGGTAGCAGCTTCTAGGATGTCCCTTGTAGGGACGCCCCTGAGAAAGGCTGTAGAGGTAGACGCAACCCTGGTTGAATGGGGTCTGATGCCCTGTGGAATAGGTTTTCCATGGTGCTTATAGCAGAAATGAATGCAGAGGCCTATCCATTTTGAAATGGTTTGCTTTGAAATAGCCTTCCCCTCTGTCCCTGCAGCAAATGCCACCGATAGTTGTTCGGATTTCCTTTGAGGTTTAGTCCTGTCCAAGTAGAATCTAAGTTGTCTGTGCACATCTAAGGAGTGCAGTATCCATTCCCCTTTGTTCTGTGGCTTAGGAAAGAAGGTAGGCAAATGAATGGACTGATTAAGAGCCACACTGGATACCACCTTGGACATGAAGGAGGGATTGGTTCTGAGGGGCACCCTGTTCGCATGAAAGATGATGAAAGGCTCCACTGGCATAAGGGCCTGTAACTCAGATACTCTTCTTGCAGAAGTGATTGCTAAAAGGAAAGCTGCTTTCCAGGAAATGAATTTTAAATCTGCAGTAGCAGCTGGCTCGAATGGAGGAAGAGTGAGTTTCTCCAAGACAAAGTTAAGGTCCCAGGCTGGAGTTGGAGCTCTCCTCAGTGGCCTTAAATTTTTGGCCCCTCTGAGGAACTGCTTGAGTAGTGGGTGAGAAAAGAGGGGAGGCTCTGTGCTATAATGAGCTGAAATGGATGAGGCATAAATTTTGATGGAGGAAAAGGACAAGCCCTTATGAAGCATCTCAGTCAAATATTGTAGAATCTGAGGTAAATTGGGCACTGCTGCGCTCATCCCTTGAGATTGGTTCCAGGTACAAAATCTTTTCCATTTTGCAGCATAAGATTTTCTAGTACTAGGCCTCCTAGCCTCTAAAATGATATCCATCACTGATTTACTGAGGGGTGGTAAGGAAGAGATTAGGTAATTAGCCAGGCTGCTAGGTTCAGGGTTTGCAGCTGAGGATGCAGAATCTGGTTCCCCTGCTGAGACAACAGGGAAGGAGTCTGTGGCAGGTGCCAATGAGCCAAGCATGACACACTGTGCATAAGGGGGTACCAGTGTTGGCGTGGCCAGTCTGGTGCAATTAAAATCATTCTTGGCTTGTCCTGTTTGATCTTTAGAAGTACCTTGGAGAGCAGAGGCAGAGGAGGAAAGGCATAAACTGATAGGTATTTCCAGCTGAAGGATAGAGCATCCACTTTCCAAGCTAGTTTGTGGGGAGTCCTTGTGCAAAATTTGGCCAATTGATGGTTCTGGAGGGTGGCAAACAGGTCTATATCTGGGCTCCCCCATTTGCTATTCAACATGTTGAAAATCCTTGATTCAAGTTTCCACTCGTGTGGGTCCATGAGGTTTCTGCTTAGTCCAGCTGCCAGTGTATTTAGTTTTCCTGGCAGGAATTGAGCTTGTAGATTTACCTGGTAATTCAAGGCTCTGTTCCACAATGCCATGGCTAGTCTACAGAGGGGGTAAGAGTGTGTACCCCCCTGCTTGTTTATGTACCACATGACCGTGGTGTTGTCCGTCTTTACTATAAGTTGTCCTGGAAGAATGCAGTCCTTGAAGGCTGTCAGAGCATTCTGTACAGCTAACATTTCCTTTTGATTTATGTGTAGGTGCATTTGACTTGGGTTCTATTTGCTCTGAATGCACTTCCCTGCCAGGTGAGCCCCCCCATGCATAGTCTGATGCGTCTGTTGTTAAGGTTTGGGTGGCAGGGGTTAGTGTGAATGGCAGTCCCTTGTTTTGGTGGCAGGCCTCTGCCCACCAAAGGAACTCTAGGCGTAGACAAGGTATGATAGGAATCATAGCTTCTAGATCCTGTGAATGTTGACACCATAGGTTTTTGAGATACCATTGCAGTTTCCTCATATGCAGCCTTGCAAATGGAATTAGAAGAATGCAGAAGGCCATGAACTCCAAGGTCTGCAGTATTTGCCTTTCAGATAACTGGGTTTTTGTGGCCACTTGTTTGAAGAAGGTTGTCAAATGAGTCTGTTTCTCTGACATGAGGAAAGCCATCTGGGAAGTTGTATTCAAGCTTGCTCCCAGGAATATAATTTGTTGACAGGGTACTAGGTGTGATTTCTTTTCGTTTATGGTGTACCCCAGACAAGTCAGTACCCTTTGAACAAAGGCCAGATGATTCAAAAGTATGTCCTGGCTTTCTGCCTGAATTAGACCATCATCCAGGTATGGATATATTTGAATATTTCTTTGCCTGCAGAATGCAATGACTGGAGCTAGGCACTTTGTGAATACCCTGGGCGCAGCAGATAAGCCAAAGGGCAGTGCAGAGAACTGATAGTGCATGTTGCCTGCTTTGAAGCGTAGGTATCTTCTGCAAGACTTCCTGATAGGGATGTGCCGGTATGCTTCTTTTACGTCTAGTGTTGCCAACTATGCATCTTTGCCTAGCATAGGAAGCAGCTGATGAAGAGTCAGCATCTAGAATTTTGGACTCACCAGAAAGGTATTTAGAGAAGAAAGGTCCAGGATAGGACGCCATGTATTGCCTTTTCTGGGTACCAGAAAAAGTCTCGAATAGAAACCTTGTCCCTTTTCCTCTTCTGGTACCAACTGAATAGCCCCCATGCTTAAGAGAGGGAGTACTTGATTTTGGGCCTCTGCCCACTGATTTGGGGGTATATCTGGCCACCCGCTTGGTGTTGGTAAGGTGTGGAAGTGAAATCTGTATCCTTGGGACACTATATTTAAAACCCATTTGTCCTGGGTAATTAGTTCCCAGTTTTTGGCCTGCAGACCAATCTTTCTGCCTAAAGGAGCATTCAGTTGGGAAGTGCTTGGAAGTTTTAAAAGCAAGTCATTGAGATAGCTTTCCATAGGGGGGAGTCTTACTACTCCCTGATTTGGGTGCGGAAACCCCCCACTGCTTAGTCTTGTGTGCTCCCTGAGACTGAAATCTGGGGTTTCTGCAGTGTCTGGGTTTGGCTTGAGAAGACCTGGAAGGGGCTGGAAAGGACCAATTCTTAGAGGGCCAGTGCCTAATAAATCTAAGAGGCTGAACTTGTAAGAAATCTTTAACAGTTTGCATAGATTTAGCTTTATCTTCCATCTTTTTAAGAACTTACTCAGCCTTGTTGCCGAACAGTCGGTCCTGATTTAAGGGAGCATCCAACAATTTAGCTTTAACATGATCAGGCAAAGATTGCTCCTTAAGCCAAGCATGCCTTCTGAGCACAGACCCAGTAATAGCAGCCCTGCAAGAGGCCTCTAATGAATCAAATCCACATTGCAAAGTATGTTTTTCAACCTGTTCAGCAGAATGCGTTAAATCCTGTATTTCTTTATTTTCCACACAGTCAGGAATCAACATCATTTTCTGTTTAAGCAATCCAATAACATGTTGCTGATACTTTAACATATGAAACTGGCAGTTTAAAGCCCTAATGGCCAAGGTTGCAGAATTGTAAACCTTCTTACCCCATCTATCCAGTGCCCTGGAGTCTCTATCAGAAGCGGTAGGATTTTTAGCAGTAGAAGCCTTAATGCCCTTGGGTCCCTGTGAAATAGTCTCTGGATCCACAATAGTATTTTTAAAAAGAAACTTGTGTGAATCAAGAGCCCTGTAATATCTGTCAGATTTTCTGGGAACAGGAGGCAAAGAATCAGGGGCCAAACTAGATTCCGAAAAAGCATCATCAACAATGTCTAGTACAGGAGGAATAGCTAAAGGCCTATGCTGAGGCAGGAGTAAGAAATCCCTAAGCCTCTTTTTTGAATCAGAAAAATCCTGGCTTTCCCAGTGGAAATGCTCCCTTAGAGTATGTAAGGTTTCACCAAAAGAAAAATCCTCTGGAGGGGAAGCAGAGGGAATAGAGTCCTCAGCATCAGAATCCTCATAAGTAGATAAGGACAAATCCAGATCATCAGAAGAATCAGAAAAATCAGAATCCTGTTCAGAAGATTCATAAACAACTTCAGTCCTAGGTCTCTTAGAAGGGGGAGGTTGGCTTGCCCTGATTAGAGTTATAAGATCTTCAGCCATTCTTATCATTTGTTTTTTAGGCATAGAGGCCTGAGCATGCAGCCTGGGCATCGTTTTTTAGGCATGGTTCGAGATTTAGGCCTAAATGAAGAAGGAGGCATCAGTTTAATATGCAAGTCCGTAGGCGTGAATACACCCTCAGAAGCCAGTGCCTGCACAGCGGCTCTGGACCCATCCAAGGTAGCGACATCAGCAGGTTCCATAGTTGAAGCATCTCGCGGCATACCGGACTCTGAATGGGTCTCAGTAGAGACCTGCGAATCAGAAGTAGCGGGTATCAGGGGCTGCGAAAGTGCCCCACTGAGTTCCGGCAAACTGGTGACTGGCTTAGGAGAAGCTTTGGCGGCAGTTTTGGACCTCAGCGGCCTGTCTCTGTCTTTATCTTTGCATTTTTTCAAAATCCCGGTAGTCGAATGGCTAACCGATGACATTTCTGGATAATTAAACTGAGAACCGAAATATTTAGAGGCAAAAATATACCGACGATGGATAGTGTGCTGATTAAATAAAGCACAAAACTGACAGCAAGGTACGTCATGGTCAGGGCCTAGGCAAGGAATACAGTACGAATGAAAATCTTTATGAGGTATTTGCTTTCCACAAGTAATGCAATTATTAACTTTTACTGACATCGGTAAGGAGCAAGAAAAAGTTTCCCCAATGGGGTACTTAGCTTTAGTTGAAGATTTCGGTTCTGAAACTCGAAAATGAAAATTTCAGGAGTCGGCCGACCGGCACTTGCGAACTGCTTCTGCTTTGGGCACCGCACAACAAGAAAGACTGATGTAATGGCATCGACTGCATGTTTTATACCCCTAGCGACCTGATGTAATGGAAGAAGGGACAGCAACTGACACAGGACACAAGACTTTCTTAATCAGGCCAACTGAGGGCTACTGCAAGCAGATAACCCAAATGTAATGACTGCAACAGTGAAACACAAAGAACATTCATTAGGAAACTCAAAGCTGAGTGTGAACTTAAAATAGCCACTAAAACCAAAATGACTGCAATTTTTTTTTTAACTATGTCAGAAGTTAATAAATAATATCTACTAGTGTTTGCAGCTAGTCAACAATAATACTATACTCTCTGTCCCAAAGGAAATAGTTGTTATCCTAGACAACACATTTACTGTGAATTTTACTCCACAATCCCAGCCAACCCCTTTAATTACTATGGAATAAGTTCTCTCAGCCATCTGAAAAACTACTTCATCCATGGACCCTGACAACATGCAAGGTAGCATGACTTTCATTGCTAAATATGGCCTTTCTAATCCCCTATTTAAACATTTTAATCTAAGCCTTTCCATTGGTTACATTCCTGAAGCCTGGAAAACAGCTAATGTAATGCCATTATACAAAGGTGTCACAACCATGGACCCCATTAACTATAGACCCATTAGTGCCACTAGCCTCATATGTAAATCTATAGAGTGCATTACCTCAGACTTCACTAATCTGGACATTGAAAACCTCTCAACCCTGGTCCCTCATCAATTTGGTGATATCAAATGAAGTTCCTGCGTCTATAATCTCATTAATTTTAGAAACCAACCAAAACTAACGAGATGAGTCAAGCTCAGGCTATAGTTATAAAAACAAGACTTCCTTATTGTAAGTTCTAGACATAAGCACTTTGACAGTCAAATTGGCTACTTCTTCAGATGTATAAAACATTACTAAAACAAGCCCTTTATATAAAACCACCAATCAAGAATTCACTTGAGAAGCTGAATACATTTAGGTTCATAGGTTCATAGGTAGGTACTAGGCTATTGGCCCAAGGGCCTAAGTAAGCCTAGCCAACAAGGTTCCCTGGCTTACGCCACCCAAGAAAGTTAATTTCCTGTGCCCCTGTTGAGCAGAGCCACAGAAGTGGTCTCTGGGGTGTATTTCCTATCCACTCATCAAGATTTTTCTTGAAGAGTGCTAACGAACTTTGCTTGACATAGCTGGGTAGCTTGTTCCAGAGTATAGGAAGTCTCTGGGACAGGAATCTATCCCTCCAGCATGTTCTGTTTATTGTGGTGACAAGGTTTAGGTCCCTAGAGCATGTAGCACAGAAGGATTGGGATTTCTTAAGGTGTAGCATGTCCAACAGATCTGGGTTTAACATAGCGTTATATGTTAGGCAGAGATCTCCTCGGAGTAGGCGATATGCTACAGAGTAAATCTGGAGTTTTTTGAGACTGTCAGTGTAGGACATCTGTTTGAGGCCAGTAATCCTCTTTGTGAGGTACTTCTGTGGCCTTTCCCAGCTGCTGCAGATGTCCTGTGAGGTACATTCCAAAAGGGGCATTGTACTCTAGAATGTGTCTGAGTGCCGAGTAGAGGGGAACAATTACCTCTTTTTTCCTGAATGAGAACCCTTTTGTGATGAGGTGTGCCACATAGAAGGATTTCCTGACTACTGTGGCGATGTGATTATCAAAGGAGGCACTACTGTCCACCTGGGTCCCTAGGTCTCTTATCACACATTCAGCATTAAGTAGACTGCCGTTTATGTGGCAGTTCATTGGTACAGAGCTTTTACCAAAGGGGATGATAATGCACTTCTTGGCACTGAGCTTGAGGCCATGCCTCTGACATCAGGCATCTGTCTGAGTGAGGCCCTTCTGTAGGATGTCCACTTTATTTGGGGACTCAACTATGGCTCCTAGTTTGCAGTCATCTACGAACTTTGTTAGCCAGAGGCCTTGTGTGTTAGCCTGTATGTCAGAGAAGTAGATACCAAACAGGAGAGGTCCCAAGACTGAACCTTGTGGTACTCCACTCATCACTGGTTTGAAGTCAGATTTGAAGTCAGCAACTTTTACAGTGTGGGTTCTGTCAGTGAGCCAGTTGGAAACCCATCTTGTGATGTAGGGATTTATACCTAGTTTAGTGAGTTTAGCTATAATTCCAGAATGGGGGATAGTATTGAAAGCTTTGGCGAGGTCAAGATAGGCTGTGTGAACCACCTTACCCTCGTCTATGGCTTTGGTGACTGCCTCAAAGAAGTCGATCAGGTTCAGAAGGCATGATCTGCCTTTCACAAACCTGAACTGGGTGGGGTCCAGAGTTTGGAGGTTACCAATGTCTTTGTTTATGAGTTCCATGATGATACATTCCATGGCCTTGCAGACCAGGCTTGTCAGGCTAATAGGGTGATAGTTCCCAGGATCAGTGGTGGCTCCCCCTTTGTGAAGTGGGATAACTGTTGCTGTCTGCCATTCAGTGGGCACAAAGCTTGATGTGAGACTATGATTGAACATGGTGCTTAGGTGGGGAGCCACTTCATTCTGAAGTTAGTGTAAAACGCATACTGGGATGTTGTCCGGTCCCATGGATGCTGTGTTTTTGGTTTTAGAGAGTGCAGCTTTTACCTGCATAGATGTGATTATAGGGACTCTGCATTCTTCCTGTATTGATATGGGCCCTTTAGGGGGTGAGAGGGGAGTAAAGTTAGCACTGAACCTATCTGCCAGGATGTTGGCAATATCAGTTGGTTCTGTAATTTTTGTGCAGTTGTGCTGTAACTCAGAGCAGATCTGGGTGTTGCCATTGAGATTCTTGACATAGTTATAGAATGCTTTGTGGTTGCCCTTAGAATCAGTGGCGATTTTGTTTTCATAGCTAGCTTTGGAAGATCTTATAAGGGATCTCAGCTTCTTACTGAGGCTGACCAGGCAGCTCCTCCACTCATGGGATTTTACTCTCTTTTGGAACTGTTTCTTCCTTCTGTTGTAGAGTTTGTTTATGGCAGGGGACCACCAGATTGGCTTCCTTTTTTGGAGGATAGCATCTTGGTTCTGTTTGGGATAGCACGATCCATGCACTCGTGTAAGTGCTTATAGAGCGCATTTGTGTAGGATTCAGCAGTTTAAAGAGAGAACAATCAATACATACAGCACAAAAACATTCACTACTTGTAGAACATAAAGCTCTATCTCAAAAGTGGGCATGCTTTCAATAAGGGTTTAATTGGAACTTTGTCATTCAGCCCTGAACCAAAGTCAGTCCTCAGCCTAATGATCCACTTACTTTCTAATTGCCCAGTAGGTTTATGTATATCCCCACCTCTTAGACTAACATCAATTTTGCCTATGACCAAAAAGTTAAATTTATGTAATATTGAAGTCTCCATCACATATTTAGATAAAGCATTACTTGCTATCCTATTATTGATGCTATATTGGTGTTCCTTTATACAATCTTTTAGGAATCTATCAGTTTTGCCTACACAGAATATATGGCACACAATACAGTGGGCCAAGTGTACTATGTGTGTACTATTACAGGCAGCATCTATATTAAAAGAGTACCATCTCTTCTGGTCTGGGTGCCAAAAGGCCCCAGAACTATCTATATAGGTGCAATAATTACTATAACAAGGTCTTGTAATTCCTTTTCCATTACTATTACTGAAATTACTTCCAGTGAGATTTTTAGGATAACACAGCACCTGCTTGAGAGATTTTTTATTTTTGTACACAAAATTGAGAGCATTACCTATTATCTTCTTACGGTCTGAATAAGTAGTCATAATAGACCAGTATTTCTTAATTATGCTAGTAATGCCACCTGTATCCTTAGAAAAAGATATTGGAACCCTGTATCTAATCTTACTACTTTGCTTCCATCTTTTCATAGGTGGATTAGCAGAGAAGTATGGTCTACCTTTCTCTGTGCTCAGTCTCTTACAGAACTTCTCCTTGGAGATATCTAGCCTTTTGTGCCATGAAAGATCTAACCCTATTTGTTCTCCTTTTCCTTCGCAGAACTAATAATACATCAACTTATATATATATATATATATGTGCATGTATAATAATCCCTTGGCATGTACAACCAATGTAGGTAACACTGCAGGCTGTTCATCCAACTGTCAACTAGTGTTGTCCCAGACCAAGGAGATAATACTGGGGACACTTAAGTTAAAATGGTGTAGCTAGGTAGCTGGTAGTCACCTGGGTGGGCCATACAAATGGGGAAAAAAAACTTCTTTAGAATAAGCAAAACGTATAACACCAATCTCTTATACTTAATATAAATAAAATCATGTGACCAAAAAATCCAGTAACCGGTAAGTAGTCTACCTTAAAGACCTTAACTTAAAATTCATTTTATATTTACTTAGTCATTAATTCCTAGGGTAACAAAACTGTTGTCATCTGCCCTCTAAAGAGTGACTTTCTAAAGCTGTTGCAGCCATGCAAATATTTAAAAGCTTATTTTAAGGGTAAACAGTAATTGTGTTCTTGGTGTGCTAGATTATTCTGGATGCTGAGAGCCTGTTACCATGAAGGCAAGGAAGGGGAGGGGATGTTGGTACTGGATACATAACAATAAATCCTTTGGCTAGGAGTAAGCCAGCGAGTTCAAGTAGGTGGGAACACTCATCTGAACTACTCCTGTTCAGTATGGTCCACACCCACTTATCCAAGCAATGGTCATGGTGGCCTTTAAGTTGAAGTCATTATGTCATAGCAAATTCCATCAGACCCTGAGTATGTTTGCCATACATAACCAAGCCACCCGCCCAGTAAACCAACAGTAGTGTTACGAATTCCCGTTATAACCTTATATAATCAGAGTTAGGCTGCCCAGCATTTAGTTCAGTTTCACTCTTAAAGAATCCAAGTTAGGCTGCATTCATTACATTTAGAGCTGTTTGTGTGATATGCAATAAGTTACTAATATGATTGCAGTGATTTCATCAGAGGCATTACTGGCTGTTTATATTAGTTTGTCTCATTTCACGTAAAAGGTTTTCCACCAGAACTACTGGCTGTTTATATTAGTTTGCCTCATTTCATGTAAAAGGTTTTCCACCAGATCTGATGCATTATTCCTTGCAACACTTCGGGGGGGGGGGGGGGTTCTCATTAGCTCTTATTCAGGACTGCAACTTTAGATAATTGTTGATGTCTGTACAGCTGCGGGTAGTAGCAGTCTCTAATACTAGGGGTGTCTGCTTTCTATGATTTGTTGGACTGGTAACACTAATACAGATTCAGTTCAAAAGGGTGGCACTTTAGCCCCCTATTTCACATCAAAACTAGTCATATATGATGAAAGTTGTGTTACATATAGCTGAGTACAGTGAGCTGAAAGAAAGTGCCACCACCTAAAATTCAGGTGTATGTTGTACTAACAAAGGGTAAACAGTATTCAAGCAGGCAGCTTTCTATCTTTGTTTTTTGACTTTCAAGTTGTATTCAGGTCTTCATAATTGTACGCTTACTGTATGCAGCCAATCAGTATTTTTATCAGAGGATGTATGAATATGCCCCACACCAAGATATGTAAGAAAAAGGGCAGCTGTGTGCTGCAAGACATGGCGGATCTCTAAAGAGATCAGTTTTGTTTCTTGTTTTTTTGCATGCCGTAGTGAATGAACTCTGAAGTCAAAACAGTATACTTTCTGGATTACTGATGTCATTTGAAAATATTATTGAGAAACCTTTATGCAGTATCTGCATACTATAACAATGATATAGCATTGAAAAAATGAATGGATGAACGAATAAATGAAATAGTTTTAATAGCTAAAATATACTGTCCCCACTATGCATTTTTCTTTCTCTCTCAGTCTCTCTCCTCCTCAAGCCCCATCAGATATAATGCCTGTGCTAAATGGTAATTTTCAGAACCCATTGCCAATAGTTAATAAAAACTATCACATCATTGTGGAACTGGAAGGGCTGTAGTTTTTAATTTTAAAGGAAAAACTCTAAAATTCAGTAATAAATGAGATCCCTAAATTTCCATTGATTCTGATATATATATATATATATATATATATATATATATATATATATATATATATATATATATATATATATATATATATATATATATATATATATATATGTATACATCTTCTTCACTTGACCTAAAACACATTTGACTGACACCCATTTGACCGACACCCAACTGACCTAAATTTCATTTGACTGACAACTCATTTGACTGACTCTCATTTCACTGACAGCTTACAATGCTGAATTTCAACATACTAAATCTTAAACCATAGACAACCACACTTTGAACACCAATAACTAACCCTTTCCAGAACTTAAAAACTACTTACTTAGTCTCTTAACATAAAGGGGGCAATGTACAACCAAACTAGGTGGGGGGTCTACACCCCCCACACCCACAAATGTGGGGGCTGTGCCCTTCACATCCCCCTAATTATGTATACTAACTCCAGGATCGCACTACAGTGGGGAAAAGGGCATATACCTTTAACTCGCCTTACAGTACTCTACATGCAGCCACTACTGCTGGGAACCCACAAAACATTCACAAAATTACTTTAGATACTTCCTATAAAAATGTAAAGAGACAAACCCACATTGAGAAACACTACAACACTACTTTTTACATGACTATCGGAATTCTAACACTCAGCACTGTAAGCAAGTCACAGGTGAAGGAAAACCCACAACAAGTCTATGTCTTAAATGTCGGTGAAATGGGAGTCAGTCAAATGAGTTGCAGTCAAATGAAATTTAGGTCAATTGGGTGTCGGTCAAATGAGTTTCAGTTCAAGTAAAGTAGACCCATATATATATATATATATATATATATATATATATATATATATATATATATATATATATGGTTATCCTTCAAAACATCTAAAACCCATATTATATATACGGTTCCCCTTCAAAACATCTAAAACCCATAACATCTAAAATCATAACATCGAAACCATAACATCTAAAACTCAAAACATCTAATTTTATAACATCTAAAATGTGCATAACAACATCAAACACTACAAATCACATGAAAATAACATCCCCTCCACATATAATGACACCAAACTAACAAACACACTTTTTACTACGTTTCTGCAGGGAGGCTAGCCTCCCTGCACCCCCCACACTCCCCGTAAATTAAATATAATAACTCCAAGATGGCACTACAGTTGGAAAAAAATTATTTCCTAACCCCACTGTATCACGATCACCATAAAGAATGTATACATAATGTCTATATCACTTACCTGTATGGCCTAAAAAACACATACAGAGTGGTAAAATAAACACTATATAAATAGTATAAATTCCTACACTATATAAATAATAACTATATAAATAAAAACTACAACATATCATAGTGATACCATAAGATTAACAGATGAAACTATAACATTTACATGTTTGTCAATATTATACATTTTAGATGTTATGAAATTCGATGTTATGGGTTTTAGATGTTATGGTCTCGATGTTTTGATTTTAGATGTTATGAATTTTAGATGTTTTGATGGGACCAGATGGTGTCCCAGGCTGCGTCTTGCACGAACTACAGAATGAACTAACCTCCCACCTAAAAATTCTGTTCAACCTCAGCCGCTCCACAGCCTACGTGCCCATAGAATGGCGCACAGCAACAGTTATTCCCCACCACAAAGGAGGGGCCACAACTGACCCTGGTAACTATCGCCCCATACGGCTGACTAGCCTGGTCTGCAAGGCTATGGAGCATGTCATCATGGAACTCATTAACAAAGACATTGGGAACCTCCAAACACTTGACCCGACCCAGTTCGACTTTGTTAAGGGCAGGTCATGCCTACTAAACCTGGTTGACTTCTTCGAGACAGTCACCAAGGCCATAGACGAGGGAAAGGTGGTTCACACAGCCTACCTTGACCTCACCAAGGCTTTCGACACCATTTCCCACGAGTATTACAGAAAAACTCACCAGCCTGAACATAAACCCCTACATCATGAGATGGGTTGCCAACTGGCTTACAGACAGAACTCACACGGTAAGAATAGTGGGCTCCAGGTCCGACTCTAAAGCAGTCACAAGTGGTGTCCCGCAAGGCTCGGTCCTGGGACCCCTACTGTTCGGCATATACTTCTCAGAAGTACAGGCAAACATAGGAGGACTATGGCTAACCAAGTTTGCCGATAACTGCAAACTGGGAGCCATAATTGACTCTCCGGCTGACATGGACATCCTCCAAAAGGGCCTTACTGAGACGGACATCTGGTGTCAAAGTCATGGCCTCAAGCTAAATGCCAAAAAATGCATAGTCATCCCATTTGGGAAAAACAAAACACCCACGAATCACCACATAGGTGGCAGCCCCCTTAATACAGAAGAAGTAATAAGAGATCTGGGGACCCAGGTAGATAGTAATCTCTCCTTTGACAATCATATTGCCAAAGTAGTTAGGAAATCCTTCTATGTGGCCCATCTAATTACTAAAGGGTTCGCATCTAGAAATAAAAAGGTTATAGTGCCCCTCTACTCATCACTAGTTAGACCCATCATAGAGTACAATGCCCCATTTGGGATGTACCTCACAAGACACTTCCAACAGCTGGAAAGACCACAAAAGTACTTCACCAAGAGGATTACTGGTCTCAAACATATGTCCTGTGCAGCCCAACTGAAAAAACTCCGGCTATACTCGGTGGCATATTGCTTACTCAGAGGTGATCTCTGCCTGACTTAAAAAGCCATGTCCAACTCAGAATTGATGGACATGCTCCACCTAAAGAAATCCAAGTCACTGCGAGCCACGCGCTCTAGTGAGCTATACCTCACCACAACAATAAATAGAACATGCTGGAGGGATAAATTCCTGTCACAGAGAGTCCCCATGCTTTGGAACAAAATTCCAAATTACATCAGGTAGAGCTCCTCACTAACACTCTTCAAGAGAAACCTTGATGAGTGGATTGGTAACAAAAAATACACCCCTGGGATCACTTCATTGGCTCTGCTTGACAGAGGATCAGTTAATTAATCAATGGGGCGGCGAAAGCTGACACACTCTGGCTAGGCTTATAAATGCCCTCGGGCAGATAGCCTAGTACCTACCTATGAACCTATATATATATATGTGTGTGTGTGTGTGTGTGTGTGTGTGTGTGTGTGTGTGTGTGTGTGTGTGTGTGTGTGTGTTTGTGTAAAACAGATATGTGTACCCAATGACAGGGAGTTCAGCTCTGTTCATAAATGTAAGAAAAGTGTGCATATATGTCCATGTATATTACCATTGTATATTTTAAATTTAGAGTTTAACAACTGAAGAATTTTAGGGAGAAGAAGTAGCAGTCACAGTTATAACAGTTGTAGTAATACTAAACTTAAAGCATAATGATTACAGCAGTCTCTTGTGCAATAGAGCATGCATTTAATAATTTATCTTTATTGGCAACAGCAAACTGTGATTTAAGGCAAAACCTAAAGATAGAAACATGTGTGCATCGTGGTTTCAGAAACGGAAATGATTTATAATGCTTTTGACAGCACAGACAACAGTAGAATACAAGTCAGAAGAGCCAAAGGCAAATTGCATCCAACTAGAATGAATGAGAAGTATTCAGGATGGAAGCCAGAGGAAAGGGAAAGGCCTCAGTCTGAGAAGGGAAATGGAAAGGGCACATGATGAAAGCAAGGAGAGTGGTTTAGCTACATATAAGGATCAGGAAAGCACACCAGAAATCTGGAAGAACAGGGAAGGGAACCAGGTAGAGTCGGATAGGGGGGTTCTAAATCCTGTGGATTAACTAAGTGAAGACTAAACCCAAAAAAGAAATACAACTGAAGATACACACACACACATATATATATATATATATATATATATATATATATATATATATATATATATATATATAGAGAGAGAGAGAGAGTATGATAAGATGGTAGTCACCACTGAACTGTATGGAACAACAGGTACTTGTAGTTAGAAAAGCTTTCAAACAACATTCCAAACTCTTCTGGCACTCAGAATTTGGGGGATTTTTATGCCTGTATTACAATCACCCATAAAGTATTTCCACTTGTAAAGATGTAGGCACATTATAAAAGAAATATTTATACCGTGACCTCTGGGAACATGATGTTAAAGGATTCTTATCCCATTTCATGAATGGACAAAACAGACAAATATAGTTATTAAATGTTTTTTCTTCCAAAGGCTTGAACCTTCATTCCATGGTGAAAATCTACTGAGAACAAACCCTTTTTCATCATTTATGTACCAGGATGTTGTCTGACAGGATTTGGAATGATATGATAAATATACTGATTAGCCTCAATCGGATATTTTTATTCAAAAAAACATAAAGACATAGAAGTAAATAAATAATACCTGAAACAAGGGACAGTGGGAATCTTCTAAAAGTCTATAGTCAACTACCATTTTGGGTTACTTTAATTGTAGCCAGTTAATGCAGGAGGACACTTTAGCTTTCTCTTTTTAGACTCCTCTGAAGCCCAGCAGTTATATAAGTTAAAGTAGAACAGATTTGGATGAGCTATTTTTCAGACAAAAGCTTTTAGTTGAAACAAAGTGCATTTGTTTCATCTTTGTGATACCAGCTATTTGAACATTTTCACTGGTTTGTGGTTCTGTTTACTATGTATGTGATACATTGCCTCTGACCCTAGGGTATTTATTTAAAAATTGGTTATATATAGCAGAGGTCAATGGAAACTTGCAGCATGATTAAGCTCATGGCAATCTTAAAGTTGAAATTAATGTAATTAATATGGTTTAATAATAAACTTTTTATTTCTAAGAAGCTTAACAGAGGATCAGGCCTTGAGTTTCAGGCATTCAGTATAGTCACCATGAAACAAGAATAATTTCTGCAACATCTTTTGGGGAGGTAGTTCAGGTACAAGTTCAAGGTCTGTATCCCAATTCAGGGTGCAACAGTACAGTCAACAGATATTATAATGGAGGGAATAAAAAGTACATCAGAAAGCTATCTGTATATAGAATATAGGACATTTGGAACAGTGGCCCAGATGTTGATAGTTTTAAAACTGTCAATTTACCCAAAAGTGTTATGATTTAAAGGTGCTAATGAGCTTCATGCTGTAATCTTGGGTTTGATTCCCACTGTCTTCTCTTGCCCACTGTGTAAATCTAAGCATGTCAGTTAACTTAAGCTTGCTCTTAGGTGGCTCCTGAATATAGGCACTTGGGTGTAAAGGGCTTATTCAGAAAATAACAAATAATTGTGTGTCTCTATAATTGTACTTTTGTTTCGCCACATAAAAATAGAACAGGAAAGGGTTAGCAATTCTCAAGTGGCAGAGTATAGAACCATTTCTGAGGCTGCAAGCAGAACCAATGAAAAACAAGCAGTGTGCCTTACCACGTAATATGCACAATATTAAAATATCTCTTAGCTAACTTCTGCCCTACCCTACCCGTGTACTTTCTACCTCCTACATGAACACTTAATGCATCCTTACACTTAGTACCTCTAATCTCAGCTGCAGTACTGTAAGCAGTAGCATAACTTACCTAAGAGAAAAAAAAGCCCCGCCTTTCCATCCTACAACAAGCTCCAAGTATATGAATACCTCACTGGTATTTCTTGCCTACCCACATGTATCCAAACCAAACTTCCTGTGATTCCTACTAATCCTCTGATTTCTGCTAGTGGAGAGATAACATAAAATATTCAATTCATATGGTAATATCAACACTCTAATGGCACCAGTTTCCCACAAAAAAGAATGTACTCCACATATTTAGCCATCCATCTGGGAGTTTAGTCACCTTCTGGATGAACTTCTCCCATCCCCCCATTATTAAATCCAATGGAAAGTATATCCAAACACATAAATGTTTTACACCCAAAAACCCCTTCAGTCTAACCACTTTCTAGAGTAAAACTACTGGCTTATTCAAGTGAAAAATAAACCCAGACTGCTGAACAAATTCCTAAAATATGTACAATATTATACTATACAATCATTAGCAAGTTCTTCAGAAGAGTGTAACTAAAGCCATGGAGGTGTACCGAAGACTGCTTTTCATATTTCTCTTGTTTCATTTGGTTACCTTTGGCAGTTCAGCAGTGTTTCTAATTGAATTGTGTTTTTTTCTTGCTTGAACTGCACATGGCATACAACAGTTTATCTACCGATTTAGGAAGTGCTCGGAAAGAAGAAGTGAGGAACAAGACATTTTCAGAGTTCTTAGGTGAACCTCTAAACCCACTTTTAAAATTGAACTTGGCAAGTACTGAAGTAGAACCTATTGTTCACACCATTAGTGAAGAAAGCTTCAACAAAGTGTTTATAGAGGTAAAAATGCAGCATACCACCTCAAGAGGCTGCAATGGTAGCGTTTCTATCTAGAAGCTAGCCTCTACCACCAGGTTATCCCAAGGGGAATGAGAGTTAAGTGCTTACCTCTTTAACAGAAACAGTTTTCCAGATTTGCTTCCCAAATGGCAAGCTATTAATATGGAAACAAGTTTCAAGTATATGCATTTACTAATAGAATACTTCAAACCTGAAGAGGCTAAGGCAGCTGAGATAATTAAGCAAAAACAAACGGAGTTAGAGCAGATGGAATTAGATGAATTAAGCCTACAAAAATGTGAAACTCTACAATTTAATCTGAGTGTATATGACAACAAACTCAAGGAACAAAAAACTCGAAAATTGGCCCGTGACTTCCAGGATTTTAAAATGGGCCAAGAAAGATCCAGGTGCGAATGGACAGAATAAATCAGCTTACAAATGCAAAACTAGTATTAGTAGTGAAAGCAGAAACCACTCCATGTCTCAAACAAGTCATCCAGATCATCACAAACATGGGGACACAATGCTCCATACCAGAAGTATACCCCTCATTGGTAAGATCAGACCATAAATTAATCTCCCTGGAAATCCGCATCCAGCCCCCACCCCCAGCACAGAAAACCACAGTGAAGAACTTCTCAAAAGCTGACTTCACACTTCTTAAGACCGAAGTGGAATCCTTCAAGGCCCTCTGGCCAGTGGAAACCACAGCCCACTCTGCTGAATCCTTTATAAATGCATTCTATGGACACCTACAGGAATGCATGGATCATGCAATCCCAAATAAAACCAAGACCCATTCCCCCAAAGGCAGGTGTCCTGTCTGGTGGACCCCAGCCATTAATAAGCTATACAACAGAAGGAGGAAGCTACTACATGACAGAGCAAAATCCCTAAAAGGGAAGGCATCTCTGATCAGTACTAGCAAAAAACTACGAACACTCATAAAATCATCCAAGGCCAACTTTGAGAGAAAAATTGCACAAGACACTAAAGATAATCACAAGGCTTTCTTTAGTTATGTTGGAAACCTGAGTGGAAACTCCCAGATGTGCTCAGAGTTAGTCCAAAATGACAAAAAATACACTGAACCCACAGACATTGCCAACATACTAGCAGACAGGTTCAGTGCAAATTTCTCCCCCCCAAAAGGACAAATATCTATCTCAGCAGAGTGTTGCCTCCCTGACATCTCAGATGCCCAGGTGAGAGCCGCCCTCTCCAAAGCTAAAAACACAGCATCAATGGGACCAGACGGTGTCCCAGGTTGCGTGCTACATGAACTCCAAGAAGAGTTAAACCCACATATAAGGCTGCTGTTTAATCTCAGCCTTACTACAGGATATGTACCCAAAGAATGGCCTACAGCAACAGTGGTCGCACTCCACAAAGAAGGTGCTTCTACGGACCCTGGAAACTACCGCCCCATAAGCTTGATGAGCCTGGTCTGCAAAGCTATGGAGAGGATCATTATGGAATTCATAAACAAAGACATTGGGGACCTACAGACATTGGATCCTACCCAATTCAGCTTTGTTAAGGGCAGATCCTGCCTCTTGAACCTGGTCGACTTCTTTGAAACAGTCACCAAGGCCATTGATGAGGGTAAGGTAGTTCACACAGCCTACCTTGACCTTGCAGAAACTTTCGACACAATATCCCACTCGGGCATCATAGACAAGCTCTCCAGCTTAAATATAAACCCCTATGTCATAAGATGGGTTGCAAACTGGCTCAAGGACAGAACCCACAAGGTCAGAATTGCTGGAGCCATGTCAGACTCTAAACCAGTCACAAGTGGCGTCCCACAAGGCTCGGTCCTGGGACCTCTCTTGTTTGGTATTTATTTTTCTGAGGTACAGGCTAACATGGGAGGATTGTGGCTGACCAAGTTCGCAGATGACTGCAAACTGGGTGCCATAATTGATTCTCCAGCGGGCACAAGCATCCTTCAAAAGGGTCTCATAGAAACGGAAAACTGGTGCCAGAGCCATGGCCTTAAACTAAACGCCAAAAAGTGTATAGTCATACCCTTTGGGAAAAACAAAGTGCCCACAAATTACCACATAGGTGGTAATCCATTAAGTATGGAAGAAGTAATTAGGGACCTAGGGACCCAAGTTGACAGTAACCTCTCATTTGACACTCACATTGCCAAAGTGATAAGAAAGACCTTCTATATTGCCCACCTTATCATGAAAGGATTCATATCTAGATCGGGAGAGGTCATTGTGCCCCTTTACTCTTCCCTCATCAGGCCCATAATTGAGTAGAATGCCCCATTTGGGATGTACCTTACCCGACACCTGCAGCAATTGGAAAGACCCCAAAAGTACCTCACCAAGAGGATCAAGGGACTCAAACATATGCCATATGCTGCCTGGCTAAAGAAACTCCAGCTCTACTCAGTAGCATACCGCCTACTCAGAGGCGATCTATGCCTGACGTACAAGGCCATGTCCAACCCGGAATTAATGGACATGCTCCACCTCAGAAAATCCAAATCCACCAGAACTACGCGAGTGAGAGATTTGAACCTCAGCACAGAAATCAATAGGACATGCTGGAAGGACAGATTCATAACCCTGAGGCTCCCTTCACTCTGGAATAAAATCCCAGTCCATGTTAGGCAGAGCCCCTCACTGATTCTCTTCAAGAGAAATCTTGACGAGTGGATGGGAGATCGTAGCTTTACCCCGGGGATCACTTCTGTGTCACTGCTAGACAGAGGTACAGTAAACTAAACCCTAAAATGGGCACAGTATACTCATTCCAAGGGTGGCGAAAGCCAAACACACTCTGGCTAGGCTTATAAATGCCCTAGGGCAGATAGCCTAGTATGAACCTATGAACCTATGAACCTATGAGCAGTGGGCTGAAACTAGAAATCGATAAACACTAACAATAAGTCTGAGAGACAAAGGAATAAATGTACTACTATAACTGCAGAAAGAACGGAAATACTTCCCACCACCAACATACAAACTTTGGCTAATGACTATGGCTGCTAGTACCTCTATAGGGACAAGACCAAAAGATGGGGTGACCCATGTACCATTTAAATGTCAGCTCCTGTTTTTTATGAACCAGTATGTCCACAGAAATCCAAGATCTCAGAGTCACGAGAGAAAGAGGAAGAAATTAAATTTCTGAAGGACAATGAAACAGGAACTAACCATCAGACTTTGGTTTTGAATTTGTATCTCAAGGTTTAAGTCAAGAGCAATTGCAGATATTAAACAAAGGCTTGACCTTTATTCCATCTCTGCATTCTGATCTTAATGAATTTGTAATGGACATAAAACAATTTGGGAAAAACATCACATTGAAGTCAATATTTTGCAAAGATAAAGATGTTGTACGTGAACGCTTTAAACGACCAAGTACATTTGTACCTGTTAATTCTCCCACAGTGGAACTCTTCCTATGACTATGTGAAAATGAAGTTGAAAAGATGAGAGAAACCTAGTAAAGGGAAACACTTCCATAACATTACTTCTTATGAAAAACAAACACTTTTTCATCTTAAGGAGTGCGAAGATCTTGTCATCAAATTGGCTGATAAGGGAGGAGCCATTGTGGTGATGGATTCCCTGTGGGACAAGAATAGAATGTTGAACATGCTGGAGGATGTTATTACCTATAAAAAGATTAATAAAAGGGAACTAGATACAATGACCATGACCTTTCAGAGTTATTTACTTGACTTGCTTATGGAAAGATGCATCTCTAAAGAATTGCTCGACTTTTTTGAAGTGACACAACCAGGTATTCCAAGTATTAATGGTATACCCAAGGTTCATAAAGACCCTAGTAATCCACTCCTACGGTCTATTGAAGCAGGAAGGGGCTAGTTAACTGAACCTTTGTCAATATTTGTGGAACGTGAGCTGAAAAAGGTTTTACCCAAAGCTGCTTTTTGACAGATTTCTATGAAAAAACAGGAAGCTTGACCAATAGTATGAATCTCATCCTAGTTACAATGGACATCAATAGTTTGTTCACTGTGATTCCCAATAGCTATGGGATTGAAGCAATTCATGAGTACCTACACCAGAATGGCTTTAATGCTGATCTTTTGTGCTCCTTACTGGAGCTTATCCTAGAGAACAATGTGTTTGTCTATGGCAGAGATTACTATTGGCAGACATGGGGGTGTGGCAATGGGCACACCCTGTGCTAATAGCTATTCCAATCTGGTACTTGCCTTTTGGGAAGAAAACAATGTCCTTACAGATGATAACCCTTGGCATCTACAGTTATTGCACTGTGCTCATTTTGTGGATGATATTTTTATCTTGTGGCAGGGTGATGATTAACAGTTGGCCCTGTTTACGGAGTTTGTAAACTCAAGTACCACTTTTTTGGAATTTAAAGTTAAATCCTCCAGAGAAGTGATTGATTTTCTAGATGTTAAATTATCTTTACATCAATATCTGGGACTTAATACCAACTTGTATAGAAAAGGAACATGGAAGAACCATTATCTGTATCGTAACAGCATGCATCCGAATCACGCATTTGAGAATATCATGGAGAATCAGGTACTTCAGATTTCTAGACTTTGTACTGATGATGACCATTTCAATCAAGAGTGTCTTCAGCTCGAGGAGAATCTACAAGACAGAGGCTATAAAGTGCAAGATCTAAGAATTAAATCTTACCATAATGAAATAAGGGAAGGGAGAGGTAAACCATTTTATAAAATTAAGAAAGCCTTCAGCAATAATGTCAATAGCACAAAAGAGAGGAACAACAATCTAAATTGCACACTTACATACAGCACAGATAACAAAGAGATCTGTGATATTATCTGGAGGTTTTGGCCTTTATTTACGGAAGATGATACAATAAAGCACATAGTAGGTAAGCATCCGAGGTTCACTTTTAAAAACAAGAAAAATATTAAAAGACTGCTCTGTAATAAAGATGGACTTAGCTCCAACAAGATCTCGGACAGGAATGGGATGTTTAGATGTACAAGATGCAAAGCTTCCCTGCTCATTGATAGTAGCAACATTTTTACACATCCTAAATCGAAGAAAAACTATATATTCAAAGTGTATGCAGACTGTAATAGTCGGCATTTAGTCTACCTCGCAATGTGCTGCCATTGTGAAGCTTTTTACATTAGCAAGACTGATCAGTGTTTGAAAGATAGAATATTTCATCTTAGGGATATTCAAAACTTAGATCTTAAGAATGCACTTGCCATGCATATTTCTGCACAACCTACACATAGATTTATTTTAAAGTGGTTCAATGTGTACCCTATACTGTTAGCGAAGGAGACATTACCAACCATACTGAGCTTTGTAAAACTAGCTGGATTGTGAACTTGAGGGCTGATCGGCCACCTGGGCTGAACAGTATAGTATCACTTAAGCCACTCCTTAAGAACAGGAGAGTATCTATTGGTGCAAGCTAGGGGGGCTGGTCCTCAGCAAATCAGCCATTGGTTAATTTCCTAATTGGATAATGGGTAGGTGTCTCTCCTATCCTAGCCCTCATTGGTTAGTTCTCACTTTTACTCTAGGAGGAGAGCAGGAAGAAATCATGATCTGAAGAAGGCTCATTGCCGAATGCGCTTATCTGTTGTTACACCTCCCCATGCTAAAGTTTGACTATGGTTGTTTTTATTATCACCATTTCTATTAAATGTTTGTTTTAAAGGTTTTTAAAAAAAGGTTCTTCAGAAGAGTGTAATTAAAGCCGTGGAGGTGTACCGAAGATTTCTTTTCATCATTAGCAAGTAGGTTACTAATTGGGAAAAAATGATCCCATATTTTTTGGAGAACTGTACTAAGCTACTATTATTTTTTGGACTGAGAGCTTAAATGGCACTCAGGAATAGCAGAGATAAGAGTGAGCATCCATTTCTGGTATCACTCTGTACCTGGACAGGAGAAGACGCTCCCACACTGGCACCCATCCTCAGTCTTGACTGCTTTTACAATGCCAAGAGTACCACAAGTCAGTCACCAAACCCATTACCTCCTAAAAACCATTATAAAAATTCCTGACTGACAGTATAAAAAAGATTCATAATACCAAATAATACAACTCCTGTTGATGTTGAGTCTGAACTTTCCATTGCCTCCATAGAATTCTAACCTCTGACACTTTGCTACACTATTTGATGCATATCGACAATCTTTGGAACGGCCTTTTCTAAAGCTTAACATCTGCATTAATCAGAGATGTAGACCTATAACTCTAATGAACCTCTAGACCTTACTTCCCCTCCCCCCTTAGGGAAACTGTCACTAGTGTTTCTTCCCATATAACTAATGGATCAGCCCCACTAATAACACTATTAAACAAATAGGTAAGAACAACCTGTCAGATGTATCCCTATATTTTGTAAACAGTATTGGTAAAAATATCTGTCCCATTCAGCTTTAACTTTTTCATGTATCTCATGGCATTATAAACTTTAGACTCTGTAGTGTGGGCCTGTAGCAGAAACTTGCCACTTTATAAGTCTTTGTCTCTTCCCAGCTCTACATAGTAACAAAGACTTTATCACTATCTCCAACTTTTGATGTATAATCCCCATAAAATGTTGTAAACTTACAATATCACTTTTGTAGTCTAAACTACTAACACATTTACATTTTGAAGACCTAGAAGTCTCCCTTAATTCTTTTGCACTTGTTTATAAACAAGGAGCTTGCAGTTGATTCTTCACCAACCCATCTAAGAGCCTCCTTCCTATTCATCACAGATTCTACCTTTGAAGTATCTTTCCTCCTAAGTGATTTTTGTAAAGCGTTTACCATGATGCATATTTTCCAACTCATGCTCACTAGCCAGTCTTCTCCCCAATTGGAACTTTGAGTATTGCATTGTCTATGTTTATAATCCCTCTCCTTGTCACTCCTCAGTCTGCTCCTTTCCACTATAATTCTACCCAGTGAAGTCACAGTAAGAGCATTTCCACAATATTTGATTGATGTCCCCTATCTGTCTAGTTACCTCTGAGAGACCAAACAGCTATATCTTGTAAGCAGGAACACTGAGCAGATCCCATACAACTTGTGCTATTAAATCTCCATCTGGTTTCACTGTGTTGAACGAAGCCCCGTCATAATGAAACTAGTTCATGACCAGGTAACTCTCTTCCCCATGACTCTATTTTGGTTGTCCCATCTGTTCAGAGCACACAGTAAACCACTAGCCTAACCTACTGTTCGCTCAAGTCTCTGGAAAAAAGTATGCCCCCTTGTAGCTACCCACTTATTCCTTTATATTTCCCCTTCATCCCTCTTTCTGTATTCAGTTGAAAAACTCTGAAGGTTCTTGTGTCACTCCAGTACTATATAGTCTATCAAGCTACATTTACACAATTACATTAACTCCCCCCTTACTTAAAGTATATAATATTCATCTCATCACAAAATACAAAAGTCTCCAAAATCTTCAAAGATCTAGATTCAAGTCATAAAAATGTACTATAATTGAAGACATACCATTAACACCTACCTTGTATACAACCCAAATACCTTCTCCACTGTTGACAGATACTGATGCTTTTTATCCCAAATCTTTCTTAGGATAACTACCTCTCTATTCTTTCCATATTTATATTAATCTTACTCTAGATGTTTATATCCATTCACTACTACTTTATTCACCTCCCGTTTAGACAATTTAGTTTCTTGTAGCATTTCAATCTACATGCACAAGTCCTGTCTGAATGATGGACAACCCGTTTAATACAGTCATTTATACCTCCCACATTCCATGACAAAAGATGCAGCTTTTATTCTACCCCCATACTATTTTCTGGGTTTCCCTGCTAAGAGGTGAAGCTGGCTTAGCCCTTGGAATGCCAGTGCCTTCTAGCCATCAGTCCCTGACAGGTCCCTGTTGACATGCTCCAAAACAGATATCAGCCCAAGACACCCCACCCCCATGATTCTTTACTCACACATAGAAGTTCCAGCAAGCCTACCCCCTTATATAAGTACCTGAGACGGCAAGAAAAACAGAAGGTATCTAACGGATGCTTCCCTTATACGTTCATGACAGAGCCTCACATTAACTAACAATTATATTGTCCAAAGTCACTATTGTTTTATCACAGTATTCTAGTTCTCATTCTCATAGACAATCCAGGAAAATGAAAACAGCAGCAATATAAAATAAAGGAAAAGTGATTCCAGAAATCAGGATTTACATGCACACCCCATTCCAGCATATCACAAAGAGAAATAAAACGCTATATGCATTGTGGTATATGGCTGATGTGCTAATCAGATTAATTAAGGTAGATATCCATCAGTTAAACCGTCTGTGGATTCTACTCTTATCTGCTTCTGCTGGGCTTTTGAATATAATGTAGATGTGTGATGTCCAGCTGAAAATTAGACAGCCCCCAAGTAAAGCACTGACCTGGAAGCTCAAGTATAAGTTTAACCCCAAGAATTTTCATATTTAATGGTTACAAAATATTAGGTTCAGTGTATCAGTCCATATTGCTAGCTTTTTGCAGATCACAATACATGACTGATAAATAAAAGATCTAGCAACTGCTAGAACATCTGAAACATGAAGATCATAAAATATAGTAAGGCAGATAAATTACAAAATAATGTAAAATAACAAGAAAAGCTTTTTCTTCCTTAGGAAAACAAAAATAAAGTCAACAATAATCACTATCCCATAGATAATGATATGGACTTTTTCCATGTCCAACTTACCACTATCAAGACTCCGTATCACATCATGACTAACTATAGGACCCTCTCTATATCCTCCACAGCCTGTAACACCTATGTAACTAGTATAGAGTCCCTAAGCATTAAACCACAAATCATTCTCACAGATTACTTCAACTACCCCTCCCATTAGCCAGGAGATGAGTACAACCTCAAACATGTTCATAGGTTCATAGGTTCATAGGTAGATACTAGGCTATCTGCCCTATGGCATTTATAAGCCTAGCCAGAGTGTATTTGGCTTCTGCCTCCCTATTAGATTAGCCTACTGTGCCTCTGTAAAGTAGGTCACAGAAGGTACCCTTTTAAGATTAGTTTACTGTGCCTCTGTTTAGCAGGGACACAGGAGAGATCCCAGGGGTGAATTTGCGATTTCCCATCCACGCGTCCAGATTTCGCTTGAAGAGGGTCAGCGAGGGGCTATGGCTAACATGAATTGGGATTCTATTCCAGAGTGAGGGGAGCCTCTGGGAAATGAATCTGTCCCTCCAGCATGCCCTATTTATTTTTGTGCTGAGGTTTAGGTCCCTGGAGCGTGTAGCTCTAAGGGACTTGGATTTTTTGAGGTGGAGCATGTCCATTAATTCTGGGTTTGACATGGCTTTGTACATCAGGCATAGATTGCCTCTGAGTAGGCGGTAAGCAACTGAGTAGAGCTGGAGTTTCTTTAGTCGAGCTGCATAGCACATCTGTTTGTAGCCCATGATCCTCTTGGTGAGGTACTTTTGGGGTCTCTCCAGTTGCTGCAGGTGTCGGGTAAGGTACATCACAAAAGGGGTATTGTATTCAATTATGGGCCTGATGAGTGACGTGTAGAGGGGCACAATGACCTCTCTTGATCTAGATGCGAACCCTTTCGTGATAAGGTGGGCTATATAGAAGGTCTTTCTAACCACTTTGGCAACGTGATTATCAAAGGAGAGATTACTATCTATGTTGGTCCCCAAATCTCTAATTACTTCTCCCATACTTAATGGATTACCACCTATGTGGTAATTTGTGGGCACCTTGTTTTTCCCAAAGGGGATGACTATGCACTTTTTAGCATTTAGCTTGAGGCCGTGGCTCTGGCACCAAGCATCCGTCTCTGTGAGACCCTTTTGAAGGATGCTTGTGTCAGCTGGAGATTCAATTATGGCCCCCAGTTTGCAGTCATCTGCAAACTTTGTCAGCCATAATCCCCCCGCGTTAGCCTGAACTTCAGAGAAGTATATACCGAACAAGAGAGGTCCCAGAACTGAGCCCTGCGGGACACCACTTGTAACTGGTTTGGATTCGGACATGGCACCTGTGATTCTGACCATGTGGGTTCTATCTCTGAGCCAGTTTGCAAACCATCTTGTGATATAGGGGTTGATATTTAAGCTGGTAAGCTTATTTATGATACCCGAGTGGGGTATTGTGTCGAAGGCTTTTGCGAGGTCCAGGCAGGCTGTGTGGACTACCTTGCCCTCATCTATGGCTTTGGTAACTGTTTCAAAGAAATCAGCTAGGTTTAAGAGGCAAGATCTGCCCTTAACAAAGCCAAATTGGGTAGGGTCCAGTGTCTGGAGGCTCCCAATGTCTTTGTTTATGAGTTCCATGATAATACGCTCCATAGCTTTACAGACCAGACTAGTCAGGCTTATGTGGCGATAGTTTATGGGGTCCGTTGTGGCACCACCTTTGTGGAGTGGGACCACTGTAGCTTTACGCCATTCTTTGGGTACATATCCTGTAGTAAGGCTAAGTTTGAACAGTGACTTAATATGAGGGTTCAGTTCTTCTTGGAGCTCGTGTAAGACACAGCCTGAGACACCGTCTGGTCCCATAGATGCTGTGTTTTTTGCTTTGGAGAGGGCAGCTTTCACCTGTGCATCTGTGATGTCAGGGAGGTTACATTCAGTTGGGATAGGCATTTGCTCCTTTGGGGGGGGGGGGGAGTTTGCGCTGAATCTGTCTGCCAGGATGTTGGCTATGTCTGTAGGTTCGGTATATTTTGTACCGTTATGCAACAATTCAGAGCATATCTGGGAGTTTCCGCCCATGTTCCTGACATAACTAAAGAAGGCCTTGTGATTATATTTAGTGTCTAGGGCAATTTTTCTTTCGAAACTGGCCTTTGATGATTTTATGAGGGATCGAAGTTTCTTGCTAATACTGATCAGAGATGCCTTCCCTTTTGGGATTTTGCTCTGTCATGTAGTAGCTTCCTCCTTTTGTTGTATAGCTTATTTATGGCCGGGGTCCACCAGACCGGTCTCCTGTTTTTGGAGGAGTGAGTCTTGGTTTTATTTGGGATAGCACGATCCATGCATTCCTGCAGGTGCTCATAGAATGCATTTGTAAAGGATTCTGCAGATTGGGCTGTATTATCCTCTGGCCCAGGGGCTTTGAAGGATTCCACCTCAGTCTTGAGAAGTGCAAAGTTGGCTTTTGAGAAATTCTTTACAGTGATTTCCTTGGCTGGGGGTGGGGACAGTATATGGATGTCCAGGGAAATTTGGTTATGGTCTGATCTTACCAATGAGGGGTTTACCTCTGGTGTGGAACATAGAGTCCCCATGTTGGTGATGACCAGGTCCAATATGTTGTTCCCTCTTGTGGGAGTGATGACCAGTTGTTCCATTGCGTTAGAGTTTATAAATTCAAGGAACCGTTGGGTGAGGGTGTTTGGGCTTGAGTAGTTTTCCCAGTCAATGTTTGGGTAGTTGAAGTCACCCAATAACATAGTGTTTGTAGAGACCTTCATATTCTCCAGTGTTCTCAGGAATGCCAAGTGGGGTTCCTGTAATAGGGAGGGTGCTCTGTAGCAAGCTACAAACTGAAAGGCAGTTTTGCCTGCTGTTAGTTGCACATGGATGGTTTCCGATGCTTTGTGCAGTGCCACTAACCTGGAGGTGTAGGTATCTTTGATGAATATTGATACCCCCCCTCCTTTTGTGCTTCGGTCTGAGTTTTGGGGCCGAAACGCATGGTATGAGTTATAACCTGGTAGTGCTGGGGTGCTCTCAGGAGCCTTGAACCAGGTTTCTGTTACTGCAGAGACATCGATTTTCTCCATACTGAGGAGAGCCTCGAGTGCGTGCATCTTGAGGCTTAAACTTCTGGCATTGAATAGCATTACCTTTAGTTTTTTTTATCCTTGGGTTGTCTATGGAGGTGGGTTTGTCCTTTGAGCCTTGCCTAAAAAAGGCACTATGGGGGTGGCAAGAGCCTTGGCCAGTATACGAAAGCCTAAGAGTGACAGGTGCAAGCCGTCCCTAGCAAAGCAACGTGGCTTGTCGAGCATGTCATCCCAGGCTGACAGACACTGGATCCCCTTTGAATGACACCAATACTTTAGCCAATTGTTAAAACTGATCATTTTTTCTTTATACTGTGGCATCATTCTTGGTGAGGGCAAGATGCTACTCAAGGTCAGGGTCATACCAGCCTGGGCTACATGGTCAGAGAGCTCCTCTATGTCTCTTTTCATGTAGTCCAGGGAGGTATGTCTCAGGTCATTCACACCAGCATGGACAATGACGGAGTCATACTTGTACTTGCTTTGGAGTGACCTGAGTGCTTGCATTATGTGGCGGATCCTGGCACCTGACAGGCAGCTTACAGTGACCTTCTCCTTGTTCAGTCTGGTGAGCAGGACGTCAGTGTGCCAGACAATAGAGTCCCCTATAACAAGTGTATTTGGTGTGTTGTTTGGCCTTAAGGGCTGTGACTGTGAGGCACACTGATTTTGTGAGATATGTGATTCGTGAGTATTGTTGAGGGATGGCTGTTGCTTGGATATCTGCTTAGGAGATCTTTGCTGTTTAGACAGATTTTTATTTAGAGCCTCCGAGTATGTTTTTGTGTGTTTATGTGTTGGGTATGCAGATGCAATAGGTCTGTGTGAGACTGGATTTGTGGTGTGGGTGGTTACCTTTTCCTCCTGACTGATTGTGCCGGTCTTGGGTTGAGAGAGCTCTGCCTCCAGTTTGGCTGTGTAACTGCATCTCTCACATGTATTAGAGTTTGTTGGAAGGAGGAGAGGGTTGTCTGTGTACATAAGGCAATTGTAACATTGCCTCAAAATTCCCAGATTCACCAGCTGGACTGGAGAGTAACCTTGAAACTGACCCTTGGACATACCAGATTAGTATAGGGAACTGTTTTTTTACTGATCAGATTAGGGAAGGGAACTGATTTTTCACTTGATCAGGAAGAACCAATCAGGAGCCTAATACTTATGAGAAGTCAAGGAGGGTGTAGTGCTTTAGTTAGTTAGTGTTCCTTATAAGAGCTGAGCAAGTGCAGAGCTTTAGAAAGAGAATAGAGTGATTACTTTGAGAGTTTGAACAGTTCTAAGGGAAAAAGTGAAGAGCAGACTTTGTGGAGCCTGGAATAGTTTAAACCTTGCCCGACGCTGCTCAGTGCGCAAAACCGCACAAAAAGAGAGTTGTAGGATTTTAAGAGAGAGATGTATGCACAGAGATTTCTGGACATTGTCAATAAAAAGTCTCTGGACCAGTTAGTCTGCATACCAATCAGAGGTGATAAAATCCTGTATTTGGTGCTCAGTGATATGAAACAGCTCTGCTCCCTGCCAATTGTAACACCTTCCCTTGCCAAACTGGACCACAAATCAGTTACATTCTTATCAAGGCAGAAGCCAGAAATATACTCCAATGCCTCAGTATTCATAGATTATACCAGGGCTAATCTACTGAAAATGAATGATGATCTGGCTAAATTCAACATCCCCTTCAAGCTTGATGACCTCACTGCTTATGCAGAATCCTCTACCACCAAATTCTATGCACATGTGAGTAGCTTCATAGATACCCCCGTCCCCCTCTGAAATAAATACAATACCAAATTCATAAATAGACCCCTATGGTAGAAACCAAATATAAACATGTTCCATAACAAAATAAAAAAACTCAGTATATATGAAAATATAAATGCAACTCTCAAGATGCAAACAAATATCTTGCTAAATTTAGGGAACTCAGGACCCTGATCAAATCAACCAAAGCCAGATATGAGGTAAAATAGCCACCCAGGGGAAAGGACAACAACAAAGCCTTCTTTAACTATGTAAGAAATCTTGAAACAATGCCTATCATTACACAGAGATAAAAGTAAATTATATCATACACTCAGACCCAGACGACATAGCCTGTCTACTAGAAGATAAATTTATCTCTAACTTCACCTCCTCTCTCCTCCTACATTCCCAGATAGCCTACCCACATCTACACCCCTCCTTTAAGACAAGACTTCATGGCTCTATCTAAGGCTAAGAACACTGCTTTTATAGGGCCAAATTGCATACCAGGCCACTTACTGGCCAACCTGAAACAGAACTTGTCGGACTTCCCGCAAAGGCTATTCAATATCAGCTTCCAAAGAGGCTTCATACAGGATTAATGGAAGACAGCAAATGTCTTCCACCCGCAGAAAGGTGGAGTTTTGACAGATCCAAAAAATTATACACCCATACGTATGACCACCCTCATCAATAGGGCTACGAAATTAATAAATAAGGACATACATACATACAAATATTTTAAGCATGGGCAATAATATTCTTCCATACTGCCAATATACAAAAACAGTTGTTCCCATAATATGTGTCAGCCTGTTCTTAAAAATTAGTGCTTGCTTTAATGTAGTTTTGTAGTCTATTCCATGCATCAGCTACTCTCTCAGAGAACTAAATAATATACTTATCATTCCTATAGAATCTTCTACATAACTTGTCAGTTCTCTGCTACTTTTTCATAACCATAAACATTCCCTGAGGTAGTTGTTTCTAGATGCCCAATATACGCAAGTAAGGTCTCCTCTTAAATATCTATATGAGACACTGTACAAATTCAGATATTTTAGTCTTTCATAATAACTTAAATTTTCATATCCATGGATGCCCTTTGTATATTTCTGCTATACTCTTTCTGGTTTACTCATGCTTGTTTTCTTATAAGGTTTCCATATAGGTTCATAGGTTCATACTAGGCTATCTGCCCTGGGGCAATTATAAGCCTAGCCCGATTCTGTATGGCTTACACCACCCCTTGATTTGAGTATACTGTGCCCTTTTTAAGGTTTAGTTTACTGTGCCTCTGTCTAATAGTGACATGGGAGTAATCCCTGGGACAAACCTACGATCCCCCATCCACTTATCGAGATTCTTCTTGAAGAGATTCAGTGAGGTGCTCTGCCTCACATGAACTGGAATTCTATTCCAGAGCGAAGGGAGCCTCTGGGTTATGAATCTGTCCCTCCAGCAAGTTCTATTTATTTCTGTGCTGAGGTTCAAGTCCCTCGAGCGTGTGGCTCTAAGGGATTTAGATTTACTGAGGTGGAGCATGTCCATTAATTCTGGATTTGACATAGCATGGTATGTCAAGCATAGATCGCCTCGAAGTAGGCGGTATGCAACTGAGTAGAGTTGGAGTTTTTTTAACCGAGCAGCATATGGCATCTGTTTGAGACCCTTGATCCTCTTGGTGAGATACTTTTGGGGTCTTTCTAATTGCTGCAGGTGTCGGGTAAGGTACATCCCAAAAGGGGCATTATATTCTATGATGGGCCTGTTGAGGGATGAATAAAGGGGCTCTCTTGATCTAGATGTGAAACCCTTCGTGATGAGGTGGGCTATGTAGAAGGTCTTTCTAACCACTTTGGCAATGTGGTTTTCAAAGGAGAGATTGCTATCAACTTGGGTCCCCAGATCCCTAATAACTTTCTCTGTACTTAATGGGTTTCCGCCTATGTGGTAATTTGTGGGCACATTGTTTTTGCCAAAGGGTATGACTATACATTTTTTGGCATTTAGCTTTAAACCATGGTGCTGGCACCAGTTATCTGTCTCTGTGAGACCTTTTTGAAGGATGTTTGTGTCAGCTGGAGAGTTGATTATGGCACCCAGTTTGCAGTCGCTCTGCTAACTTGGTGAGCCATAGTCCTCCCACATTTGCCTGTACCTCGGAAAAGTATATACCGAACAAGAGTGGTCCCAGGACAGAACCCTGTGGGATGCCACTTGTGACCGGTTTTGAGTCTGACATGGCTCCAGCAACTCTCACTCTGTGGGTTCTGTCTTTGAGCCAGTTTGCAACCCATCTTGTGACATAGGGGTTTATATTTAAGCTGGATAGCTTATCTATGATGCCCGAGTGGGGTATTGTGTCAAATGCCTTTGCAAGGTCCAGATAGGCTGTGTGGACTACCTTCCCTTCATCTATGGCTTTGGTGACTGTTTCAAAGAAGTCAACCAGGTTCAAAAGGCAGGATCTGCCCTTGGCAAAGCTGAACTGGGTAGGATCTAGTGTCTGTAGGTCTCCAATGTCTTTGTTTATGAGCTCCATGATGATCCTCTCCATAGCCTTGCAGACTAAGCTAGTCAGGCTTATGGGGTGATAGTTTCCAGGGTCCATAGAGGCTCCACCTTTGTGGAGTGGGACCACTGTTGCTGTACGCCATTCTGTGGGCACATATCCTGTAGTGAGGCTGAGATTGTATAGCTGTTTTATTTGAGGGATTAGTTCCTCTTGTAGTTCATGTAGGATGCAACCTGGGATGCCATCTTGTCCCATGGAAGCAGTGTTTTTTGCTTTGGAGAGGGCAGCCTTCACCTGAGCATCTGAGATGTTTGGGAGGCAGCCCTCTGCCGGGATAGATACTTGCTCTTTGGGGAGGGGTGGAGAAGTTTGCACTGAACCTGTCTGCCAGGATATTGGCGATGTCTGTGGGTTCAGTGTATTTTTTGTCATTTAGAATCAACTCAGAATAAGTCTGGTAGTTGCATCCCAGGTTTCTAACATAACTGAAAAAAGCCTTATGATTGTCTTTGGTGTCCTGTGCAATTTTTCTCTCGAAGCTGGCCTTGGAGGATTTTATGAGGGATCGTAATTTTTTGTTAGTACTGATCAGAGATGCCTTCCCTATTAGGGATTTTGCTCTATCATGTAGTAGCTTCCTCCTTCTGTTGTACAGTTTATTTATGGCAGGGGTCCACCAGACTGGACGCCTGCCTTTGGATGATTGGGTCTTGGTTTTGTTTGGGATAGCATGATCCATGCATTCCTGGAGATGTCCGTAGAATGCATTTATATAGGATTCTGCAGTTTGGGCTGTAGTTTCCACTAGCCCTGGGGCCTTGAAGGATTCCACTTCGGTTTTGAGAAGTGAGAAGTTCGCTTTGAGAAGTTTTTCACTGTGGTTTTCTGGGCTGTTGGTGGGGTCGGGATGTGGACATCCAGTGAAATTAATTTATGGTCTGATCTTACCAATGAGGTATATACTTCTGGTGTGGAGCATAGAGTCCCCATGTTGGTAATGATCAGGTCTAGTATGTTGTCCCCTCTTGTGGGAGTGGTGACTAGTTGTTCCATAGCATTTGAGTTTATAATTTCCAGGAATCTTTGGGCTAAGGTGCTGGGGCTTGAGTAGTGCTTCCAGTCAATGTTTGGGTAGTTGAAGTCACCCAATATAATGGTGTTCGGAGAGATCTTCATGTTCTCCAATGTTTTCAGGAAGGCCGAATGGGATTCCTGACTTTGAGAGGGTGGTCTGTAGGATGCTATAAACTGAAAAGCAGTCTTGTCCACTGTTAGTTGCACATGTATGGTCTCCGATACTTCGTGCAATGCCACTAACCTGGAGGTGTGGATATCCTTGATAAATATGGAAACTCCCCCTCCTTTTGTGGTTCGGTCCCGGTTTTGGGGCCGAAAAGCATGATATGAGGTATAGCCTGGTAGTGCTGGGGTGCTCTCTGGAGCCTTGAACCAGGTTTCTGTCACTGCACAGATATCGATGTTCTCCATACTAAGGAGAGCTTCGAGTGTGTGCATCTTGAGGTTAAGACTTCTGGCGTTTAGCAGCATTACCCTTAGTTTCTTGTTCCTTGTGCTGTCTATGGGGGTGGGTTTGTCTTTTGAGCCTTGCCTAAAAAAGGCACTATGGGGGTGGCAAGAGCCTTTGCCAATATCCGAAAGCCCAGTGGTGACAGGTGCAAGCCATCCCTAGCGAAGCAACGTGGCTTGTCGAGCATGTCATCCCAGGCTGACAGACACTGGATCCCCTTTGAATGACACCAAAATTTTAGCCAATTGTTAAAATCGATCATTTTGTCTTTGTACTGTGGCATCATTCTAGGTGAGGGTAAGATTCTGCTCAAGGTCAGGGTCATACCAGCCTGGGCTACATGATCAGAGAGCTCCTCTATGTCTCTTTTCATGTAGTCCAGGGAGGTACGTCTCAGGTCATTCACACCAGCATGTACAATGACTGAGTCATATTTGTATTTGCTTTGGCGTGACCTGAGTGCTTGCGGTATGTGTCGGATCCTAGCACCCGACAGGCAGCTCACTGTGACCTTCTCTTTATTCAGCCTGGTGAGCGGGACGTCAGTGTGTCTGAAAATAGAGTCACCTATAACAAGAGTATCAGGTGTGTTATTCAGACTTAAGGGCTGTGGCTGCTTGGTACACTGACTTTGTGGGTTATGTGTTGTGTGTGTTTTGTTTTGAGGTAGCGTTTGCTTGGATGTCTGCTTTGGAGGTCTCTGTTGCTTAGGCAGATTTTTATGTAGAGCCTCCGAGTATGTTTTTGTGTATTTATGTGTTTGGTTCGCTGATGTGGTGGGACTATGTGATACTGGAATTGTGTTGTGTGAGGTTACCTTCTCCTCCTGACTGGTTACACCAGTTTTGAGATGACAGAGCTCAGCCTCCAGTTTGGCTAAATAGTTGCATCTCTCACATATATTTGAACCTGTTTGGAGGAGGAGAGGGTTGTCCGTGTACATGAGACAGTTGTAACATTGCCTCAAAATTCCCTGATTCACCAGCTGGACTGGAGAGGAAACCATTGACTGACCTTTGGACATGCTAGAGTAATGGGGAAACTGAATTTAAGATGGACCAATAGAGGACAGGGTAATCGTAGAGAGTATAAGAGTAAGTAGTGCTTATGGTTTAATAGTGCTAACTTGTAGGATTACTTAATTGGACCAGTGAAGGGCCTTAGAATGAGAATATGGTGTTTAAATTGAGAGATAGAGCAGTTCTAAGGGAAAAAGTGAAGAGCAGACTTTGTGGAGCCAGGAATAGTTTAAACCCAATTAGGCGGCGCTGCCCGCTGTTGCGCTATGCTCAAAATGCTAAAACCGCACAAAAGAGGGTTTTAAGAGAGGAAGATGAAGGAGTTTTGGAATTGACCCAAAATGGCCAATAAAACTACAGTTTCAAGTCAGTAACCACTCCCACAGGGGCAGGCAGGCTGCTCAATGTTTTTCACTACCACTGATCAACAGAGGGACTTTCCTTTAGCCCAAGCAAAAATGGCCTCACAGAAACTTACAAACAGTTCAAGAACAGCAAGCCTGTAACTGAACTTTTTTAAATCTCAGAAAAGTGGGGAAAAAGCAAGATTTTTTGTTTTTTTGTTTTTTCAGAGATAGCAGAGGTTAACAAGTATCAACAAGTTAAAACAGTGCAGCAGATGACCCCACACAAGAGTGCTAGGCCAAAGACAGATAAAATGCAAGTTTTGAGAAAAAAACGATTTTAAAAATAAGTGCAAACAGGAAATTCAGTAAACAGCTCTAGGTTGTGCTCTAAATACAGTTACTAATGCAGAAATCAAATTTAACAAGCCAGAAAATGCTCAAAATAGGCGGCTATGCAGAAAAAACTTAGCAAATAAACAGAGGAAAAATACTTAAAGTCTCAAAAGTGGCTCCTTTCTTCTCTCAGCGTTTTCTCCTCTTGGTGGGTGCTTCACCAACAGCCAACAAGCCTGAAAAGATGCCCAAACCACGAGGCAACCAGGTTTTAAGAGAGAAAGATGAAGGAGTTTTGGAATTGACCCAGAATGGCCAATAAAACTACAGTTTCAAGTCAGTAACCACTCCCACAGGGGCAGGCAGGCTGCTCAATGTTTTTCACTGCCACTGATCAACAGAGAGACTTTTCTTTAGCCCAAGCAAAAAATGTCCTCACAGAAACTTACAAACAGTTCAAGAACAGCAAGCCTGTAACTGAACTTTTTTAAATCTCAGAAAAGTGGGGAAAAAAGCAAGATTTTTTTTGTTTTTTGTTTTTTCTGAGATAGCAGAGGTTAACAAGTATCAACAAGTTATAACAGTGCTGTAAATGACCCCACACAAGAGTGCTAGGCCAAAGACAGATAAAATGCAAGTTTTGAGAAAAAAACGATTTTAAAAATAAGTGCAAACAGGAAATTCAGTAAACAGCTCTAGGTTGTGCTCTAAATACAGTTACTAATGCAGAAATCAAATTTAACAAGCCAGAAAATGCTCAAAATAGGCGGCTATGCAGAAAAACTTAGCAAATAAACAGAGGAAAAATACTTAAAGTCTCAAAAGTGGCTCATTTCTTCTCTCAGCGTTTTCTCCTCTTGGTGGGTGCTTCACCAACAGCCAACAACCCTGAAAAGATGCCAAAACCACGAGGCAACCAGGTTTTAAGAGAGAGGAAGATGAAGGAGTTTTGGAATTGACCCAAAATGGCCAATAAAACTACAGTTTCAAGTCAGTAACCACTCCCACAGGGGCAGGCAGGCTGCTCAATGTTTTCACTGCCACTGATCAACAGAGAGACTTTCCTTTAGCCCAAGCAAAAAATGGCCTCACAGAAACTTACAAACAGTTCAAGAAAAGCAAGCCTGTAACTGAACTTTTTTAAATCTCAGAAAAGTGGGAAAAAGCAAGATTTTTTTTTTTTTTGTTTTTTCAGAGATAGCAGAGGTTAACAAGTATCAACAAGTTATAACAGTGCAGGAAATGACCCCAAACAAGAGTGCTAGGCCAAAGACAGATAAAATGCAAGTTTTGAGAAAAAAACGATTTTAAAAATAAGTGCAAACAGGAAATTCAGTAAACAGCTCTAGGTTGTGCTCTAAATACAGTTACTAATGCAGAAATCAAATTTAACAAGCCAGAAAATGCTCAAAATAGGCGGCTATGCAGAAAAACTTAGCAAATAAACAGAGGAAAAATACTTAAAGTCTCAAAAGTGGCTCCTTTCTTCTCTCAGCATTTTCTCCTCTTGGTGGGTGCTTCACCAACAGCCAACAACCCTGAAAAGATGCCAAAACCACGAGGCAACCAGGTTTTAAGAGAGGAAGATGAAGGAGTTTTGGAATTGACCCAAATGGCCAATAAAACTACAGTTTCAAGTCAGTAACCACTCCCACAGGGGCAGGCAGGCTGCTCAATGTTTCTCACTGCCACTGATCAACAGAGAGACTTTCCTTTAGCCCAAGCAAAAAATGGCCTCACAGAAACTTACAAACAGTTCAAGAAAAGCAAGCCTGTAACTGAACTTTTTTAAATCTCAGAAAAGTGGGAAAAAGCAAGATTTTTTGTTTTTGTTTTTTCAGAGATAGCAGAGGTTAACAAGTATCAACAAGTTATAACAGTGCAGTAAATGACCCCAAACAAGAGTGCTAGGCCAAAGACAGATAAAATGCAAGTTTTGAGAAAAAAAAACTATTTTAAAAAATAAGTGCAAACAGGAAATTCAGTAAACAGCTCTAGGTTGTGCTCTAAATACAGTTACTAATGCAGAAATCAAATTTAACAAGCCAGAAAATGCTCAAAATAGGCGGCTATGCAGAAAAACTTAGCAAATAAACAGAGGAAAAATACTTAAAGTCTCAAAAGTGGCTCCTTTCTTCTCTCAGCATTTTCTCCTCTTGGTGGGTGCTTCACCAACAGCCAACATGGTTATTCCATACACATGTGTGGGGCAAATATAACTAACAAAGAACAACTTCATTATTTCTGATTTCCTGGACTTTAAAGCTTTCATTAACCAATTGGTTGATATGATTAGAAACACTCAAAGCTGGATCTACCCATATACCCAGGTCCTTAAATGAATCTACAGTTTCAATCACTGTGTGCTGTATTAAATACTCACATTTCAGTTTATATCTCCCAAATTTCATATGCATGGTTTTTGATGAACTTATAAGCATATTATTCTCCTGTGCCCAAATAGTAAATTTAATCAAGTTCTTTCCCAGACATGCCCTATCTGTAGCACATGTAATCTAATAATTGACTCTCTAATTGCAAGGATATATTTTTTAACCAGCTCTGAAGAATCTTTATCTTCTAATTCAGTAGTATCTGCTCTATCAATTGTTAGAAAGGAATGATATTCATCACCATCAGTCTTGTTAATTCCACTGATTTCATTGCTTATTACATTTATGGACATACATGCCTCATTCAGCTGGCTTTGCATATCCACAACTTGAGCCATATCGCCAACTTCTTTCTCCTCTCTTTTCTTACAGTAATGTTCTTCAATCCCACCAATTTCATTTCTGATTTCTTCCTTTTCACCTGCTCCTTGCATCTTTTTTCTACCTTCTCTTTTGGAAAAAAATATGCCTTTTTTCTGTAGACTGAAGGTTTTCTGGTAGAAAAAATATTACCGTTCTCTGTAACCTGAGTGTTACCTAACAAAGCAAAATCATTTTTGGTATGTGCTTTCTTTGTTTAATAGTCATTAATCAGTTTCTTTTTCTTCCTTGTTATTTGCTGTGAACGTCTTCCTTTTTTTTTTTTTTTTTTCTCTATGCTTTGAATCCTCAGATTGCTGAATACTTGTATTTAGAATTCCATAATTGTCAGTGGTATTATCTTGTTCAATACAGGATGAGTGATCTTTACTGACAATAGACACTTCCCTTCCTAAATGTGTTCTATTTATCTAACATCATTTATCTCATCAGTCCAGTCACTAATATATTTACAGCAGTTCTCCATGCTGTGCCAGTTGCAGAAGTACAATCATCATCAATATGTCTAGATTTACTACTAATAATGGTAAGCAAATCAAATAACTTTTGACATGAGGAACACAGATTACCAGTGTTACCAAGGGTTACCTTTAAATGCACATAGCATTCAGTACACTGTACAATATACCTGTGCATTAGCAAATCATTAATGGCATACTCGTTTAAAATATCCATTTTCAGCTGCAAATAAATAAAGAATTCTAAAAAAAAAGGCTAATCAAAATTTGTTACCCCAGAATTCACAGGGATTTTAAATCACCTTCTATGAGAAAAATCACAGAAACAACATACAACTAAATACTAAATTAAGTAGAATAAAGACATCGCTCTGACTGTACCAGTTATGAAGGTCACACAAAAGCTGGAATACCTTTATCTTGTGCACAGTAGCTTCTGCTCACTATCACTTGTAGCCACACCTCTATTTAACATTAACAATCAATAAATAATAAATACTCTGGTAGATCTTCTTGTCTACATGCTACCCCTTTCTTCCTACAAATAGTAAAAAACTGTGATAAAAATAAAGTAGAAATCAAAGAAATATTCTCTTACCAGCCAACTGCACATTCACTCACAAACACCAACACAAGTTTGTTTAGATAAGCTAAGCTACTCATAGGTAACTAACAAACACAAGACAGTTTGGATTTGTCCAGGGCAGATCCTGCCTACTTAACATGGCTGACTTCATCAAGAAAGTTACTGAAGCAATTGATGAGGGAAAATCAGTATAGACAACATATATAGTCTTTGCAAAGCCATTCAACATCATCCCACACTCAGGTGTCACAGATAAACTATCCATGCTAAATTTTAATCCCAATGTAATTCATTGGACAGCAAACTGGCTCACAAAAGAACCCATGAAATTAGGGTGGGATGATCTTCCTCCTCCTCCAAAAGACCTGTCGCTAACAGTGTATTCAAGGGTTTAGTCCTTGGGTCACTCCTCCTTGGCATTTATTTCTCAGAGGTCAAAACTACTGTTAAGGGTTTATGGTAGATCAGGTCTGCAAACGACTGCAAACTTGGCACCATCATAAACTCCCCAAAAGATACCAAGATCCTGAAAGAGGGCCTTTCCCAAACCAATAGCTATTGACAAAACCATGAACTAAAACTAAATGCCAAGAAATATCAAATAGTATCCTTCAATAATCAAAATGTCCCTTGTAACTATTACACTGACAACACACTCTTGAAAATTGATCCACTAGTTAGGAATATGGGAACCTATGTAGAAAATGAACTATCCTTCAATCACCATATATTGATTATTGTACAAAAATCCTTTTTATTACACTTATTACTAAGGTCAGGGCACCCACGTCCAGTGATGTGATCATTCCATTGAATCCTGCACTCATTAGACCAATAATTGTGTATAATGCTCCTCTCAGTATGCCCATACATTTGACACAACTTGAATGCCCACAAAGCTTTCTAAGAAAATCAAGGGACTAAATTGTAAAAACTATGTGGACCATTTCAAAGCCTTATCCTTCTTCTTGGTGTCATACAGGCTAGTTAGAGGCAATCTCTGCCCCACATACACAGCCTCAACAGAACCTCTCCTGTCAGAACTACTGCACATTCACAAGTCCAGTGGGAGTATAAACACCTTCTCAAGAGATCTAAATCTCTTTTACAACTTAAAAAGAACATATTAGATCAGAACACATTAGATATGTATCACAGAGAATCTCCTTCATCTCCACACAGAGCAATGTACTTCTTGTACACTGTTTAAATGCAATCTGGACAAATTGATGGTTAACTGGAAATTCACCACTGTTTAGCACCCCTGTCTCTCATAGCTAGGGGCAACATGTAAATGTTCTGCTCATCTCTGGGTTATAACTTCATGGAAATGTATAGCTAGGGAATGTATAGCTAGGCTCCTAAAGATCCTCATGGGTCCATAGCCTAGTAAGTACCTATGAACCTAAATAAATAAAACCAGAATACTGGAAAAGTCCTCCCATGGGGACATTTTACTTGTTAGCATTTAGACCACTCAGAGGGGTTATGAGGCCCTCCTTCTACAGCATCAATCCTCCCCATCCATGGAAGGTCCATTACTTCACCATAATAAGAAACTAAACTGAGGTCCTATCTGGCTCAGATGATATCAGACGGCTGTAAAAGATTTTATGACACTTATCAAAAAGAAAGGAATTTCTCCAGTGCATTGGCCAAATTTCCACTTAACCAGTATGAATACCAGCTTGGGTCTCCACTGCAAAAAGGCCACTGTCCTAGTGAGACTAACCTGATCAACTAAGAATAATTAACTAAAAAGGAGAAAAAACATTATGCTTCCCCTGGAGGACAATATTGTGCTTAAAGAAATGACCTCTATGTTTGTTTGATATTGTATCGCATTGTAGTGTATTGCATTCCTCAGTGTGTGTGTGTGTGTGTGTGTGTGTGTGTGTGTTTGTGTGTGTGTGTGTGTGTGTGTGTGTGTGTGTGTGTGTGTGTGTGTGTGTGTGTGTGTGTGTGTGTGTGTGTGTGTGTGTATTTTTTTGTTTTGCTTTTGTATATTTTTTCTTGATGTGATAAAAATGGTAATCTTTTACTAAGCCAATGATTACAGCACTTCTTTACATATAACATTAAAAAGTGTATTACAATTGTGGGACATGTCAGACACTGGGAATACTGAAATGTGTCATATTTTAAAAAAAAGTAACAATTGTGCCTTAAACTAATTAATATGCTGAAAAAAAGCTGTAACATGCTCAATGATTTGCTATTTTTTATTCATTTGTTAACTAGATAAACCCACAAGCCTCTTTTTGGTGTGATGTGAGAGAACTGTCTGGTCAAGTGACTTACTTAGAGTCAAACAGTAGGCAAATGGTGGCTGAGGGAATCAAACCTTGGATTTCAGGATGAAATTCATTAGCAGATTATAGCTTAATCTCCTGTGCGAAGCTGTCAAACTTGATGTTTCTTTCTTCTCCTTATGCTTATGTCTGGAAAAATGTGACAGATTGGTTTAATTATTTTTGTTATAGTTTTATTTATTTTTTTTATTTATTTATTTATTCGTCATTTATCCATACTTGCTTACTTATCTGCATATTTATTTTGTTTGCATTTTGCTATGTGTTGTTTCCATCTTATTTTAAATGTGAAAAAAATTATTCATACTGAAGAATTAAAGCAAAATGCTTTTCAGGTTTAATTTAACTTATTTTTCCTTATACTTATTTTACTATAACACAGAGCTTCACAGTCAGTTGCAGTGTTTCCTTGCAGCAAACAGGAATCTCATATTTCATGAAGTAACTTGAATATCAGTGGCACAGTGCTTTGCAAACTTATGTACAGTTTTCTAGGTAGCACAGGCTTTAAAGATCACAGGAGAAATCAGTTTGGTGGCAATTCCAAGAACTGAAAGGCACAGTAAGTAATAATGTCCCCATCATTGTTCTTTGGTTTCTTTGGCAGATGCTATGCTTGTGACTTTAATTTTAATATGCAGTTGTATTTACACAATGCTTTATTTTTGTGTACTGCATCTTGAAGTTTACCTGCTAGATTAGTGTGACTGACTTTGTGTTTTTGCTACCGTGGAGACTCCTGGTCTTCTCTGCATGTTCATAGGTTCAAAGGTTCATAGGTTCATACTAGGCTATCTGCCCTAGGGCATTTATAAGCCTAGCCAGAGTGTGTATGGCTTTCGCCACCCATATTAAATTAATTTTGCTATGCCCTTTTTCAAGGTTAGTATACTGTGCCTCTGTCTATCAGTGACACAGAAGTGATACCCGGGGTAAACCTACGATCTCCCATCCACTCATCAAGATTCCTCTTGAAGAGACTCAATGAGGGACTCTGCCTAACCTGGACTGGGATTTTATTCCAGAGTGAAGGGAGCCTCTGGGTTATGAATCTGTCCCTCCAGCATGTCCTATTTATTTCAGTGCTGAGGTTCAAGTCCCTCGAGCGCATAGCTCGATGGGATTTGCATTTTCTGAGGTGCAGCATGTCCATTAATTCCGGGTTGGACATGGCTTTATAGGCCAGGCACAGATTGCCTCTGAGCAGGCGGTATGCCACTGGAGTAGAGCTGGAGTTTCTTTAACCGGCAGCATACGGCATCTGTTTGAGCCCCTTGATCCTCTTGGTGAGGTACTTTGGGGTCTTTCCAGTTGCTGTAAGTGTCTGGTAAGGTACATCCCAAAAGGGCATTGTACTCAATTATGGGCCTGATGAGGGATGAGTAAAGAGGCACGATGACCTCCCCTGATCTAGATGTGAATCCCTTCATGATTAGGTGGGCTATATAAAATGTTTTTCTAACCACTTTGGCCACGTGGTTGTCAAATGAGAGATTGCTATCAACTTGGGTCCCCAGGTCCCTAATTACTTCTTCTGTACTTAATGGATTACCACCTATGTGGTAATTTGTAGGCACTTTGTTTTTGCCAAAGGGGATGACTATACACTTTTTGGCGTTTAGCTTGAGGCCATGGCTCTGGCACCAGTTGTCTGTTTCTATGAGGCCCTTTTGGAGGATGCTTGTGTCGGCTGGAGAGTCTATTATGGTTTTGCAGTCATCTGCGAGACTTGGTCAGCCACAGTCCTTCCATGTTGGTCTGTACCTCTGAGAAATATATAATGAACAAGAGAGGTCCCAGGACTGAGCCTTGTGGGACGCCACTTGTAACTGGTTTGGAGTCTGACATGGCTCCAGCTATTCTAACCATGTGGGTTCTGTCCTTGAGCCAGTTTGCAACCCATCTAGTGACATAGGGGTTTATATTTAAGCTGGTGAGCTTATCTATAATGCCCGAGTGGGGTATTGTATCAAAGGCTTTTATGAGGTCCAGGTAGGCTGTGTGGTCCACCTTCCCTGTCAATGGCCTTGGTGACTGTTTCAAAGAAATCGACCAGGTTCAAGAGGCAGGATCTGCCCTTAACAAAGCCGAACTGGGTAGGATCCAGTGTCTGCAGGTCCCCAATATCTTTATTTATAAGGTCCATGATGATCCTTTCCATAGCTTTGCAGACCAAGCTAGTGTTAGGAGACTTATGGGCAATAGTTTCCAGGATCCGTTGAGGCACCACCTTTGTGGAGAGGGACCACTGTTCCTGTGCGCCACTCTTTGGGTACATATCCTGTAGTAAGGCTGAGATTGAACAGTAGTTTTAGGTTTGGGTTTAGCTCTTCTTGGAGTTCATGTAGGACGAGCCCAAGACACCATCTGGTCCCATTGATGCTGTGTTTCTTGGGGGGGTTTTGGCCCTTTGGGGGGAGGGGGGCCCAAAGGGGCCTTCCTTTTAACCTTTTTTTTAGCAATTTTGGAAGGGGTTGGTTTTTTAAAAAAAGGGGCCAGGGGCCCCCCTCCTTGCTTTTTTTTTTTGGGATAAAGGGGGGGTTTTTTTTTTAGCCCCCCTAATGTATGAACATTGTACTGAACCTACAAGCCTCTTTTGGTGTGATGTGAGAGAACTGTCTGGTCAAGTGACTTACTTAGAGTCAAACAGTAGGCAAATGGTGGCTGAGGGAATCAAACCTTGGATTTCAGGATGAAATTCATTAGCAGATTATAGCTTAATCTCCTGTGCGAAGCTGTCAAACTTGATGTTTCTTTCTTCTCCTTATGCTTATGTCTGGAAAAATGTGACAGATTGGTTTAATTATTTTTGTTATAGTTTTATTTATTTTTTTTATTTATTTATTTATTCGTCATTTATCCATACTTGCTTACTTATCTGCATATTTATTTTGTTTGCATTTTGCTATGTGTTGTTTCCATCTTATTTTAAATGTGAAAAAAATTATTCATACTGAAGAATTAAAGCAAAATGCTTTTCAGGTTTAATTTAACTTATTTTTCCTTATACTTTATTTTACTATAACTCAGGGCTTCACAGTCAGTTGCAGTGTTTCCTTGCAGCAAACAGGAATCTCATATTTCATGAAGTAACTTGAATATCAGTGGCACAGTGCTTTGCAAACTTATGTACAGTTTTCTAGGTAGCACAGGCTTTAAAAGATCACAGGAGAAATCAGTTTGGTGGCAATTCCAAGAACTGAAAGGCACAACGTAAGTAATAATGTCCCCCATCATTGTTCTTTGGTTTCTTTGGCAGATGCTATGCTTGTGACTTTAATTTTAATATGCAGTTGTATTTACACAATGCTTTATTTTTGTGTACTGCATCTTGAAGTTTACCTGCTAGATTAGTGTGACTGACTTTGTGTTTTTGCTACCGTGGAGACTCCTGGTCTTCTCTGCATGTTCATAGGTTCAAAGGTTCATAGGTTCATACTAGGCTATCTGCCCTAGGGCATTTATAAGCCTAGCCAGAGTGTGTATGGCTTTCGCCACCCATATTAAATTAATTTTGCTATGCCCTTTTTCAAGGTTAGTATACTGTGCCTCTGTCTATCAGTGACACAGAAGTGATACCCGGGGTAAACCTACGATCTCCCATCCACTCATCAAGATTCCTCTTGAAGAGACTCAATGAGGGACTCTGCCTAACCTGGACTGGGATTTTATTCCAGAGTGAAGGGAGCCTCTGGGTTATGAATCTGTCCCTCCAGCATGTCCTATTTATTTCAGTGCTGAGGTTCAAGTCCCTCGAGCGCATAGCTCGATGGGATTTGCATTTTCTGAGGTGCAGCATGTCCATTAATTCCGGGTTGGACATGGCTTTATACGTCAGGCACAGATTGCCTCTGAGCAGGCGGTATGCCACTGAGTAGAGCTGGAGTTTCTTTAACCGGGCAGCATACGGCATCTGTTTGAGCCCCTTGATCCTCTTGGTGAGGTACTTTTGGGGTCTTTCCAGTTGCTGTAAGTGTCTGGTAAGGTACATCCCAAAAGGGGCATTGTACTCAATTATGGGCCTGATGAGGGATGAGTAAAGAGGCACGATGACCTCCCCTGATCTAGATGTGAATCCCTTCATGATTAGGTGGGCTATATAAAATGTTTTTCTAACCACTTTGGCCACGTGGTTGTCAAATGAGAGATTGCTATCAACTTGGGTCCCCAGGTCCCTAATTACTTCTTCTGTACTTAATGGATTACCACCTATGTGGTAATTTGTGGGCACTTTGTTTTTGCCAAAGGGATGACTATACACTTTTTGGCGTTTAGCTTGAGGCCATGGCTCTGGCACCAGTTGTCTGTTTCTATGAGGCCCTTTTGGAGGATGCTTGTGTCGGCTGGAGAGTCTATTATGGCGCCCAGTTTGCAGTCATCTGCGAACTTGGTCAGCCACAGTCCTTCCATGTTGGTCTGTACCTCTGAGAAATATATACCGAACAAGAGAGGTCCCAGGACTGAGCCTTGTGGGACGCCACTTGTAACTGGTTTGGAGTCTGACATGGCTCCAGCTATTCTAACCATGTGGGTTCTGTCCTTGAGCCAGTTTGCAACCCATCTAGTGACATAGGGGTTTATATTTAAGCTGGTGAGCTTATCTATAATGCCAGTGGGGTATTGTATCAAAGGCTTTTGCGAGGTCCAGGTAAGCTGTGTGGACCACCTTCCCCTTGTCAATGGCCTTGGTGACTGTTTCAAAGAAATCGACCAGGTTCAAGAGGCAGGATCTGCCCTTAACAAAGCCGAACTGGGTAGGATCCAGTGTCTGCAGGTCCCCAATATCTTTATTTATAAGGTCCATGATGATCCTTTCCATAGCTTTGCAGACCAAGCTAGTGAGACTTATGGGGCAATAGTTTCCAGGATCCGTTGAGGCACCACCTTTGTGGAGAGGGACCACTGTTGCTGTACGCCACTCTTTGGGTACATATCCTGTAGTAAGGCTGAGATTGAACAGTAGTTTTAGGTTTGGGTTTAGCTCTTCTTGGAGTTCATGTAGGACGCAGCCCAAGACACCATCTGGTCCCATTGATGCTGTGTTTCTTGCTTTGGAGAGGGCAGCTCTTACCTGAGCATCTGAGATGTCAGGGGGGCAGCACTCTGCTGGGATAGATATTAGCCCTTTTGGTGGGGGGGGGGCAGAAGTTTGCGCTGAACCTGTCAGCTAGGATGTTGGCAATGTCTGTGGGTTCGGTGTATTTTTTGTCATTTTGAACTAATTCTGAGCATATCTGGGAATTCCCACCCAGGTTCCTAACATAACTAAAGAAAGCCTTGTGATTATCCTTAGTGTCCTGTGCAATTTTTCTCTCGAAGCTGGCCTTAGACGATTTTATGAGTGCCCGTAGTTTTTTGCTAATACTGATCAGAGATGTCTTCCCTTTTTGGGATTTTGCTCTGTCATGTAGTAGCTTCCTCCTTCTATTGTATAGTTTGTTTATGGCTGGGGTCCACCAGACAGGACATCTGCCTTTGGAGGATTGGGTCTTGGTTTTATTTGGGATTGCATGATCCATGCATTCCTGAAGGTGTTCATAGAATGCGTTTATAAAGGATTTTGCAGTCTGGGCCGTATTATCCACAGGCCCAGGGGCTTTGAAGGATTCCACCTTGGTTTTGAGGAGTGTGAAATTTGCTTTAGAGAAGTTTTTCACTGTGGTTTTCTGGGCATGGGGTGGGGTCGGGATGTGAATATCCAGTGAGATTAGTTTATGGTCTGATCTTACCAGTGAGGGACACACTTCTGGTCTGGAGCATAGAGTCCCCATGATGGTGAAGATCAGGTCCAGTATGTTTTCCCCTCTTGTGGGAGTGGTAACAAGTTGTTCCATAGCATTTGAGTTTATAAATTCTAGGAACCTTTGGGCTAGGGTGTTGGAGCTAGAGTAATGCTCCCAGTCTATGGTTGGGTAGTTGAAGTCACTCAATATAATGATGTTTGGAGAGACCTTCATATTTTCCAGTGTTCTCAGGAAGGCCGAGTGGGGTTCCTGGGTTTGGGAGGGTGGTCTGTAGCATGCTATAAACTGGAAGGCAGTTTTACCCACTGTTAGTTGCACATGGATAGTCTCTGATGCTTCGGGCTGTGCCACCAACCTGGAGGTGTGGGTATCTTTGACGAATATTGATACTCCCCCTCCTTTTGTGGTTCGGTCCAAGTTTTGGGGCCCAAAAGCATGGTATGAGGTATAACCTGGTAGTGCTGGGGTGCTCTCAAGAGCCTTGAACCAGGTTCCTGTTACTGCACAGATATCGATGTTCTCCATGCTAAGGAGAGTTTCGAGTGCGTGCATCTTGAGGTTTAGACGTCTGGTGTTGAGTAGCATTACTCTTAGTTTCTTATCCCTTGTGATACCTATGGAGGTGGGTTTGTCTTTTGAGCCTTGCCTAAAAAAGGCACTATGGGGGTAGCAAGAGCCTTTGCCAATATCCGAAAGCCCAGGGGTGACAGGTGCAAGCCGTCCCTAGCGAAGCATCATGGCTTGTCGAGCATGTCATCCCAGGCTGACAGGCATTGGATCCCCTTTGAATGACACCAATACTTAAGCCAATTGTTGAAATTGATAATCTTGTCTTCATACTGTGGCATCATTCTTGGTGAGGGTAAGATGCTACTCAAGGTCAGGGTCATACCGGCCTGGGCTACATGCTCAGAGAGCGCCTCTATGTCTCTTTTCATGTAGTCCAGAAAGGTACATCTCAGGTCATTCACACCAGCATGGACAATGACTGAGTCATATTTGTACTTGCCTTGGAGTGACCTGAGTGCTTGTGTTATGTGGCGGATCCTAGCGCCCGACAGGCAGCTCACCGTGACCTTCTCCTTGTTCAGCCTGGTGAGTGGGACGTCAGTGTGCCTGATGATAGAGTCACCTATTACAAGTGTATCAGGTGTGTTGTTTAGCCTTAAGGGCTGTGACTGTTCGGCACACTGGCTTTGTGAGCTATGTGTTGCATGTGTTTTGTTTTGGGGTAGCGGTTGCTTGGGTGTCTGCTTTGGAGGTCTCTGCTGCTTAGGCAGATTTTTATTTAGAGCCTCAAGTATGTTTTTGTGTGTTTATGTGTTTGGTTTGCTGTTGTGGTAGGTCTATGTGAGACTGGAATTGTAGTGAGTGTGGTTTCCTTCTCCTCCTGACTGGTTACGCCAGTACTGAGTTGAGAGAGCTTAGCCTCCAGTTTGGCTATATGGTTGCATCTCTCACATGTGTTGGAATTTGTTGGGAGGAGGAGAGGGTTGTCTGTGTACATGAGGCAGTTGTAACATTGCCTCAAGATTCCCAGATTCACCAGCTGGACTGGAGAGGAGATTGACAACTGACCTTTGGACATGCTAGAATAGTATTGGGAATTTCTTTATAATTGAAAAAAATGGCCAATGGGGAGCAAGGTACTCTAGGGGTAGTTTGTGAGGGTGTAGTGCTTTTAATTTTTTAGTGCTGACTTATATAATTGCTTTAGTGAGCAAGTGACAGGTAACTTAAATGCAAAAATGACAAACAGTAACTTTCTTTCAAGTGAAACAAGGAAATAAGTACAGTAAGCAATGCAGATATCACTAGGGATCCACAGAAGCGCTGAAAAGCCGTGTTTTAGGTGGAATTAGCTTTTCAGGGAAATAACAAGCATACAAACAAAACTAGATTCAGCAGGCCTGGATCTAGTCTATGCTACAACAAACAAGGTGTACCAATTACAGTAAGAAATAGTTCAAATATGCAGGCACTAAAAGCCTTTAACCAGAAATTCCCAGCTCAGAAGGGCAGAGTCCAGCCTCTTCTCCCACAAGAGTGCAGACCATGAACCTTCTTAATGTAAAATAACTGGCCTGAAGCCCTGGTGCTTAAACCAGAACTAATACACTTTTAGAATAACAGACACTGAGCCCTCAATCAGCAGTTCCCAACTTAGAAGGATGTTAGCTACCTGTCCTGCCACCACAGTGCAGCCCACAGACCTTCCTAATGTAAAACAACTGGTCTAAAGCCCAAGTGCTTAAACTAAAAGGCTTAGAATAAGTTACACCAAGCAGTAATAAATACAATTTAGTACTTTTAAGATGATGCAAAAGCAAAATAAAGTAGGAAAAAACACAAATACAGTAAAAGCAGATAATTTTTTTTTTTTTAGTGGAAAGAGAGAAAGGAAAGAGAGAAAGGAGTAGCCGAAACTAAGCTGATTGGCCTTCTCAAATGTTCTCCCTGTACTGGGTAGAATGAGGTAATGACACTAGACTGGGAGGAGGGTCCCAGATCAAATTTACACTAGGGGCGGGCAACTGCAAAGCCACCAACTATAAAAACACTATACCAGCAGGGAGGTTGGGAAACAAACTGCAGAAATGTTTCACAGCTGAAAAGCAGCAGTGAGCCTTTAAATGAAAGTTTTAAACAGCTAAAGGAGCCTCTAGAAAAAAAAGAGTTTACTGTAACCAGTTATCAGAAACAAACAACCCAACAGATGCTTAATAAAGGTGGACAATTTCCAGTTAATACCTCACACACAGTGAAACTAGCTAGAAAAATACACAGTACACAAAGTGCTATAAATAACAAAGAAATAAAGAACAAAATAAACAAAAAACAGGATACTTAATGTTATATATTATAGCTCTGAGTTTCCTCAGTGTCCTTCCTTCAATCAGTTCACTGTGAAATGGCAGAGCATTCACAACTGAACTTCTTAGGTAACAGAAAGTTGAAACCTGAGACAGCGTTTAAGAAAGAAATCTCAAAAGAACCAATGAGGTGCTTAGTCTAAGCTGTAGTCCAGGTGACCTCAGTCAGCCAATGACCTCAAACAATTCTCTCTCACAGAAATGCCTGATGGCTTTGGCCAAATCAATGTTTCTGAATATGTGCTCAGACACACAGCCTCCACAAACTCTAGGCCCAAATACAAGCCTGAATATAGAAATGCTACAAATATCCCCACTACTTAGAACAAACTGCAGAAATGTTTCACAGCTGAAAAGCAGCAGTGAGCCTTTAAATGAAAGTTTTAAACAGTTAATGGAGTCTCTAGAAAAAAAGAGTTTACTGTAACCAGTTATCAGAAACAAACAACCCAACAGATGCTTAATAAAGGTGGACAATTTCCAGTTAATACCTCACACACAGTGAAACTAGCTAGAAAAATACACAGTACACAAAGTGCTATAAATAACAAAGAAATAAAGAACAAAATAAACAAAAAACAGGATACTTAATGTTATATATTATAGCTCTGAGTTTCCTCAGTGTCCTTCCTTCGATCAGTTCACTGTGAAATGGCAGAGCATTCACAACTGAACTTCTTAGGTAACAGAAAGTTGAAACCTGAGACAGCTTTTTAAGAAAGAAATCTCAAAAGAACCAATGATTGGCAAATTCAGAGAGGTAGGTGTGTGTGTGTGTGTGTGTGTGTGTGTGTGTGTGTGTGTGTGTGTGTGTGGTGTGGGTGCTTAGTCTAAGCTGTAGTCCAGGGTGACCTCAGTCAGCCAATGGCCTTATACAATTCTCTTTCACACAAATGCCTGATGGCCTTGGCCATTCCAATGTCTCTGTATCTGTGCTCAGACACAATAATACAGCCTCCACAAACACTAACTGGCCCAAATACAAGCCTGAATATAGAAATGCTACAAATATCCCCACTACTTAGAACAATCTGCAGAAATGTTTCACAGCTGAAAAGCAGCAGTGAGCCTTTAAATGAAAGTTTTAAACAGCTAAAGGAGCCTCTAGAAAAAAAGAGTTTACTGTAACCAGTTATCAGAAACAAACAACCCAACTAGGGTTGCCAGGTGTCCGGTTTTTGACCGGACTGTCCGTTTTTCTGACTAATTGTCCGGTTACAAATTTTATTAAAAACCGGACACATGAGATCGATTTTTGTGCCACTGACACGATCTCAAGCATTTCTCCAACCACCATCTTTCTCTCTCTCTCCCTTCTGTACTGGTCTGGTGTGCTTTATTGGCTATAATTAAGCCATTTACCTGACTCGGACTGTCAGAGAAATAAGGGACCCTGTCTGCATCACAAACTGCCTTTCTTATCCTGAAAAATTAAATCTTCGTTTAATTAAAAACATTTTTTAAAAAGTGTTCTGCTAAGGGCTTCCCTTTGGTCTGACCAGCATGCACTGATGGAAAGAGCTGAAATTTACAACTTACGTAGGCGTCTTCATCTTCTGAAACTCAGCGATTGGGTAATTCAGTCTCCAAATGTTTTGGAGTTTAGACTTCTGACGGACCACAACAACAATGAATGATTGAGCCAAATTCAGAAAGTAGGGAATTAATAGTAATATTAATAATGTGTGTGTGTGTGTGTGTGTGTGTGTGTGTGTGTATTATTATACATATAATAATAATAATAATAATAGGTGGAATATTAAATTGTGTGTGTGTGAGTTACATGAGAGCTGCGGCTGCTGTAGAAAAGGAGAAACAACTGGGTCAATTACAAAGAAAGATTGTGTGGATTGTTGTGCTACTGTGAGTATTCGCTTTTTCAGAGAAAGCATTACGGTACTAGTTGCAGGGGTCCCGGTGTGAGCAGGTTCATCTATTTGGTCCACTATAATAAGCCAGCTTCTTGCTCTGTTACTGTATATAAAGCGTTTTATTTATATTATATCTAACTACATTTTGTTGATGTTTAATGTGATGACTTCTTGCCAGTCTCTTAATGTTTGCAACTGTTTTATATCATGTTTAAAGTAAACTTATTCACTGTGCATTTGCAAGTGATATTTGATCTGATTGGTACTATTGCCCAAATGAATTTATTCTGAACTGCATTTGAATTATTTAGCTACTGTATTGTTTCTTATTTGAATTACATCTGTTTCTGAGTAGCTGTTGTGTGTTTTATGTTGCATACTATCCTGCCTAATATCTCCAGACTCTGGCACACTCTAGCAGACTTGTAATTTAGCTATCTGCTGCCTTCTTTTACTGGCCTTTTCTTTTCATTCTTTTACCCTTTAACCCTTCTCTAACCTTCTCTATCTTTTTTTATAATGGATGTCCTCTCCTTGTATTCTCTAACCTATCACATTCATTTCTATACTGCTCTTACTGTTGTATTAGATACATTTACAGAGCAAATCTGAAATGTAATTAACTTAAGAGGAAGTTTTTATTGCAATTCTTTTAAAATTATGTTGCTTAAAGCTGTTGAATGTGGTTAAAAATATTTTAGAATGATAACATAGGGCAAATTTAACTGTTGCCATAGTATCTCACCTGTTAATATTACTAACTATTTTGATATAATAATCTATAATTGAGGTCAGCTGTGGTTAATTGTTATTTGTGACATACTGAGATTGGTATAGCAAAGGTATGTAAATTGATGACCCTGCTAGTTTTCTGACCATCCACTAGTTATCTACATTAAGCATATGCTCTGTAGCTTTCTATAAAAAGCATAGGTTCATTTTTCAAAGCTGCAAGACCAATTGTGTCATTATATATTGTTTTATACTAAACATGTATTTTCAGACCATGCTATACATTTCAGGTCTGTTTTATTGATGTAAGATATGATTGTTGTTAACGGTGTAATTTCTTAGAACATTTTAAAATTTTATCATATTAAACTTGGGAAAACAAATGTACAATGCTGTTGAGTTGAATGTAGATTTAAAAGGCAGAGTAGTTTTAATGCTACGTCTTTTTTCATTGTGAGACTGTATTATTGCTTTTAGCAAATGTGTGTGCTTGGGTTTGTTTATAAAATTTGAAACAAAATTTTTAAAAAAATAAAAAAAAAATGTAATAGTAAGTAGAAGAAGTAAAGACATCATGCACACACACTGAAAAGTTTAAACAGTGTTTATGGCAACTGGGGAGAAATCGACTGAAATCAGGCATCAGAACAGAAAAGAGGTATTCCTCTTGTCAGCTGATGTCTGCAGAGATGATGTCACAAAGGGAGGTGGAGGTTGGGAGAGGGGAGGGGTAGGTGAATGGGTGGAGTGTGGTGGTGGCGTGACCTTAGTCCGGTTTTAGCCACAAAGAAACCTGGCAACCCTAAACCCAACAGATGCTTAATAAAGGTGGACAATTTCCAGTTAATACCTCACACACAGTGAAACTAGCTAGAAAAATACACAGTACACAAAGTGCTATAAATAACAAAGAAATAAAGAACAAAATAAACAAAAATATATATTTCACTTCCTCTTCATTTCTGCACTGTTTTATTTCCTGGTTGTGGGATTTGTGCTTTCACTTTCATCAGAAGGTTATTTTTGTTTTCTGGACACCTTTTACTATTCCGGACCCAGTAGTATTCTTACATTTTATTTTTTACTGTTTTTATTGCTGTAACATTTGTTTAATTTGTAGCACAATAGTGATTTCTGTTTTATTTATTTGTAATACAGATTTTGTAAAACATTCAAGTTGAAAAGTGTCTCTGCTGTTTGATGTTTTTATTGATTTACTTGCTTCAGTTTTTTTTTTCCTGGGGGCATTTCTGCCTAGTTTATCTCCGTTAATGACTTTTCAGTTTTTTCTTTGAGGGTTCACTATAGATGGCGTGGTGATATCTTACTGTAATTTGTCTTTCTGGGAATGATCTTGTTTCTTAGAGGACTTTATGCAGAAATGGTAGTCTTGTTATTACTTTAGTTTGCCCAGTCAGGTTTACATTTGCAGCATGGTCATTTTAAGATGATATGTCTCTGACGAAGGAGCTCTACCCATTTCTTTGCTAGTTCTTGGTTACTAGACATCTCACCCTGATCAGTCATATAATATCTATTGTTTCTTACAAGACTGATCTGCAAAAAAGAGACAAGGACCACAAAGAACCATGCAGCCTGACCACATGAACAGCTAGATTTTTTTATGAGTACATATTTCTAAAATATGGCTATAAGTGAAGTCTCTAGAAATCTTCTGCACTAAACACATCACAATAACACCAAGAAGTGAGAAACGGATATGTCAAGGAGATACACATATAAGCAAGACATAAATATTCTCTAGAATCACAGTTATATGATTGCCTTCTGGAAGGCCAAATATCTTGATCATCTTATTTGTCCCTTAGTGTAAATTCAGCTTGCTTTGCATTTCTGACCTGATCCGGTAATTAGCTATCAAACACGGTTTTAGCAGATGCACACAACTGTCACTAGTGAAAATTATCTTTATTTATGAAGGTGGAATGGAGGAATACAGGTGAGGCTACCATCTCCTCTGGGGTGAGTAGCACACCCAGTTTTACCTTCATAATTTAAGCAGGCTTTAATGAATGAGCAGCTGATAATTTAATGAATATAAAATTAAAAAAGATTCACAAAAAGTATCTAGATGAAATGTCAAAATGAAAAAAAATAAAAATAAAAAAGATCAAACAGAAAGCTAAAATAATCTCCTAGTCTTGTATATGGAGAACATGTTACTAAAATGCATGTCAACATCACCGTCATTAGGTAAGACAGCGATTCAGGTCGTAGCCTGCTATAGGTCCCCAACCGTGTCCCAAGACTCAGACTCCACATTCCTAAGCACCCTGGAGAATATTAGGGTCCAACCTAACACTCTCATACTGGGTGACTTCAACTACCCCTCCATTAACTGGGAAAACTACTCATGTACCAGTACACTTGCCCAGCATTTCCTGGAATTCATTAATTCCAATGCCCTGGACCAGCTCGTTCTTACCCCCACTAGAGGTAGCAACATCCTTGACCTGGTCATTACTAACATGGGCGACCATTGCTCTACACCAATAGTCAACTCCTGTCTGGTTAGATCTGACCACAAACTAATCACCTTGGAAATCCACATCCCTCACACCACCCCACCACCCCCACAAAGGTAACCACCATGAAAAACTTCTCCAAAGCTAACTTTGGATTCCTAAAAACAGAGGTGGCTAACTTCATGGCACCCATGCAAATGAGGAATAGTTGCATGACCGCTGAATCATACACAAATGCATGGATCTCGCCATACCCTATAGAACCAGGAAGCTCTCCTCCAAAAAAAGGAAGCCAATCTGGTGTTCCCTTGCCATAAACAAACACTACAACAGAAGGAGGAAACTGATGCGGAATAAGGTGAAGTCCCAAGACTGGAAAAACTCCCTTATTATCCTCAACAAAAAGTTGAGATCCCTCATCAAATCCACTAAAGCTAGCTATGAAAACAGAATTGCAGCAAATAGTAAAAACAACCACAAAGCCTTCTATAGCTATGTAAAGAATCTTCACGGCAATACCCGGATTTGGTCTGAGCTACTGCACAATGGTACCTCCTATACTGAGCCAGCAGATATTGCCAATATACTGGCCAACAGATTCAGTATCAACTTTACCCCTCTCTCCCTCCCAAAGGACCAAACACAATACCAATAGATCCCAGGCACCCAGTATTACTCCTGCACAGGTTAAAACAGCACTGTCCAAGGCCAAGAATACAGCTTCTATGGGACCTAACAATATCTCTGGCTGTGTTCTACACGAACTACAGAGTGAACTGGCACCTCACATGTGTGTCCTGTTCAATCATAGCCTCACCTCACGCTTTGTGCCTACCGAATGGTGCACTCCACAAAGGAGGAGTGATTACAAACCCTGGGAACTATCGCTCGATTAGCCTGATGAGTCTGATATGGAAAGCTATGGAATGCATCATCATGGACCTAATAAACAAGGATATAGGGAATCTCCAAACTCTGGATCCCACACAGTTTTTTTTTTGTGAAGGGTAGATCATGCCTGCTCAACTTGGTCGACTTCTTTGAGTCAGAGCTGTGGATGAAGGCAAGGTGGTTCATACAGCCTACCTTGATCTGGCCAAGGCCTTTGATACTATTCCCTACTCAGGAATCATAGAAAAACTCACTAAGCTAGACATCAACCCCTCTATCACTAGGTGGGTTGCAAACTGGCTCACAGATAGAACCCACAGTGTGAAAGCAGCTGACTCCAAGTCAGACTGCCGACTAATCACAAGTGGAGTCCCACAGGGTTCGGTCCTGGGTCCTCTCCTGTTTGGTATCTACTTCTCTGAAGTCCAGGCTAATATGAAGGGACTCTGGCTAACAAAGTTCCCAGACAATTGCAAGTTGGGAGCTATTATTAACTTCCCAAGTGATGTTGACATCCTACAGAATGGCCTCACTGAGACCAATGACTGGTGCCAGAACCATAGCCTTAAGCTCAATGCCAAAAGATGTGTCATCATCCCCTTTGGGAAAAACCCAGTTCCCATGAATTACCGCATCGATGGTAGTCCACTGAACACAGGTGTTATAAGAGATCTGGGAACAGAGGTTGACAGCAACTTCTCTTTTGATTGTCACATTGCCACTGTTGTCAGAAAGTCCTTCTATGTGGCACATCTCATTACTAAGGGTTTTGCATCTAGGAAGAAAGAGGTCATTGTCTCCCTCTATTCTCCCCTCATTGGGCCAATCCTCAAGTAGAATTCCCCATTTGGCATGTACCTCACTAGACACCTACAACAACTGGAGAGGCCACAAAACTACCTCACAAAGAGGATCCTAGGCCTTAAACATTTGTCCTATATTCATAACCCAGAGACTGCCCATGCTATGGAATAGATGTCCCATACATGTCAAGCACAGTACCTCGCTGACCCTCTTCAAGAGAAATCTTGATGAGTGGATGAGAAATAGAAAATTCACCCCAGGGATAACTCCAGTGGCTTTACTCGACAGAAGCACTGGGAACTAAGGTCAGGTGTCACAATGCCAGGGTAATCCTGTGGCTAGGCTTGTAAAGGCCCCAGGGCCATTAGCCTAGTATACACCTATGAACCTATAAATCTTCTGGGCCATGCTGATTGATTTTAACTAAAAACAAATGGAATGGAAGGGATAGTTTCATGCTCAAAATTTCTGAAGATGCATGTAAGCTCCCAAAGCTGCATTTATAATGTTCAGTCTGTGCTGGAATTTGAACCTTCTGTACGGCTAGCTCTGGTGGTAGCAGACATTCCGCCTGCATTGCTATAGTTATTCCCTTTGTGAATATTGATATAGAACACAGCAGTCTACCAGAATGTGTCTATTTATTTAATTTTCTGTTAAACATTTAATCAGGATTTTGCCTTTGCTAACTCCAGTCCTGGAATTCAGTAACAGATGTATGTTCTGAAATGGTAAGCTCAGATGATGATAAACATTTCAGCTGTATTATCAAATGCCAGACACTGCATATTATAATAATTAACTTAAGTGCAATTAAATATATCCCCCCACCTCCCACACCTCCACCCCCCCCCCCAAAAAAAAACACAGAGACTACAGTGCAGGAACAGTGGGACAGTACTAATATCTGGCATTGACAGTTTTCCAAAAGGAATATAAGGGATAAAAAAAGCTCTCTTTTCACAAAACTGGCTTACAGGAATTCAGCTGCTGGTCATGATTTTATGCCACGCTGTACATCCCTTCATGCATGTTGCAGCAGCGATCTTGGCTTATGGTGGCATATACCGGTGACTGGATTACAGCTTTACAATGAGTGCACTCTATAAACTAAGGATTAGACCATGACAGACCAGATTGAACTTTGCTGCCTTGTCACAAGGGATTTGCATGGAAGATCTGTAGCAAATGACTCACACAATCCATATAATTAGGTTTGTGATGCCGAATGATCTACTGTTGTACAAATCTCTGTGATTGAAATATACACGTTATTGTTTTTTTTCCCTCTACGTGGATTTGCCACTTTTCGTGCAAAATAATGAGATATTACAGAGAACTGAAATGATAAGATAAAGTCTACTGCTTTTGGAAAAAAAAATAGATAAACTAATTTGCCAAATACTGTAACAAATGCACATAAAACAGAACTAAAAGTTGCTGACAATATTAATTTTAAGTACGTTTTAATATCCCATTTTCCTCAACAACTGTGAAATATGTACAAAGTATTCAAATATGTAGTTTCTGCCATAAGTTTTCATATTCTTAAAAAAAGCTGTGATGTTTTGTTAAAGCTGAGAATGCACATATCTGAATTCATAAAACTTTTGGCTTACAGTGTATGAACTGCTCAAGTTATCAACCACCTACATTTTTTAAACGACTACTACTGAAGTGAAAACTGAGTCCAGCCTTATGCTGAGGAAGATGTAATATAGAAAGTGTTAATGTTTTTTTTTCAAAATATCAACCAGAAGAGAATTTTGTTTAAATATAGATGGGTACTTAAGAAGGCACATGCTGTTTTCTTTTTCATAAAACATTCTAGCTTCTTGGGCACCTGCTTAGTACCCCATAAATGAAATCTTATTTAAAGTTCAGGTTGCCTAGCCACCTAGTTAATGACTTTTGTAATTTGATTTAGCATCTAAAAATAGTCAAAGCCAGAACAGCTATGGAAATGAACAGGAGAGACATTTGTTATTCAGCTCCTGTTTCTTTTTTATCTGGCTGGATGAGAGATAAACCTGCACATTTCAACTCTACACTGTAAGCCAGAGTTGGTATTGAAAGAGATTTAAGTAATCCTTTTTGAAACTCATGGGTACCCAAATTCAGACATTAACCTTGACATACCAGAAGCATTGCCACCAGAATAGTATCGGATGAGATGAAGCTTATTGCTTTTATAATTAAATGATATCACTGCTTCAAAATGCATTCTCAGTATATTTGTACCTACACATGTCATTTATTACTTTGCAAGCTTTGTCTGATGTCACTTAACTAAAACAGAAGATGTGAGCTCCCTTTTTGTTTGCATCAACTGGAACATGCCTCTGACAACAATAATTTAATTCTCCTAAATTTTTTGGCGGGGGGGTTGTTTTTTTTTTTGTTTTTTTTTACAACTCTTAGGACAAAGTTTTTAGACCCACCCATCAAAGTTATGTGTCATGTTCTGGATGCATTTTTAATGGCTGAAAGGTTAAGAAAATATTAAAGAGGCCATATTTTCCATTTTCAGTCTAGGACTGACATGGCTTCCCTAATGCTAATGTTACATGTGCACTTTGCAGTTGCAGTATTGGGCCAACATTTCTGCCATTGTAGCCCTTTTATATCTGTCTGTTTCTGTCACATGTATCAAGAAACTTTAAACCTATCCTCAGAAAATGTTCTGTTAGCCTGGCATGGCTGCCCAGTTCTTCTTAACACTGAATGTAAAACTTTGTTAGCTCTACCCTTCTAAATTGTGATCTATTATTAAACCATTGTAACGTACCCACAGTATGCAGTCCTCCTTCTTACTATCTCCCCACCCCCCACCCATTGCATTCTACTCATTCAGCTGCCTATCTGCCATTACATGTAGTGCTTCTCTATCTCTGTTAAATTCACAAACACTCAGCAGAGATGTGCTTATATTGTCATGGGCCAAAAACAAAGGTGTGACCATGGGCCCAAACAATCCTGAGACCACGGGTCATTTTTTGATTGCATGGCTGTGCTCCACTAACAATGCAATTACTTAAGTACTACCAATAAATGTAAATGAGCTTGCTAACATTACGATTCAACATAAAAGTACTACAGTGTAATACAGCTTTTTCTCCTCTCATTTCTTCATGTAGAAAGTTTAATGTACTAGAAAGAATAGGCAATATATATATATATATATATATATATATATATATATATATATATTTAATATCAAAATATGGAATGACACTTACTCGGATTCCACATATGTTGAATCACTTAATCAAGCTGAAAAAATCGTGAACCGAGATACGCCAAATAAAGTAAACTGAAAGTCAAGAGCGGATTCTGTGTTGCGTAATCATGTTTTACAGGTCAGCATTTTGATTGGAGAAAGCAGTACAGTGTGTATCAGGAAGTTTGTTCTTGTCTTTATTTTGTGATCCTGGAGTTAGTATATTTAATGTGCAGGGTGTAGCCCCCAACAAAGGGGGTGAAAGGGTGCTTGCCCCTTGCAAAAATGTAAATGTAAACATGTAAAGTAGTTTCACACTATTGCCATTAAAAGAAAACTAAATTAACATATTGTTTTAGTGCAGCAGTACAATACATCACTGGCTTCAGTTTTAATTAATGTCGGAGTTTTTGAGCATGTTCGAATGTCGAACATCGCTTTAGTAATTTTCTGCATTTTGTCAATACAACATTGCAAAATTCAACCTAATGAGTGTTTCAAAAAATTGTGATTTTCAATATTTTGATAGTAAACTACACACATATATATATATATTTGTGTCTTTCGGCTTTTCCCAGTTAGGGGCTGCCACAGCAGAACTCCGGTCCGCTAATGATTGGCAGTAGATTTTTATGTACTGGCTTGCCGGGCCTAATGCACAACCTTCAACGAAGGAATGCCCATTCACGCATGTCACCACACCGAAGACGCTCTAAATGACAATCGAACGGGCAACATCTAACTGTGAGGCGACAATGCTACCGCAGCACCACCACCACACAATGTGTGTGTGTATATATATATATATATATATATATATATATATATATATATATATATATATATATATATATATATATACATATACACACAAACACACACACACACATATATATATATATATATATATATATATATATATATATATATATATATAATATCCATATATATCTATCTATATATATATATATATATATATATATATATATATATATATATATATATATATATAATGTAAAGAGAGTCCATTTCCATGATAAATAATCTCAAAATGCTGTTATCAATCAGAAAATCTGCATGGCAAAATGTAGCCAGAAACTTCTTCTTAAACTTCCCAATAAAAGTAAGCAGTCTTCAGAGTACTTACTTTTTTCAGCATAAAATAATGTATTTAGGAGATTCAAAGAGTCTTCAGAGAACTTAATGCTTTCAGCATGAAATAATGTATCCAGAAGCTTCCTTTTAAAATTCCCAGTTGTAATCTCACACATGCACAAAATATATTTAAATTACATCTTTATATCAAATGGTTACATTTTAGACCAGTAGGCATCCAACTTATTGGCATAATCAGTGCAGTCATAATTTAAGACGTGCTAAAACATACAAAGAATCTTCTCTAATATATATTTATTTTCATCTCCTCCCTGCATAGTTTGTTTGTTATTCATTCATTTATTCCTTTAGGTTATGTACTTTTGTTGTGCCCCATCTTTAACTTAAACTTTCCTCCAGACCACTTTGGCCCACACCACTTCTAATTATCAGTGCCAGTTAGCAGTTTCAAGCCGCTGTGTTTATCTGGTAATTTGAATTCGTAAACTGAATCCACATTCAAAGAAATTTCTCTTCTACCCCCAGAAGATCCACTGATATTATACATTGGTACTCATCCCACTGATATTACACATTGGTATTCATCCCACTGATATTACACATTAGTACTCATCCCACTAATATTACGCATTGGTACTCATCCTTTCCTGATATTACACATTGGTACTCATCCTTTCCTGATATTGCTCATTAGTACTTATCCCACTGATATTATACATTGGTACTTATCCCACTAATATTACACATTGGTACTCATCCTTTCCTGATATTACTCATTAGTACTTATCCAACTGATATTTCACATTGGTACTCATCCTTTACTGATATTACACATTGGTACTCATCCTACTGATATTATACATTGGTACTTATCCCACGGATATTACACATTAGTACTCATCCCACTGATATTACACATTGGTACTTATCCCACTAATATTACGCATTGGTACTCATCCTTTCCTGATATTACATATTGGTACTCATCCCACTGATATCACACATTGGTCCTCATTCTTTCCTGATATTACTCATTGGTACTTATCCCACTGATATTACACATTGGTACTTATCCCACTAATATTACACATTGGTACTCATCCTTTCCTGATATTACTCATTGTTACTTATCCCACTGATATTACACATTGGTACTTATCCCACTAATATTACACATTGGTACTCATCCTTTCCTGATATTACTCATTGGTACTTATCCCACTGATATTACACATTGGTACTCATTCTTTCCTGATATTACACATTGGTACTCATCCCACTGATGTTACACATTGGTACTTATCCCACTGATATTACACATTGGTACTTACCTCACTCATATTGCACATTGGTACTCATCCTTTCCTGATATTGTGGAGAATAGGTAATGGTATGTCAAGAGGTCAGAATCTGATAACTAGATCAAAATCCATAATTTCATCAGACTGGGAGTCCCATTTTTAACAGAAAACAAGGGCATCCAGTGACACTATATACAATGTTTGAAGCAATAAAACTTCAAACATGTGCAGAATCATATGATTATATTGCACAAGTTGATCATGACACCATCCTGATGGATAACAGAGATCACATGACCAACCTGTAGTACTACGTCTGTGCAAAAAGTTTGAATCAATAGTATATTTTTAGTATAACAGTCATTAAAAGTTCAAACCAATTTATTATTATTTCATTTTTAGCAATTAAAAGATATTTGTCACTACAAGCTGTGTGGAAGTAAACATGCAGACCTGACAAAACTCTACCAGAGTCATTTGTGAATACAGCTTTTTCAGCAATAGCCATTTTGCATATTTCTGAGAATATACATGATGTGTCCAAAGTTAAGTTGTTAAGCGTATGTCTTCAAGATGAAACCCAGAGGTGAACAGCATTACATGGTTTTAGAAAGAAGTAGTTAGACTATCAGAGAAAAGGAGTAGAAATTAGACAAACTTCATCAGAAGTACAAGTTTAAGGTTCACTATTCATAATTATACAATAACGGCTCATTGTTATTCAAAGAGTACCCTGACTAGACACCTCAGTCAGCGTACCCATTGTAAATCAAGCATATCCCAATAGAAGAAAGTCTGTTTGCTTAACTATTGTTGGGCAACTAGACTTTCTATTAACAGATGCCAAAAAAATTATTTTAAACTATTTTCACAGGGATGGAGCGAAATATGAGAAAAACATCATGCAATAATCTGGACAATTAAAAGTTATGGTTCTGCAAACATCAAAGATTCCAGTGTTTTTCACCTTACCTCTGAACTGCCCAGACTTTAACAGAATGTCCCTCCCTTTCCTTATATATTTACCTTATCCCTCATTATTTCAGTAATGCTGCCATACCTTCCCAATGTGTAGATCATTAAAAAAACAAAGACACAGGCAAATCAACATCAGCATGCTCTTTTCTATGCCAACTCCCTAGCAGTGTACTCATGTACTGTGTCAGTGAGCAAACATATGCCACTGGAAGAACACAAAGGCATTATTTAAGAAAGATAAGCAATTTCTTTCTTAAATAATGTCATTGTATAATAGCAATAACCCACTCCTAGATGTGTGTATCGCAGGATTTGCCAATATCCAGTCATGGGTTATTGCTATACAAGTCACCCTTTTCAATGCAGGATCATACTGGATGGAAGTCAACTGAAGAGGCAGCAATTACACAACAGACCAAGACAGAATGCCATTACTGACAGAATTCTGGATATCTGAGAGGTGAAGTCATACTGTTGCATATTTTCTTGCATACTTTCTTCATGGAGCAGTGTAAAAAAAGACTGTACAAGCCACTGCCTAACATATGGAGTTAGCCGCAGTACCATTATTTTGTATTAAATGGAATTACTAGTGCATACAAATATTTCAAGCATGGGCATTGGTGCCTTTCTAGCCTGCCAATATAACAAAACAGTTGACACCATAATAAGTGTCTGTTCTTACAAATATCTAAACTAGTCCTTACTTTAATGTAATTTGGTAGTCTGTTCCATGAATCAGCTGCTATCTCAGAAAACCAATCAATACACTTCTCATTGCTGTTGAATCTTCTGCATAGGTTGTCTGATGATTCTCTGCTACTTTTTTATAACAGCAAACATTCCCAGAGGTAGTTGTCTATAAATACCCTACATACTGGAATACAATCTCCTCTTAAATATCTGTTTGAGAGGGTCTATATTATATTTTCGAAAGTTTCAAACATCAAACACCATATGGTTGACACCATATGAGCGATGCTTGAAATTTCAAAAATATAATAAAAAAATAAAAATAAAAAACTATACTTACCTAAACGCTGCGCCCCCACACCCCCGCTACTTAAATATTCCTACTCCAAGATCACACTGTATTGAAGTAAATGGAAAATATTCCCTACGGCGGTTTCCATATTATGTGCGCAACATTTCAATGTTTCAACCAATCGGGTTCGCTCAATACGCGTTCGCTGTTTACAATTTTCGATCATGCGATAGGAACCCGTTTGAGACATTGTACAAGTTCAGATACTTTAGTCTTTCATAATAACTTCAATTTTCACATTGATGGAGGCCCTTGCTATATTTCCACTGTACTCTTACTCATGTTTGTTTTCTTATAAAGTCTCCATGTTGTTATTCCATACTCAAGTTGGAGTCTAATGTAATTAACAACAATGACTTCATCATTTCTGATTTCCAAGACTTTATACATTTTTTTAGAACCTATAGTCCTATAACTATCATTAACCAATTGGTTGATATGATTAGAAAAACTCAAAGCTGAATCTACCCATATACCCAGGTCCTTAAATAAATCTACAATTTCAATCACTGTGTGCTGTATTAAATATTCACCTTTCAGTTTATGTCTCCCAAATGTCAGTGCTCATTTTTTGATGCATTTATCAACATATTATTCTCCTGTGCCCAAATGTCAATTTAGTCAAGTTCCTTTGCAGAAATGCCCTATCTGTAACTCATTGTAATCATTTTACCCAATTTCAAGTCATCTGCATCCAGACTGTAGAGCACCTGCGATGAAAAAGATAGGTGTGAAAGATACAGTGTAAACAAGTATGGGCCTAGGACAGAGCTCTGTGAAACACTATGACTGTAAAAGAATGTTCTCTGTCCAATTGCTGTATGATACCTGCCATGTCCTATTTGTATGTCATGCAGCTATCCATCTTATCAAGGGTACATCGATAGTTGTTCTAATTTATTGATCTGTGTTTTCTATATGACCCTGTCAAATACTGAAGTTAAATCTATATAAATTACATCACAGCACACATTTTCATTCATAGCTGCTATTATGTTGTTATAGAGCATCATATTACAGGTTAGATGACTCAGTATGTGGAACTTAAGTTTGTTTGACCACTGTGACTAGAAATCGAAGAAGAGAATTTAGTTTTTGTTATTCTGGGTAGGTAACAGGGTTTTCAATATTTTCTGTGCCTGGTCTGTACAGTAATGAAAATGTTCTTACAACTTACTTGACAAACTCTGATTAGTGTGTTATACCAAAAGTAAACACAATGTTTGCCAAGTGTAAATGTCATAGGAAGGTGACAAAAAACACTTGAACAGTTTATAACTGAGCTATAGCTATCACTTAAAAACTAACAGTGATTATGCAAATAGAGGTGAAGTGATCAGAGATTTGTTTGTACTTGCAACCAGTTTCCCCAAGGTAAATGAAAGGTTGCTAAATACTAGGTCAAAGCTTTCACTTGAACAGACAATAGATACAGCCTGCTTCCATAATTTGTACAAGGAAAAGTTAAAATCAGGGTTCATACCTTCTACATTTGAGCAGTAGCGGGGAAGCTCTACTAAAGCTTTCCAGAGACAATATCAATTAAAAGGTGGTGTACAGTCTAATGTGTTTGACAGATATGCTCAGATATGCTCAAGAACATAAAGCTATAAATAAATATTCTGTGAGAGGAGAGCAAAGTAAGAGATTCCATGTTTTTTATTTTCAGTCTTTATTTCTTATTATTTTTTTGTCATCACTGTATTTTTCATTAATATTGTCTTGTTAATTTTGATGAAATTTCATGTTTGGGATGTACCTTAGATATGTTAATGAAATACTAAGGGTGTGAGTTAATATTTTAAAGGAAAGTTAATTTAAATTTAGAGAGTTTAAATTTAGAAACAAATTGATTGTAATCTTCCATTTGACTGGTGGTTATATAAACAGTAGGATGAAGATCAACTGGTTATTGAACTGATGAAGTCCCACTGTAATTCCTATGAGGGATGAAAGCACTCGGCTTTATTGTTCAAATAAATTATTTAATTTTATAATTAAAGCAGAGGTTTTCCTGGTGTTATATGTTGTTCTGTTTTAGCATTCAGGTCTATGATTTTTTCAGTACTGGTGTGTTTGACATATGTACACCAATCCATAAAGGACTGACTTCAGGCAGTGTCTTGGGCACTAGCAATCCAAGGATCAGTGTATGTGTATGTAAGAGACACACACATACACACACACAAACACACACAGACATAGATGTGTGTGTGTGTGTGTGTGTGTGTGTGTGTGTGTGTGTGTGTGTGTGTGTGTGTGTGTGTGTGTGTGTGTGTGTGTGTGTGTGTACATATACATATATATGCCGTGTGTGTGTGTGTGTGTGTGTGTGTGTGTGTGTGTGTGTGTGTGTGTGTGTGTGTGTATGTGTGTGTGTGTTTACCCAGTTAACACAGGAATTTTTATTTTCTGTCCTAGAAGTGTGCAATTCAGATTTGAGGGGGGGAGATTTTAGGAATTTCATTGAACAGAGGGAAGCTATGTGGCAGATCCGTTTTAAATCTGATGAGTCCTGGTTTAAATGGTATGATCAACATCAAATGTTTTATAAAATGGCAGGTTAAATATCAAGAAGGAAAACACTGCCTCTTTGTTTTTATAATGTGCTGTTTTGCTTTAAATGTTTTTAGATTTTAAATTAATTGATAGATTGAATAATTAAAGTATTATTTAAGAGCCTTGTTTTTTGTAACAGAGCATTCTGATGAAGTCTTCTGACGAAAGCGGTAATAAATTGTTTCTACGCTATTTGACTTGTGGATTACTCTTACAGATTGTTTCCTGGCCTTTGCATTTTTGTTTTTTATCAGTGGTATTTCGTTTGGGTATTGTCGTTTTGCACCATGGCCGAGGAAACCAACACTGATGAACAATTGCTAAACCTTAGCGTTCATCCTACTCCAGGTTGTGACTCTGATTTTAAAATGAACAAGTTGTTTATTTCAACTTTACTAGACATTCAAAACTCTTTAAAGTTCTTGATGTCCAAGGCTTTGGGCATTCCACCTCAAGCGGAAAATGTTTCCAGCCCCGATGATTCCTTTAAAGAACTAGATACTGTGGTGGAAGTCGATGAACAACCAGTAAGAAACCGGAACAGCAAGAACGGACGACAGCTTCCGGTAACTGAATTAGCGGTTAAACCCTTGCTGGAACCTCTGGTGAATCCCTTCTGTGGACTCTCAGCGTCTATTAGCTCTGTTTCCAACGAAGAGCTAATACAACAAATGGATTTACTTACCCGACTTGTGAAAAGGCATCGGTCTCTTCACATTGAAAATTGCTATTTTGAAAGGTGTATCCAGCTTAAAGTAATGCCGAAAGGATTACGTTTTTTCAAATGTCCCAACGGCGTACAAATCGGCGATCCGCTGTTTGGAACCTTAGTATCGTTCTTCAATGATACAGGTATGACATTTTTAAAAATATTAAGCGACAATAATGTTGCTAAAATGAACATACTAAAGGCTGAAATTTCCGAACTTGAAAGTAACATTAGGAAAGTGTGCAGTGATACCATTCGGTGTGATTTGTTTAAAAAGCTAGTTGGGGACATTGAAAAACATTCTTTAGAAGTTACAAACCGCAAACAATCAAAGTTAGAAAGGGACATTACTAGTTACCGGGCAAATTCCGCCTACAACTACTTTGTTCCAGGGAACAAGGAGCCCAATTTCAGAAATACGGGTCCGTATCACAACAACAAGTGCCTTTACAGTAATGCAGTGAACAACTACAACAGACCTTCTTACACGGAAGGTCAAACAAATAGGAAATACAATCCTTTAATTATGAATGGTGAAAAGGGTCTGTTCGGCAACTGTAATGGTGTTACCATCGACAAGGGAGAACCGAGCAATGAGATTAGTGGTTTATTAGTGGGTGACACAGTGACTGAAGCTGTAAACAGTTTGACTGATAACAATGCTGAAAATACCACGGAGAACACTAGCACTGGTACCTCGAACTCTGGAAGTTCGGTTTTTTTGGGGAAAAGAGTACAGAACAACAAGAAGGCCATGCTGACCAGGAGTCGAACATTCTTGGGTTCTCATTCCTCAGAGGAAGAGAGTTGAACAACGAAGCAGTAATTGATGACGAGACTCGTTTTAACATAATAAATCTCACTGACTTTATTTTTAATGACGATGAGTTGCAAGTATTGAAACTTGGACTTAACTTTGTTCCCACAGTTAGAGCAGATTACGGAAAGACAGTTTTGGACATCAAAAAATTTTCCAGGAAATTAAATTTGTCTTATATATTGAATGACATTCAAGTTGGGAGTAACAATTGTTTGGTGAAACCTTCAGTTTACAATCCCCCTTTGGTACATACCATAAAAATATTTGAAGAGTCATGTATCAATGATATTGAGAATATTTTTTCAAGTAAATTTAAATCTAGGCACAATTTGAGCGTAAATGAAAGAAAGGCCTTTAATAAATTACGTGACCAAAATGGCACTTTACGCTTTATGAAAAGCGACAAGGGGGGTAATATAGTCATAATGACTCAAGAACAGTATAAAAATAAAATGAAAGATTTATTAAACAACCGTGATGAATATGAGTTGGTATCACCATTTTTTATTAAGAAAAAGGAAGCCTTTATTCATTCTTTATTATACGATGCTTTAATGAACAATGAGATCAGTTTTGAAGTTTATGAATTTTGTGTAATTGAGAATCCCAGAATAGGTGTTTTATTTGGCATTCCCAAAACACACAAGAATCCCCTGGACCCCCCTTTTAGGCCCATAGTGTCTTCCCCCCATTCAGTCACCGAAGGGATTTCATTGATTTTGGACGCCACTCTGGGACCTTTGGTTACCAGTCAGAAATCATTCATCAAGGATTCGTGGCATTTTTTAAATAGAATCAACAATTTTGCCAGCAAGGGCGATTTTGATTTCAATAAACATATCATGTTTACTTTGGATGTCGAATCCCTATATACTTGTATACCCCATGAAGAGGGGATAGATGCCATCCGGTTACTGTTAAGCAAAAATAACCAATTTAGTTCTGGTCAGATTTCTACCATTTGTAGATTTCTTGAGATTTTACTTTATCACAATTTTTTCTTGTTTGGGGACTGTTATTACAGACAAAAAAGGGGAGTGGCCATGGGGTCTTCTGCAGCTCCTTCTTACGCCAACCTGGTAATGACGTGGTGGGAGGAGTTCTTTTTAACATTGCTAGGAAGCAAGTTCCATATCTTAGTATACTTTAGATTTGTTGATGATTTATTTTTCATCATAGAAGGGGACAGTGATATAGTAAGAGAAATGGTACAGGAGATTAACGAACAGGTTAGTTTCTTAAGGTTCAAGTTAGGAAACGTAGGTTTACAAGTTGATTTTTTGGACGTCTCCCTGAGATGGGATTTTTTAGAAAACAGATTTAACAGTAAAATATTCCGCAAGGAGACCTTTACGAACAGTTATCTCCACTTTGACAGTGCCCATCAAAAACACACCATAAAAAATATCCCCAAGGGACAGTTCATCAGGGCCTGTCACATGACATCATCTGATATTGATTTACATCAAGAATTCTTATATATAAAAAAACTGTTCTTGAACAGGGGGTATCCCAACATCATGTTGGATGACATCATCAATACGGTTTTGAGTAAAAGAGGTACACTTTATCCAGCTATTTTGGATTACAAAGTTAACACGTCACCACAAGTGACAAGTTTGAATTTTTGTACTGACAGGAGCGTAGAGGGTCCGGTGTGTTCTTTGGGTATGAGTATCGATGGCTTAGCTATAAAAAATGTGATACAAAGAAATTGGAAAATTATAAGAGGGAACAGGGATATATTAAAAGTGTTGGGAGAAAAACCAGTTTTTGTTTTTAGAAACACATTTAATGTTAAAAAAGCTTTAGAAGCCAACAAGATGTTGTTAAATAAAACCAACAGGAAAGGTGTTTTCCCTTGTCACAATTGCAATGCTTGTAGGTTTCTTTCTGTGGGGCCTTTGATTGTCATTGACAGTATTGACAAAACCTTTCAGGTACCAGAATATATTGATTGCAACACTAGGGGGGTAGTGTATATTGGGCTATGTAGCACATGCCCAGCTTACTACGTCGGGATGACGACAAGATGTTTAAAAACACGCATACGTGAGCATTTATATGACATGAAGACACATAATGACACTAATGCATTATTTAAGCATTCACTAGTTTGCAGTAATTTTAAAAAAATTTTATTTTCTGTCCTAGAAGTGTGCAATTCAGATTTGAGGGGGGGAGATTTTAGGAATTTCATTGAACAGAGGGAAGCTATGTGGCAGATCCGTTTAAAATCTGATAAGAGTCCTGGTTTAAATGGTATGATCAACATCAAATGTTTTTTAAAAAATGGCAGGTTAAATATCAAGAAGGAAAACACTGCCTCTTTGTTTTTATAATGTGCTGTTTTGCTTTAAATGTTTTTAGATTTTAAATTAATTGATAGATTGAATAATTAAAGTATTATTTAAGAGCCTTGTTTTTTGTAACAGAGCATTCTGATGAAGTCTTCTGACGAAAGCGGTAATAAATTGTTTCTACGCTATTTGACTTGTGGATTACTCTTACAGATTGTTTCCTGGCCTTTGCATTTTTGTTTTTTATCAGTGGTATTTCGTTTGGGTATTGTCGTTTTGCACCATGGCCGAGGAAACCAACACTGATGAACAATTGCTAAACCTTAGCGTTCATCCTACTCCAGGTTGTGACTCTGATTTTAAAATGAACAAGTTGTTTATTTCAACTTTACTAGACATTCAAAACTCTTTAAAGTTCTTGATGTCCAAGGCTTTGGGCATTCCACCTCAAGCGGAAAATGTTTCCAGCCCCGATGATTCCTTTAAAGAACTAGATACTGTGGTGGAAGTCGATGAACAACCAGTAAGAAACCGGAACAGCAAGAACGGATGACAGCTTCCGGTAACTGAATTAGCGGTTAAACCCTTGCTGGAACCTCTGGTGAATCCCTTCTGTGGACTCTCAGCGTCTATTAGCTCTGTTTCCAACGAAGAGCTAATACAACAAATGGATTTACTTACCCGACTTGTGAAAAGGCATCGGTCTCTTCACATTGAAAATTGCTATTTTGAAAGGTGTATCCAGCTTAAAGTAATGCCGAAAGGATTACGTTTTTTCAAATGTCCCAACGGCGTACAAATCGGCGATCCGCTGTTTGGAACCTTAGTATCGTTCTTCAATGATACAGGTATGACATTTTTAAAAATATTAAGCGACAATAATGTTGCTAAAATGAACATACTAAAGGCTGAAATTTCCGAACTTGAAAGTAACATTAGGAAAGTGTGCAGTGATACCATTCGGTGTGATTTGTTTAAAAAGCTAGTTGGGGACATTGAAAAACATTCTTTAGAAGTTACAAACCGCAAACAATCAAAGTTAGAAAGGGACATTACTAGTTACCGGGCAAATTCCGCCTACAACTACTTTGTTCCAGGGAACAAGGAGCCCAATTTCAGAAATACGGGTCCGTATCACAACAACAAGTGCCTTTACAGTAATGCAGTGAACAACTACAACAGACCTTCTTACACGGAAGGTCAAACAAATAGGAAATACAATCCTTTAATTATGAATGGTGAAAAGGGTCTGTTCGGCAACTGTAATGGTGTTACCATCGACAAGGAGAACCGAGCAATGAGATTAGTGGTTTATTAGTGGGTGACACAGTGACTGAAGCTGTAAACAGTTTGACTGATAACAATGCTGAAAATACCACGGAGAACACTAGCACTGGTACCTCGAACTCTGGAAGTTCGGTTTTTTTGGGGAAAAGAGTACAGAACAACAAGAAGGCCATGCTGACCAGGAGTCGAACATTCTTGGGTTCTCATTCCTCAGAGGAAGAGAGTTGAACAACGAAGCAGTAATTGATGACGAGACTCGTTTTAACATAATAAATCTCACTGACTTTATTTTTAATGACGATGAGTTGCAAGTATTGAAACTTGGACTTAACTTTGTTCCCACAGTTAGAGCAGATTACGGAAAGACAGTTTTGGACATCAAAAAATTTTCCAGGAAATTAAATTTGTCTTATATATTGAATGACATTCAAGTTGGGAGTAACAATTGTTTGGTGAAACCTTCAGTTTACAATCCCCCTTTGGTACATACCATAAAAATATTTGAAGAGTCATGTATCAATGATATTGAGAATATTTTTTCAAGTAAATTTAAATCTAGGCACAATTTGAGCGTAAATGAAAGAAAGGCCTTTAATAAATTACGTGACCAAAATGGCACTTTACGCTTTATGAAAAGCGACAAGGGGGGTAATATAGTCATAATGACTCAAGAACAGTATAAAAATAAAATGAAAGATTTATTAAACAACCGTGATGAATATGAGTTGGTATCACCATTTTTTATTAAGAAAAAGGAAGCCTTTATTCATTCTTTATTATACGATGCTTTAATGAACAATGAGATCAGTTTTGAAGTTTATGAATTTTGTGTAATTGAGAATCCCAGAATAGGTGTTTTATTTGGCATTCCCAAAACACACAAGAATCCCCTGGACCCCCCTTTTAGGCCCATAGTGTCTTCCCCCCATTCAGTCACCGAAGGGATTTCATTGATTTTGGACGCCACTCTGGGACCTTTGGTTACCAGTCAGAAATCATTCATCAAGGATTCGTGGCATTTTTTAAATAGAATCAACAATTTTGCCAGCAAGGGCGATTTTGATTTCAATAAACATATCATGTTTACTTTGGATGTCGAATCCCTATATACTTGTATACCCCATGAAGAGGGGATAGATGCCATCCGGTTACTGTTAAGCAAAAATAACCAATTTAGTTCTGGTCAGATTTCTACCATTTGTAGATTTCTTGAGATTTTACTTTATCACAATTTTTTCTTGTTTGGGGACTGTTATTACAGACAAAAAAGGGGAGTGGCCATGGGGTCTTCTGCAGCTCCTTCTTACGCCAACCTGGTAATGACGTGGTGGGAGGAGTTCTTTTTAACATTGCTAGGAAGCAAGTTCCATATCTTAGTATACTTTAGATTTGTTGATGATTTATTTTTCATCATAGAAGGGGACAGTGATATAGTAAGAGAAATGGTACAGGAGATTAACGAACAGGTTAGTTTCTTAAGGTTCAAGTTAGGAAACGTAGGTTTACAAGTTGATTTTTTGGACGTCTCCCTGAGATGGGATTTTTTAGAAAACAGATTTAACAGTAAAATATTCCGCAAGGAGACCTTTACGAACAGTTATCTCCACTTTGACAGTGCCCATCAAAAACACACCATAAAAAATATCCCCAAGGGACAGTTCATCAGGGCCTGTCACATGACATCATCTGATATTGATTTACATCAAGAATTCTTATATATAAAAAAACTGTTCTTGAACAGGGGGTATCCCAACATCATGTTGGATGACATCATCAATACGGTTTTGAGTAAAAGAGGTACACTTTATCCAGCTATTTTGGATTACAAAGTTAACACGTCACCACAAGTGACAAGTTTGAATTTTTGTACTGACAGGAGCGTAGAGGGTCCGGTGTGTTCTTTGGGTATGAGTATCGATGGCTTAGCTATAAAAAATGTGATACAAAGAAATTGGAAAATTATAAGAGGGAACAGGGATATGTTGAAAGTGTTGGGAGAAAAAACAGTTTTTGTTTTTAGAAACACATTTAATGTTAAAAAAGCTTTAGAAGCCAACAAGATGTTGTTAAATAAAACCAACAGGAAAGGTGTTTTCCCTTGTCACAATTGCAATGCTTGTAGGTTTCTTTCTGTGGGGCCTTTGATTGTCATTGACAGTATTGACAAAACCTTTCAGGTACCAGAATATATTGATTGCAACACTAGGGGGGTAGTGTATATTGGGCTATGTAGCACATGCCCAGCTTACTACGTCGGGATGACGACAAGATGTTTAAAAACACGCATACGTGAGCATTTATATGACATGAAGACACATAATGACACTAATGCATTATTTAAGCATTCACTAGTTTGCAGTAATTTTAAAAAAATTTTATTTTCTGTCCTAGAAGTGTGCAATTCAGATTTGAGGGGGGGAGATTTTAGGAATTTCATTGAACAGAGGGAAGCTATGTGGCAGATCCGTTTAAAATCTGATAAGAGTCCTGGTTTAAATGGTATGATCAACATCAAATGTTTTTTAAAAAATGGCAGGTTAAATATCAAGAAGGAAAACACTGCCTCTTTGTTTTTATAATGTGCTGTTTTGCTTTAAATGTTTTTAGATTTTAAATTAATTGATAGATTGAATAATTAAAGTATTATTTAAGAGCCTTGTTTTTTGTAACAGAGCATTCTGATGAAGTCTTCTGACGAAAGCGGTAATAAATTGTTTCTACGCTATTTGACTTGTGGATTACTCTTACAGATTGTTTCCTGGCCTTTGCATTTTTGTTTTTTAACACAGGAAATACATAAACAGATATTTTATGTATATAAGAACAATATGTAAAATATGCTGTCTAATTCTGAGCAGTTTTCCCATTATTATTTTTGGCTTTGTAACTAATTCTTGAAGAAAGAGTTTGAGACAAATGGAGGGCTATGGAATGGAAATGACAGACTCTACCCATAATGGAATATGCATATTTTGCTCATTTCAATTTACTTTTTCTGTGATTAACATGGAGGGATGTCCTGCAGCAACAAAAACTTGAAATACATTACTGTGGTTCCTTCTTCATCACTTTTTGCAATCACACGTGATTTCCAGAAATGGCTACCTATTTGAGGGGGGTAATTGCTGGATAAAAGCAAAGAACATGGTGATGACAGTAAAATAATCATTGCTCTGGTTAGTGTTGAATGGGGGCAGAGCATATTGTCTGAAAGCTTCAAGTTGAATGATATTACTGTGATTGTTTCTCCTTTCTCTTCCTCTGGCATAAAATCAGATAGATCTAAGGGCAGTGGTTATGGTACACATTGTTCACAGGACAATAAAATTATATTGATTTTATTTAGTTATGTATTATTTGTTGTAGTAGACCATCTGTAGTGAAGTCTCCTATAGTAGCAAATGAAATTAGCATGGCTGTTACTTCACTTTTGGCAATCACATACAAGAGGTGATTTCCAGAACTGGATGACTGATTGGGGGGCAGTCTGTGGGTGAAAACATAGAACTATTGCTTGATTCATACAAAACAATCATTAATATGGCTAGTTTGATGTGGGGTGTGTGTGTGTGTGTGTGTGTGTGTGTGTGTGTGTGTGTGTGTGTGTGTGTGTGTGTGTGTGTGTGTGTGTGTGTGTGTTTGTGTGTGGGTTCAATATCAAGAGAATGAAATAAATTACTATGGCCATAGTTTATTTCAATTTCCTTACAAGCAAACAGAAATGTACACAAAAAGTGTGTGTATTTTTGAAGTAAGAGGTAAGAAGGCATGCTATATGTGAACGTAAAGAGTAGTTACATGATAACTGTCAAATGTAAATGATGTGGATTGCTGGGAGATGTGTCTAACAGCAGCAAGTTGAAATATATTGCTGTGGCCATTATACTTTTATTTTATTTCCAAATAGACATGAGAAGTATACAGAATGTGGGTAATCTTTTTGTGGGAAGGTGATGTCTGAAAGCAAAAAAAACAGTTAAAGGTTTACTTTTAAATAATTATTTATATGGTTTGTTGGTGAAAATATCTGTTAAAGAGCAACATAGCCATTATATTTATGTGATTCCTTTAAAGTCAAAGGAAGTGCACCTTCTCAAAAGAAGTACACTGTAGCACTCAGAAATTGAGTGTTTTATACCAAAGTATCTTATTATGACCTTCTGAATTTTTGATGTGAGCTGCTGTCATGGAACTGACATAGTGCTTTTCATATACAGCTATTGAATAGAGAATTTCAGGTGGATTTTTTTGTCACAGTTGGGCACTATGCTTTTTTTCTGCCTAGGACTATAAGACCTCTGCACAAACACAAGGTAAAACTAATGTTCAGAATATATATGTGCTAAGTTCTTATGTCAGAAGTAAAACCCTATATATTTAATCAGAAAAGTGGGTCTTTTAAAAGTAACATGATGTGGCTACAATATGACATTTTCAAGAGGCTAAAGCTGTGGAATCAAATCCATGGGTGTAGTACACTGGATGTTCTGTGGTTAGAATTACTGTGTTAGATGTTCTTGGTAGCTGAATACACTGTTGTTATTATGTATACACACACTGCAAAGCCAAAGGGTGTCATGGAACTCAAACTGCATGGGCACAGTGTCAACACAACCAAAAGGAAATGGCCAGTATAATCATTTGGAAATTTTCTTTGGACAATTCCATCAATCAAATCCAAAGACCCATAACTAAAAAAGCAGACCACCGTTTATCTAAACCAGTGACAACAAAGTGGACAGTATGTAGCAGGGGAAGTTACAAGACATAATCATTTAAAGGGCTAGCAGCAGATAAATAACAGGCATAATTATTTATGAAACATTCAATGAAAAATAAAGCAAAAATATTAGACATCAACATAACAATATAAAATATAGGGCCAGATTCAATAACACCTACAGTAAGTGCATATTACGTGTACATGGTCTGTACTCAAGATCATTCCTACCACATTTTTTTGTGCTTTTTAGTCACTCAGAAAGATTATGCTAAATGTACATGTAGTCAACACTTTGTGGTATATAAAGCTGCAAGAAAATCAGTAGGAAAAGTAAAATTAGGAAGAATAAGTTGTGAGATCTGCTTGTGTTGTCTATTCACTCAGAACAGTGTACACCAAGTGTACACATAGTGTAAGTGTTAATGAATCCCAGGGATAATAAAACTTCATATTAAAAGTATATATAGATAGAGAGAGAACAATTTCTGTAAATAAACTTTAATCATTTTAAATATTCATTTAATCCCAGAGCATGTAATGTTCCCAAATTAATAAACTGAAGTTATTATTTTTTATTTAACATAGGATCCCACTCAGATTTATTAATTGTTTGTTTATTTAATTTGTCCAAACCAAAAAAAAAAGGAAGCAGTAGTATGTTTGTGTATGCTTGTATGAACCATTCCTTTCACATTGACATATAACGTCACTTAAATGTAATGATAAGTTCTGCTTCTCATCTGTCTAAGATTGACATGTAAAAGGAGCAGCAGCTGCATATTGCCATATAGATAAAACATCAGTGACTCATGAAATAAAATCACAAATTTCATAAACATTATTAGTATTTACTTATATAAAACTATTTAGTAGTGTATGCATAAGTACAAAACTACAATTACCACAGTGAAATATTCCCCTGGATTCAAGTTCTCCAGGCATGTCTTTATTTTAATCAAAAGTATATTTGTATCAGAAAAAATACTGTCCCAAACTTTTGCACTTCTTACACAAAGAATAACAAGAAGAAGGTACAATGCCAAAAAAAATTATCATTATTCAAAATGTGTCAATATTTCTGTATTATCATTTTAAAATGGGTAGTATTTGTACATTGAATGACCGAAAAGCATTAATCACTCATTGTGTTAGAAAATTCAGTCTTCTGTTTCTAGTCTAACAAAGCAAACTTAGGTTTTGTGTCAACATTTTTCAGTTAATCCTATAAGTTTACTGACTAGTAACCCCTTTTTAAAAATATATTGGTCGTGTCGTGTGTTTCAGCCAAGAAAACCTGGCTACCACTTACAATATGCCTGAGTCATAAAAACTGAGAAAAAGGAACATTGGCTATAATATGTCCTGGATGGCAACTATTAGCATGTAAATAAGCATTCCTTGTAAAGGGTTTCCTTTACAATGTGGTATCAAGTGCACCATCCAAAAGTTTTGTAACTGCAACATCCAGAAAAGAAAACATAAACATTTTGTATGTGTATGTAAAACATATTCCAAAATAACTGTAATTATGATACCCAATAAAGTTTCTTAAATTCTTAATCAAGGGATCCCTTTCCAAAAATCTCTGCCATAGAGACATAGTAACAAAATGGGGTTACTGTCTATATTATAAATAAATTCCTGCTCAAAATAACCCATAAACATGTCTATATAAGTGAGCGGAAAAGCCCCCCCCCCATATCTGTACCATTAATTTGATGGTAACAATTGCCCCTATAATAAAATACATTGCCATTCAATATCAATTCAAGAAGACACAAAAAATCAAGAGACTCAAAGGGGTATATATATTTGCAAATTCAAAATATATCTAATTGCTTTTAAGCCAAAAGCATGTGGAATGCTAGTGTACAAAGACTGCACAACTAAAGTACGCACAGAGGAATGGCTGTCTAACTGGAGGTCCAATACCAATTGTAAAATATGGTTAGAATCCTGAATTCTTGTGTGTACCCATTTCAACAATAGTCTCAATGCTTTTTACAAAAATATTTATAAAGTTTCAGTTAAATTAATGCTTCCAGAGATTACAGGTTATCAGTGGGCAGAAATTGTTTCTTTATGTATTTTTGCCAATAAATAAAAATACTGTGTCTATGATACAGGAACAGTAAGTTCATTTTCAATTTCCTAAAAATAATCTCCCTTGTGCATGCCAAATCTAAACAAATATCAATCTGATTTTTAAAGAGTGCCATAGGATCTAAATATAATTGATGATAAAAAAATGGATTTCTAACTTGCAGTAAGGCCTCAATATCATAATCATCCTTAATCCAGATGACAATAGCTTCACCCTAAGATTATGTAAGGCCTTCTGCTCAGAGGAGGAAAACTTTAAAGAAAAAATTTAAAAATCATAGCCCTGTTTTTAAAAATCATAGACCTCTGATAAAATACATCAGTCAAAATAACTAGTTTAACCACCTGGTGATATGGTGAGGGGGGTAAAGTAAGAAGAATAAAACTAAAAGATGCCAAATCAACATTTTTCTAATATATTAGCAGATCTTCCAGTTGCCAAATACCTTAGGTTTAATGATCTACAAAAACTTCTTCAACAAAATCAATATGTCAAACAAAATAAAAACTTTGCACAGAATTAAGTTCTTTATTTAACAATAATAACCCATCAACAGATAAAGCAGAATCAGAAATATTACCCACCAAATCAACTTTATCAACTAATGCTGAAGTTGTTGAAATATTTTGTTGGCATATATCTTTTGATATTTCCACCACCCTCCCCCTTTTTTTTTTGTTGTAAAGGGTTTACCACAACTGGGCTTTTTAAATCAGAATGCTTAGACCCAGGTAACAAATCAGTAGATTTCAACTCAGTATCTGTAGCTGAGGACAAACCAGTATTCCATTTGAAACCAGAGCATTTATGCTTATTGGAGGCACCCATATTATCATTACTATAGTAAGCAACTGCATCTAGCAAAGCAGACATGCCACTTGTATTTGCACCAAAGAAACACCACCCATTGTCTATAATCATTAAGTCCTTTTAAATTTTCTAATTTTTCTAGCCTCCAACTCTTTATTCAATGCATTAACTGTGAACTATGTTCTAAATGATCAAGCAAGTGATGACCTTTAAATAATTCAAAATCTTTACAAGGTTTCATGGCTAATTCATTTAACTTGACAATTTTACTAAACCTTGACACGGCTATTAATAGGACGTGCTGGAGGGATAGATTCATCACCCAAAGACTCCCTATGCTGTGGAACAAAATCCCGGTACATGTGAGGCAGAGCACCTCGCTGGCCTTGTTCAAGAGAAATCTTGACCAATGGATGGGAGATCGCAGATATACCCCAGGGATTACCTCAGTGTCACTGCTCGACAGAGGCACAGAAAAATAATGGGTATAGTTCCCCATACTAAAGGGGTGGCCTAAGCCACAAAACGATGGGCTAGGCTTGTAAATGCCCTCGGGCAGATAGCCTAGTATGAACCTATGAACCTATGAACCTATAAAAGTTCATCAGTAAATGAAGAAAGTTTTGAAGCTGCAACCTGTATCACACATTTTTTTCATTAAATCTTTAGAGTCCAGATCAATTCCTAGATCTAAATGAACTCTTAGGCCAAGAGGAGCCGTGTCCTTCTGAAAATAAAAGATTTTAAAGTTTTACTATACAATACAGCACAGTGAAGTTTCTTGGAGTACCATGTCAAATCCAAAAATGTTTTCTGCACAGTCAAGTCTTTGTTAGAGTCCATAACAGTTGTTTTTATCTCAGAAGAACCTTCCCTTTTCTTCTTCCAGTTGCCAAAGTTAATGGTAACCAGTCCAAATAATCCTTGTCCCTCTTGAAATGGCTAACAGCCTCAAATAAATTGCACTTCAAAAACAAAAAAGAACAGGAGTTCAGAATCCACAAGTATAACCACAAAGTCAAAATGTATCACATAACTCAGTGTGCTCAGACACAGTATCAACACAACCAAAAAGAAATGTCCACAACTGTTTGGAAATTTTATTCGGACAATTCCATCAATTAAATATAAAGCCCAATAATTAAAAAAGCAAACTGACATTTCTCTGTAAACACTAGCCTCTGTAAACAGTGACCTCTTCAGTATAATTATCTAAACCATGGCAAGAAATTGGACATTATATAGCAGCTGACGTTACAAAACAATTATTTAAATGCTAGCAATAGCTAAATACCAGACACAGTTATTTATGGAAAAAGTCAATGAAAACTAAGGTAAAACTATTAGCTATCAGAATAAAGATATAAAATATGATATAACTTAACATTAAAAGTATAGAATTTAGATAGAGAGTTAGAACAACTTATGTAAATAAATTTAATAATTATAAATGTTCATTTAATCCTGGATCATATAATGCTCCCAAATAAAAAATACAAAGTTGTTCTTTGTTATTTAACATATCAACCCACTTAGATTTAGGAATTTTATCTTTATATATCTTACCTAAAACCAATAAACAAATATGAGCAGTGGTATGTTTAATTGTATGCTTCTATAAAGCATTCCTTTCACATTGACATATAAGGTCACTAAGATGTAACTATAAGTGTTGCTTCCAAGCTCTCTGAGTTTGACCTGTATAAAAAGGGCAACAGCTGCAGATTTCTATACAGATAAAAAAAAAATCAGTGATTTATGCTTTTTAGTAATGAGTAGTACAGATACTTTCAATTTTAAAAAGATAATACAGAAGCATTGTAACATTACTATCACACTCTGACATTTTGCATAATACTCTGTTTTCATTTTGGGTGCAATTTGATTTCTTTATTTAACATTTGTTAACCGGGAAAGTCTGACTTGGAACAAAGACAATTTTTAGCGGTGGCCTGGGGAGAAATGCTCCAGATGCATATAGGTTCATAGGTTCATACTAGGCTATCTGCCCTAGGGCATTTATAAGCCTAGCCAGAGTGTGTTTGGCTTTCGCCACCCATTTTAAATTAATTTTGCTATGCCATTTTTCAAGGTTAGTATACTGTGCCTCTGTCTAACAGTGACACAGAAGTGATACCTGGGGTAAACCTATGATCTCCCATCCACTCATCAAGATTCCTCTTGAAGAGAGTCAATGAGGGACTCTGCCTAACCTGGACTGGGATTTTATTCCAGAGTGAAGGGAGCCTCTGGGTTATGAATCTGTCCCTCCAGCATGTCCTATTTATTTCAGTGCTGAGGTTCAAGTCTCTCGTGTGCATAGCTTGATGGGATTTGGATTTTCTGAGGTGCAGCATGTCCATTAATTTCGGGTTGGACATGGCTTTATACGTCAGGCACAGATCGCCTCTGAACAGGTGGTATGCCACTGAGTAGAGCTGGAGTTTCTTTAACTGGGCAGCATATGGCATCTGTTTGAGCCCTTTGATCCTCTCATCGCTGTAATGTGAGAGGAAACCCACATGAACGCAGGGAGGACATGCAGACTCCACACAGAAAGCATCCCAGCCGAGAGTTGAACTGGAGAACCTCTTGCTGTGAGGTGCTATCGCTGCACCACTGCACCATTCTGTCCTCAGTTATGAGCTTCTCTTCAGTGTGCTGTATGCAATAATGGAATAAAATATTTTTCATTGGATTGTCAATAGATCAGAAGTAATAATCCTCTATATTTTACAGTTGAAAAACATGTCTTTTTTCAGTTGTAACATGCCGTGACTGCAATGATGGGTTTTTGAGTGGGTAATGCTATGAGATCAAATTCAGTAGTGTGCTACAATGGAAGCTCTGAGGGTATATTTGCAGTCAAGTGTGTTTTCTAGCAGACCAGCCTGTTGTTATTACCTGAAAGTTTCATAACGAAATCTCAAAGATGAATAGCCATTTGAAGGCAAGTCCCAGTGTCTTTAGTTCATGTACCTGTACTGCTATAGACTGACATTTTTTATTATACACTGTTTTCATTGTGGGTGCCGTGAAGAATGTTTTCTCAATACACAGAGTACAGTAATGACTTAAATGCATTGTCAATGAGTTGTCAATGCATTAGAGGTAATAAATGTGATTATTTCTCCTTATAAAGGAATTCCCAATACTATTTCTAGCATGTCCAAAGGTCAGTTGTCAATCTTCTCTCCGGTCCAGCTGGTGAATCTGGGAATCTTGAGGCAATGTTACAACTGCCTCATGTACACAGACAACCCTCTCCTCCTCCCAATAAATTCCAACACATGTGAGAGATGCATCCATATAGCCAAACTGGAGGCTAAGCTCTCTCAACTCAGTACTGGCGAAACCAGTCAGGAGGAGAAGGAAACCACACTCAGTACAATTCCAGTCTCACATAGACCTACCACGACAGCAGACCAAACACATAAACGCACAAAAACATACTCGGAGGCTCTAAATAAAAATCTGCCTAAGCAGCAGAGACCTCCAAAGCAGACACCCAAGCAACCGCTACCCCAAAGCAAAACACGTGCAACACATAGCTCACAAAGCCAGTGTGCTAAACAGTCACAGCCCTTAAGGCTAAACAACACACCTGATACACTTGTAATAGGTGACTCTATCATCAGGCACACTGACGTCCCGCTCACCAGGCTGAACAAGGAGAAGGTCAAGGTGAGCTGCCTGTCAGGCGCTAGGATCCACCACATAACACAAGCACTCAGGTCATTACAAGGCAAGTACAAATATGACTCAGTCATTGTCCATGCTGGTGTGAATGACCTGAGACGTACCTCCCTGGACTACATGAAAAGAGACATAGAGGAGCTCTCTGAGAATGTGGCCCAGGCCGGTATGACCCTGACCTTGAGTAGCATCTTACCCTCACCAAGAATGATGCCACAATATGAAGACAAGATGATCAATTTCAACAATTGGCTTAATTATTGGTGTCATTCAAAGGGGATCCAATGCCTGTCAGCCTGGGATGACATGCTCGACAAGCCATGATGCTTCGCTAGGGACGGCCTGCACCTGTCACCCCTGGGATTTCGGATATTGGCAAAGGCTCTTGCTACCCCCATAGTGCCTTTTTTAGGCAAGGCTCAAAAGACAAACCCACCTCCATAGGTATCACAAGGGATAAGAAACTAAGAGTAATGCTACTCAACGCCAGAAGTCTAAACCTCAAGATGCACGCACTCAAAACTCTCCTTAGCATGGAGAAAATTGATATCTGTGCAGTAACAGAAACCTGGTTCAAGGCTCCCGAGAGCACCCCAGCACTACCAGGTTATACCTCATACCATGCTTTTCGGCCCCAAAACTTGGACCGACCCACAAAAGGAGGGGGAGTATCAATATTCGTCAAAGATACCCACACCTCCAGGTTGGTGGCACAGCACGAAGCATCAGAGACTATCCATGTGCAACTAACAGTGGGTAAAACTGACTTCCAGTTTATAGCCTGCTACAGGCCACCCTCCCTAACCCAGGAACCCCACTCGGCCTTCATGAGAACACTGGAAAATATGAAGGTCTCTCCAAACACCATTATATTGGGCGACTTCAACTACCCAAGCATAGACTGGGAGCATTACTCTAGCTCCAACACCCTAGCCCAAAGGTTCCTAGAATTTATAAACTCAAATGCTATGGAACAACTTGTTACCACTCCCACAAGAGGGGAAAACATACTGGACCTGATCATCACCAACATGGGGACTCTATGCTCCAGACCAGAAGTGTATCCCTCACTGGTAAGATCAGACCATAAACTAATCTCACTGGATGTTCACATCCCGACACCACCCCTGCCCAGAAAACCACAGTGAAAAACTTCTCTAAAGCAAATTTCACACTCCTCAAAACTGAGGTGGAATCCTTCAAAGCCCCGGGCCTGTGGAAAATACGGCCCAGACCGCAGAATCCTTTATAAACGCATTCTATGAACACCTTCAGGAATGCATGGATCATGCGATCCCAAATAAAACCAAGACCCAATCCTCCAAAGGCAGACATCCTGTCTGGTGGACCCCAGCCATAAACAAGCTATACAATAGAAGGAGGAAGCTACTAAATGATAGAGCAAAATTCCAAAAAGGGAAGGCATCTCTGATCAGTATTAGCAAAAAACTACGGGCACTCATAAAATCGTCTAAGGCCAGCTTCGAGAGAAAAATTGCACAGGACACTAAGGATAATCACAAGGCTTTCTTTAGTTATGTTAGGAACCTGGGTGGTAATTCCCAGATATGCTCAGAATTAGTCCAAAATGACAAAAAATACACCGAACCCACAGACATTGCCAACATCCTAGCTGACAGGTTCAGCGCAAACTACTCCCCCCCCTCCCCACCAAAAGGGCAAATATCTATTCCAGCAGAGTGCTGCCCCCCTGACATCTTGGATGCTCAGGTAAGAGCCGCCCTCTCCAAAGCAAAAAACACAGCATCAATGGGACCAGACGGTGTCCCGGGCTGTGTCCTACATGAACTCCAAGAAGAGCTAAACCCAAACATAAAACTACTGTTCAATCTCAGCCTTACTACAGGATATGTACCCAAATATTGGTGTATAGCAACTGTGGTCCCTCTCCACAAAGGTGGTGCCTCAACGGATCCTGGAAACTATCGCCCCATAAGCCTGACTAGCTTGGTCTGCAAAGCTATGGAAAGGATAATCAAATAAAGATATTGGGGACCTACAGACACTGGATCCTACCCAGTTCGGCTTTGTTAAGGGCAGATCCTGCCTCTTAAACCTGGTTGATTTCTTTGAAACAGTCACCAAGGCCATTGACGAGGGGAAGGTGGTCCACACAGCCTACCTGGACCTCGCAAAAGCCTTCGATACAATACCCCACTTGGGCATTATAGATAAGCTCACCAGCTTAAATATAAACCCCTATGTCACTAGATAGGTTGCAAACTGGCTCAAGGACAGAACCCACATGGTTAGAATTGCTGGAGCCATGTCAGACTCCAAACCAGTTACAAGTGGCATCCCACAAGGCTCAGTCCTGGGACCTCTCTTGTTCAGTATATATTTCTCGGAGGTACAGGCCAACACGGAAGGACTGTGGCTGACCAAGTTCGCAGATGACTGCAAACTGGGCACCATAATCGACTCTCCAGCCGACACAAGCATCTTCCAAAAGGGCCTCATAGAAACAGACAACTGGTGCCAAAGCCATGGCCTCAAGCTAAACGCCAAAAAGTGTATAGTCATCCCTTTGGCAAAACAAAGTGCCCACAAATTACCACATAGGTGGTAATCCATTAAGTACAGAAGAAGTAATTAGGGACCTGGGGACCCAAGTTGATAGCAATCTCTCATTTGACAACCACGTGGCCAAAGTTGTTAGAAAAACATTTTATATAGCCCACCTAATCATGAAGGGATTCACATCTAGATCAGGGCAGGTCATCGTGCCTCTTTACTCATCCCTCATCAGGCCCATAATTGAGTACAATGCCCCTTTTGGGATGTACCTTACCAGACACCTGCAGCAACTGGAAAGACCCCAAAAGTACCTCACCAAGAGGATCAAAGGGCTCAAACAGATGCCATATGCTGCCCGGTTAAAGAAACTCCAGCTCTACTCAGTGGCATACCGCCTGTTCAGAGGTGATCTGTGCCTGATGTATAAAGCCATGTCCAACCCAGAATTAATGGACATGCTGCACCTCAGAAAATCCAAATCCTATCGAGCTACACGCTCGAGAGACTTGAACCTCAGCACTGAAATAAATAGGACATGCTGGAGGGACAGATTCATAACCCAGAGGCTCCCTTCACTCTGGAATAAAATCCCAGTCCAGGTTAGGCAGAGTCCCTCATTGACTCTCTTCAAGAGGAATCTTGATGAGTGGATGGGAGATCGTAGGTTTACCCCGGGTATGACTTCTGTGTCACTGTTAGACAGAGGCACAGTATACTACCCTCAAAAAAAGGGCATAGCAAAATTAATTTAAAATGGGTGGCGAAAGCCAAACACATTCTGGCTAGGCTTATAAATGCCCTAGGGCAGATAGCCTAATATGAACCTATGAACCTATGAACCTATGAATACATTTTTTTGTCGCTGAACTTGTGACATCCCTCCCTCCCAAGTTTATATTTATATTCAATAAACTGTATTAAAATGAGGTAAAGTTATGCATACAGCTAGGACAACCAGTTAAGTACATTCTGAATCTGAAGGTTATAATATATTATCCTGAGACATTTGTTGTTATACTTCTTATGGTTACAGAATAAGTGTCCTTTAAGTACCATCAGTAATCTTATACAGCCATTTGGATGCCCTAGTTTTGCCATAAATGTAAACTTGTTAATATAGTTTGATTACTTTTATATAAATGTAAATTTGCCTATCTCACAAGTGATAATTCAAAAAAGTGTTTAAAAATTTGTATTTTGCATTTTATAATCTGACAAGCTCACTATGTATCTGAATCATATTACTGGTGTATTCTGATTGAATGAAATCCCCAAATGATACTCATTTTTTGGGAAAAAGTAATACTTTATTATCATTTGTGTATGTTGTAGCAAAATATTGATGTTTTCCTAGCTCACATTTGAGATTCTGTAGTCTACTTGCTCTAAAATTATTAGTTGTGCAAAACAAAATGCAAGTGAGATTATTAAGTGGTATTTTCTTGAAAATTTTAAAAGTCATTACTAGAAAATAGAAATCAAAGTCCATGCCACCTGTACTTGAAGTAGTGAATATTGTAGCAGAGATAAAAGATGAGATGTTTAGAAAATGGTAGGAGCAAACTACATACAAAAAATGAAAATTGTAGGAACAATACATGCAAAATAATGTTTTGGAGGAGTGAGGTTTAAGGGAAAATAGGAATTGAGCTATTTATGTAATGTTGTGTTGATGATAATTGTATAAAAGCATGCATGTGGTATATAATGTTTGAAACTGCAAACATATTAACATGGTTTCTTTTCTTTTATATACATGTATGATTGCCTATATCTTAAGTGATAATTCAGTAAGTGTTAAATATACGTTTAGAAGAAGAAGAGAACTATTGCCATTTGAGGTTAAAGTGGAATTCAGGTGAAATGGCCTTTTGTTAATTGGCAAAGTGTAACTTTTATCAATCATTCAGTTGAAAAAAAATGCACAACTTTCAGTTATCTTCATAATAAAATAAAAAGCTATCAAATCACGAATATGTAATGTTGGTGTGATTTTAGACCTAAAAGGATTATGTGTTTCTATAAAACTGATATTTTCATTATTTATATATTTTGAGTCATAAAATGATAAATTTTTCATTAAACTTCAAATGTATCTGCTCCTCGGTCTTTAAGGATTGGAGTCCAGTACAATTGTAATTATAGATAATAAAAACAGTAACATTCACTCAAAGTTTTACTAATAGATGGCAAATAGTTTTGCAGGTATAGGCTTTTAATTCAGAGAGCAAACATAACCAAAAAAAAAAAATAATAATAATTTGGTGACAGGGCAGCTGAAAATGCTCATCAGGTAAAAAGTTACTTACTGTGTATTTCTTGACATTTTTGAAAAAAAAATCACAACTACTCAGTGTTGTATTGTTTCACACAGAACAGTTACATTAACAAGTAATGTTCAGAGTTAAAATCCATGCAATTGAGGGACTTGGTGCTGTCTCTCTTGTTGCCCATAATGCTTTTGATTGTGTTATACTAGTTAATGCTGACAGAGTATGCTTAGTTCTCTAGTTCAGTTCTCTGGAGAACTTTCTATGGAGAACCCTTCCTGGACATGGGCTTTTACCAGGTGCTTCAGTTTCTTTCTACATCTACATTGATAAAACTCCCAAATTTCCATAGGGGTGTATGTGTGTGTGTGTATGTGTGTGTGTGTGTGTGTGTGTGTGTGTGTGTGTGTGTGTGTGTGTGTGTGTGTGTGTGTGTGTGTGTGTGTGTGTGTGTGTGTGTGTGTGTGTGTGTGTATACACATGTATATGTATTTGTATGCGTGTGTGTGTGTGTCTGTGTGTGTCTGTGTGTGTGTGTGTATACACATGTATATGTATGTGTATGTGTGTGTGTGTGTGTGTTTGTGTGTTTGTGGTGTGTCTGTGTGTGTATTTGTGTGTGTGTATATATATATATATATATATATATATATATATATATATTTTTTTTTTTTTTGTGGCAGAGAAGTATGCAAGTGTGGTAGAGGATATGTACAAGGGTAGTGTGGCAGTGGTGAAGTCTGCAGTGTGAGTGACAGATGTGTTTAAGGTGGAGCTGGGATTACATCAAGGATCAGCTCTGAGCTCTTTCTTATTTGCAATGGTGATGGACAGTTTTTTTTTTTTTCCCAAAATCTCTTTATTTTAATTTTCTTTTTTTTCCAAATAATAACAACAATACAATAACTCAAAAACACAAATAAACAATACAAATACATATCTAAAGAAAACAGACAACAATTTCATTTCGAGAAAATTATATATATATATATATATATATATATATATATATATATATATATACATACACAATATATACACTAGAAGTCATTACATCGCCAAGTAGAGTATGAGAATTCTTATGTTCATTTGGTCTCATAAGGGATAGTGGAATGGGGATAGTCTATATAGAAAGTAAAGATAGAAATTCAACCATTTATTGTATGGTTAGGGAAAATATCTAGATACACATATATTAAGAGAAGGGGGAAGATGCAAGAAAACTGGTTATACTACATTAATTTCTTATTAAAAGGTTAGCTTTTCATGTCAATTTGTGGGTGAATTTTATTTGTCAAGAATTATATCTAGTAAGTAACCCAATATTTTTGGTAATAGCGTTTGTTTTTTGTTTTTGAATAAACTAATTTGTGAGATGAGATATATTTGATAGCAAGATTGCTAAAATTTTCCCATGTAATTGGTGACATGACATTCCAATTCTTTATAATAAAGAATTTAATAAGGGCACACATCGTAATAAAGACATGTTTTAATATTTTTGGAAGTTGATTGATGTTAATGTGCAATATAGCTGTCTCCCATGTAAGGGTTGATTTTTCATATCCCATCTTCTCTATCTTACTCTCAAGGAACACCATAAGTTGTGCATCTTAGTACAGTTCCACATGACATGTAAAATATCAACTGTTTGATCCGGACAATGGGGATATACAGGCGAAAAGTTAGGATTGAATTTATTTAATTTAGATAAGGTATAATATAGATTGATATTTACCATAATTTGTGTATATAACAGCTTCTTGAATGGAATGAATTTGATTGTATTTTCAATGGCTAGTTTCTTATTTTCTTCAGTCAGTGATTGATTTTTCGTTTGCCAATAGTTTGAAAATAATAAATAATTCTGATGTTTTGCACTCATTACAATATTATAAGTTCTAGAAATTGTTTTCCCTTTAATCGCAAGATTTTTCAAGTATTAATTTAACTAAATTTATGTTCTGTAAGTCAGTGTGTATTTGTGAGAATTTAGCATTTATAAGATGGTGAAGTTGGTTAAGGATAATGCTATATTTCTTAGGAAGTTTGAGTTTACGTCTCATTTGCCCCGTGTTAGAGTCTTTCCATTGGTATATATCCCATATTGTGTAGTCTTTTATCAGGGGGTAGTTTGTTAGATTTACGGGTTTATTATTTGTTAGTAGATTAGGATTTAGGTGTAACGGTTGTATAAGGGCAAAAGTGTCAGCTAATTGCAATGATTTAAATAGTTTCTGTGTTGTAAGAATCATGTTTTAATTAGTGGGTGTAGATTCTTCGTGTATATGCTAGCCTGCTTTAAATTCAAGAATGGTAGGGATTTGATACTTGGGATCAACAGTTCCAAGTAATGGTGAGTGTGGAAGAGAGGTGAAGAAGAGAGTACAGGCAGGGTGTAATGGGTGGAGAAGAGTGTCAGGAGTGATTTGTAACAGATGGGTACCAGTAAGAGTGAAAGGGAAGGTCTACAAGAGGGTAGTGAGACCAGCTATGTTGTATGGGTTGGAGATGGTGTCATTGACAAAAAGGCAGGAGTCAGAGCTAGAAGTGGCAGAGTTAAAGATGTTAAGATTTGCACTGGGTGTGACAAGGATGGACAGGATTAGGAATCAGTATATTATAGGGTCAGCTCAGGTTGGACGGTTTGGAGACAAAGTCAGAGAGGTGAGATTACATTGGTTTGGACATGAGCTGAGGAGGGATGCTGGGTATATTGGGAAAAGGATGCTAAGGATGAAGCTGCCAGGTAAGAGGAAAAGAGGAAGGCCTAAGACAAGGTTTATGGATGTGGTGAGAGAGGACATGTAGGTGGTTGGTGTGACAGAGCAAGATGCAGAGGATAAGAAGAAATGGAAACAGATGATCCACTGTGGTGACCCCTAACGGGAACAGCCAAAAGAAAAGAAGATTTACATTTGTTTACTGGGAAATTCCGACTGGATGCAGGTCCTTTTTCAGCAGATACCCAGAGAGAAAAGCTCCACATCATGTACATGATAAATACAGATACAAAGTTGCAGCAATATTAAACAACATTACAGGTTGTTGGCTTTAATATAATAACAAGATATTGATTATCAACAGTATATACAGTAAATGTTGCAAGTTAAGATAGTTTCTTGTCATTTATAATATTAGTAACCCCCAGGCTAAAGATTGCAGGGTAAGTGTCTAAATAGCCGTAAGTGTCTAAATAGCCAAATTGTTAGGAGTTATTAGAATCTACTAGGGAAAAACAATCTATAGACCTGATTTCAGCTGTGTACTTTCTGGGTAGATACCTAGTTTGAAGCAGACAAAAAATGGCAGTTTAAGTACTTTTTTGCCTCTATTTTACAAGTGGGCAATTCCAGTGTATCTACTGGGTTACCTTTTTTTTCCGCCTAGAGCTTTATCTTGGTTTGTTGTTTGTCTTTTTGGCTTTTTCATGGCAAGGGATCGCCACAGTGGAACTCTGGTCCGCTAATGATTGGCAGTAGATTTTTACGAAATGCTGAGGTGCCAGCTCGATGCCCAACTTCAACAAAGGCACGCCCATTTACGCACGCATGTCTTTCGAACGCTACCCAACCACGGGGAGGACATGCAGACTCCACACAGAAGGCACTCCCAAGCCACGCCGAGAATCAAACGGGAGAACCTCTTGCTGTGAGGTAACAACGCTACCACCGTACCTGATTACTAAAAAGAAAAAGTTTAACTGGGGAATGTATTTACAGCTGATAGGGGTGGGGAGCAGCTGCTGTCCCTAGCCGTGGGTAGAGCCAGTTATTTCTGCTTTAGACCAGGTACTTTCTACAGTAGCAGGCTAAGAGGCAAACATAGCTAGACACCTACAGTAACTTATTTTCTTTTTAAAGCTCTTAAGTCCTTGTGGCTGTTATCTTCACTGCAGATACGGTCAATGGCCAAGGACTCAGCAAGTGGGGGGCTGAGAGAGAAACCGTTCGCAGGGACAGTGGTCATTAAATGAAAAGATGGAAACAAAAATAATTATTACTTTAAGGTCTCTGAAAGGGGAATGAGAGAGAAGTGCTGTAAAAAGTAACTGAAATAATAAATTGTCCCCCAGGCAGGAAGGGAGTTTAAGAGTAGCAGCACGTTGTACTATTTACACAGGTACAAAGTGTTTAGTAAAAAAGGCTCAGGCAACTGCTATGCATTTGCATATGAAGCCCTTAACATAAAAAAAAAAACATCTTACTTGGTGTTATGTACCTGATAATTTAGGTAGCCCATGAATTTAAAGAGACAGTTCTATCACAGATATAGCAGTAGTAAACTATCACAGCAATTGTATATAACAGTACTTAAATATCGCAACACAGACATTTACATATCTACATTGCTAAAATATTTCTCATGGTACAGCAGTTAAAACAACTAAAGATTGCTCTGACTTGGCAGCAAAACAGGACTTTTAGCCGTACTATGGTATTTTGCATTTAACTTATGCTTTCCTTCAAACTGAATCACAGAACACTCAGTCAGACTGCTTAGCATCTATTTTAACTAAAAAGTATATAGTAAACAAAAGTGATGAGGAGTAGCAATCCATTTGGATACTATAGCATCTGTAAGTGCTAGCAGCACGAAGCACACTAAGCACCAAATCAGACTGGAAATGATAATTTGTAACACTTTTTCTACAACTTGTATAAATAGGAGACCAGTTCTGCAACAGTAGCAATGCTGACAGTAACAAAGCAATAGAACAATTGGGTTTATAGAGACCTTAGCTGCAATATAAAAAGTAAAACTCAAAACACTTACAATGAGATACACCACGAGCTGAAGGGAATGGGCAGCTGCTGTGTGTAAGCCAAGATGGCTCCGGGGTTTAAAAAAACTTTGCTGGGACAATATTGGAGGAAGGGGAGTGGGAGTGGTCACAGGTAATGTGAAGTAGTTAGTTCTTGTAGAAAATCACACTCAGGAGAAATTGATCAGCAAATGCTGCAAAAAACAATCTATAGACCTGATTTCGGCTGTGTCCTTTCTGGGTAGATATCTACTTTGAAGCAGACAAAAAGTGGCAGTTTAAGTAAATTTTGGCCTCTATTTTAAAAGTGGGCAATTCCAGTGTATCTACTGGGTTACATTTTTTTTCGCCTAGAGCTTTATCTTGGTTTACTGATAACTAAAAAGAAAAAGTTTAACTGGGGAATGTATTTACAGCTGATGGGGGTGGGGAGCAGCTGCTGTCCCTAGCCATGGGTATTGCCAGTTATTTCTGCCTTAGACCAAGTGCTTCCTACAGTAGCAGGCTAAGAGGGAAACTTATCTAGACACCTACAGTAACTTGTTTTCTTTTTAAAGCCCTTGAGTCCTTGTGGCTGGTTTCTTCACTGCAGATGAGGTCATAGGCCAAAGATTCAGCAAGTGGGGGACTGAGAGAGAACCTGTTTGAAGGGACAGTGGTCATGTAACTTATTTTCTTTTTAAAGCCCTTGAGTCCTTGTGGCTGGTTTCTTCACTGCAGATGTGGTCAATGGTCAAGGATTCAGCAAGTGGGAGACTGAGAGAGAACCCGTTCGCGGGGACAGTGGTCAAGCAACTTATTTTCTTTTTAAAGCCCTTGAGTCCTTGTGGCTGGTTTCTTCACTGCAGATGTGGTCAATGGTCAAGGATTCAGCAAGTGGGAGACTGAGAGAGAACCTGTTCGCGGGGACAGTGGTCAAGCAACTTATTTTCTTTTTAAACCCCTTGAGTCCTTGTGGCTGGTTTCTTCACTGTAAATGCGGTCAATGGCCAAGGTTTCAGCAAGTGGGAGACTGATATATATATATATATATATATATATATATATATATATATACATATATATATATATATATATATATATATATATATATATATATATATATATATATATATATATATATATATATATATATATATATGTTGTTGTCTTTCGGCTTTTCCCAGTTAGGGGTCGCCACAGTGGAACTCTGGTCTGCTAATGACTGGCAATAGATTTTCATGAATGCTGAGTTGCCAGCTCGACATTCAACCTTCAACAAAGGCACGCCCATTTACGCATGTCTTTTGAACACCCAACCAACCGTGGGGAGGACATGCAGACTCCACACAGAAGGCACTCCCCACACTCCAGCCGAGAATCGAACAGGAGAACCTCTTGCTGTGAGGCAACAAAGCTACCGCTGCATCACCGCGGAAGTCTTATATATATATATATATATATATATATATATATATATATATATATATATATATATATATATATATATATATATACACAGACACACACACACACACACACAGGCATACAACCAAAAAAAAAAACCACTATTAAGGCTAAAGTGTAAAATAAACCAAAATATCAATAAAACACTCTGTAAAGCACAAAGGAACTTTCATGAAACAAGGTTAGCGTAGATTCCTTTAATAAAAGCTTTCATAAAACTTCTTCAGAACATGTAAAAGTTAAAAAACAACAAACTTATATACACAATATGCTCATGTTACAACCAATTACAACTCTCCAATTATTCAATTAAATAATTAAATGATAAAACACCAAATGCAATAAATAGTTAACTGCTTTATAACCACTCAGTTTTCTTTCTTTTAAAAAACATTTTATACTGATATGTTCATTTAAACCAGGTAGAGAATCAGCTCTCAGCTTTACCTGCCATTCAACTTCCTTTTTCTCTGCCTGGTTTTTGAAGTCTCCATCTCCTATGTCTACATAAAGCTGTTCTAAAACAGCAAAGTAAATTTTTTTAAAGTTCTTACAAATAACAGAATGTTTGAACAGGACATTGTTACTACTATGACTCCTGATGGCAAACATATGTTCTTTTATTCTGTCTTTAAGACAACTTGTAGTTATTTTCAACAGACATCAGGCAATAAAATGGCTGAAAACCCTCAAAATCAAGGTCCACTGCTGATTTTCAACAACTATCAGGCAATAAAAGGACCGAAAATTCTACCAAACATGTGCTATTCATGCTAACAGATGTTCACATCTCCATGTGGTTAAAATTATTTCATATATGTAGAAATTAGCCACCATCTTGTGAACAACTAGGTACAATAATGCAAACATCCAGCAAGCCATGGGTCCCCAGTGATACCACTTATAACAGATGCCAGAATAATTACCGAAACCCAAATTCTACAGGCCACAAGACAGCCACTCATCCTTGTCAGACAAAGACCCAGACCGCTATACCGTTGCATAAATAACAATCCCATGATAAGAACAAATATGATTATGACTCTGAGAAAGATTCCCCTGGTGTTAATTTTCACTATATTGCTGTTTTGTCAACCTGCTCCAATATGCATGTGAAGGATTAATTATTCAACAGTTAACTGTACATTGGGATCAGTTTAATTCACAATACTGGAACTGTCATTTCTACAGACAACATCAAGAGGAGCTGTAATGTTGGAATTATTTCTGTAGCTACACTTCTTGATTACCCAAGCATTGTCTTATTTCTATAATCTGAGATATTTGCATGCATGTCTGCATTATATTTTATTATGGCTTTATATAGATGGTAGGACTAAATGCTCAAATAAGTCTAGTAAGTAGCAAAAATCTGCAAGTGTGTGTGTGTGTGTGTGTGTGTGTGTGTGTGTGTGTGTGTGTGTGTGTGTGTGTGTGTTTGCATGTCTCTGTTGTTTTAACTGAATGCAGAAACAGGTGTTTATTGCACCCAGCATGCTAGAACATGACAAAAGCACAGACTTATGGTTTCAATCTATTTCTGACTGTAGTCCTGACAGCTTACTGTGTTCTTTATACTGTGAATTTAGAAACAGCCAAGCTCTATGGCTTGACTATTTCCAAAATCACAATATAAAGTGTACACAGCACTATCAAGACTATGTCTAGAATAGAGTGAAACTGCAGAGTCCAAGATATTCAGCAATCACAATTGTTGTTCACCACAATATATTTTGAGTATTGCAGTGCCCAAATATCACACAAGAGCCGCCTGGGCATTTAAATCCTGTTAATCCCTTCCTCCTACTTTTCAGTAGTCATTCAAGTTTGTGGCACACGGCCCAAGTGTGTAAACAGTACACTCAAAGGCCATACCTTGGGGTGAAATTAGAAGCCTTACTCAGACTTATAACTGGGTAAAAAAACGCATAAAGTTTCATTCATAATTTTATTAAATTTTTGTTATTCTTAATGCAACTCAAATGTATACTGCATACAATTCATATCATGTGTGGTTCTTTTATTAATAGTAAATAGTTAAAAAAAAGACATAACAATGCCCTTTATAGGTCACAAAGTGCCCTACTGAACCTCCCCTGCCACTGTTCAGGATCTTTTGGCATTCCTGTTGTCTCTCCAAAAATGTCATTAAAGAAAACCACACACCTTATATGGCATGAAGGTGAAATACTGCATGTTAATGGTTACTATAACACACACTTACAGCACAAGATCAGAAAAAGCATCCCTGAGTTTCAAGCAGTGAGTACAAATATATCACTTTGTGTTTAGTCTGAATATGTGTTTATAGACATAAACTTAATCACTTTAATAATGTCAGCTGAGACAGAAACAGGTGCTCAGAGTGCACTAAAAAATGTACTAATATATTTTATCAATTGGACAGTTACACCTGTTGTCTAGTTACCCAGAAGAATACCAGTAACATTAAGTAAACATGCAAAGAAAGAGTTAGCTTACAATATGTAGGCATAATTGAAAAGGTCACTAACCAGCAGAGTGGGTGAATACTATAGCAGCCAAGGAAAAGCCCAGAAAAAACAAGCTTAAGATGTATTTGGATCCTAGTCCATTAAACAAAACTCTCAAAACACATACCCATTATATGCATTTAATAATGTTCCACTACGTGGTGGATTTTAATTAAGTATATTAGATCTTAATCTGGACTATTGGGCAATAAAGTTGCCCAAAGAATTGAATAAATGCATTATACTCAGAACGATATTTGAGACATACTGCTCCTTACATTTGGCACTTGGGTATCAGGGAACAACAGACAAAGATTATGACGGTCTTTGAGAATTTGTAGACATCATTATAATATATCAGTGTATGGCCATACTAACAGGAACAAAATGCAAATCTTCATGCAGTGCTAATCAAACTCCAGAAAGAAGCATTAATTTGAATCTTGAGTTAAGTAAATTATTTTAGGAATGTTCTCAAAACCAGTGAATAAAGTCACATCATGAGAAAATCAAACTGCTCCTGATTTAGTCAGTTACCAAAATTAGCAGAAGTTATTGCACCTGTGTTATTTCATTCATGGATTTTATAAATATCCTAAAAAAGCCAAGTTTTACAAGGGTGGGGGGATGGCATAATGGTTGAGGGGTTTACCTTATAGACACAAGGTGCAGGGTTTGATTCTAACAGGGGGTAATTGGCTAGGCTTGAAATGGCCCACAAGGGTAGTTAGCCTAGTACTAATCTATGAACCTATCATTCACACCTTGTCAACAATCTCCCAAAGACCACACACCTTTCTCCAGAAGGTCCATATCAGTCAATCCTGGAGTAAATTTATAGATACCCATCCAGTCATTTAGGTTATTTTTAAAGGAAGACAGTGAGTCGCATGCAATATAAGTTTATTCCACAGGTTTTGGAGGCACTGGGTTATAATCCTTTCCCTTAAATGTCTTTTATTTATCTGTTTGTGAGGACTTAGGCCCCAAGTTCTAGTATTAGTGGATATATTGGACCTGTGATGATATAGGATGTAAAGAACAACTGAGTCTCTAATGGCACTGTAAGTCAGACAGATATATCCCAGCAAACGTTTTTGCAACACTGAATATGAATAAAGAGATAGAGCTTCCAGCCTGTCTTGGTAGCTCAGGAACTTTAGGCATTTGATCTTTTTAGCTTGGAAATGTTGGAGTCATTGTAATTGCTTGATATGTTTAGTAAGATACATTCGGATGGGGGCCATTGTATTCCATAACTGGTCTGATGAATGCTAAGTATAGTGAAGTGATTACCTCATTAGACCTTGATGATATTCCTTTGGCAATTTGATAGGCTAAATAAAAGTAATTCCTGAAAACAACTGCCTCATGATAGTCAAATGTGAGGGAGCTATCATTCCAAGTGCCTAGGGCCCTGAGTACAAATTCATTTTCTAGTGGTATGATGTCTATATAGTATAATGAGGGGGGAAGGTTGTCTACCAAAGTGATGATAATAGACATTTTAGAATTTAGCATGAGCCCATTTTTACGACACCATGAGATTAGTAGAGAGAGTTCATTTTGGGGGATTTGTGTGTCTTAACAACAACCCCCGGTTTGTAGACATCTGCAGACTTTGCTAGCCAGAGGTCTTGGCTTTCTTCTTAGAGATCTGAGAAGTAATTATTGAAAAGGAGAGGGCTCGAGCCCTGAGAGATACCACTGGTCACTTTCATACTTTCCAGTGAAGCACCTGCACCTTGCACTATGTGGTTTCTGTCTTTTACCAGTTTGCTGTCCATCTTACCACATACAGGTTAATTTCTAAAGCATTTAAAATGATTTTGTATGCTGCCAGCATGGGGAATGGTGTCAAAGCCTTAATCAGATCAAGATGCACTACATGTACTGCATGGCCATCATTAGCAGCCTCCATAGCACTTTCAAAGAAGACTACCAAATTCAGTCAACAGGACCTACCCGTCACAAAGCCAAACTGCTGGGGTCACATCTAATAAAATTTTTGCTATTTTAGTTTATGAGGTTAGTTATGATATGCTCCATGGTTTGCAGATGAGACTTGCAAGGCTAATAGGTCTTTTATTGCCCGGGTCAATTGCCAGGCCACCATTATGGAGGAGCATTGCCACTCCAGTGTTTAGATTCATCAGTTTAAGGAGTGTGCAAGCAAATGTGTGTTTAACACTATTAATTAAACAACCAGGTATATTGTTATGTCCCATGGAGAATTTTTTTGGTCTTGGTTAGCACTTTCAGCAAACAGTCTTTAGAGATAATTAGAAGAATAAGTTATTCAAAAATGTCAAGGATAGAAGTCTAGACAGAAAGCAGAGAGAGTTATTAAAATGGACAGGTAAGTTTGTATGTGAAAGTGTTCAGGCTGCAGCATTCCAAGTAAAAGAGGACATTAGTAGAGAATCGGCTGCAGTTCTTGCATACTGCTGTTCTGAGGAAATCTTGCATTGACAAGATGATGTTCCTTACAGTGGTTTAGGTGCTGCTCTCACACAAGAAGGTCAATCAACAGCATGTGCTTTGAAGTCACCAAGTCACTGATCGCCACTGAGAAAAACTTTTTAGAATACATAAAGAGCTTTCAACAGTCTCTTTTTTTTGTTATATATTTACAGGTACATATATAACAGAAAATATTTTGCGAAATCCCATTGCACTCTTTTGAACACTGTCTTGTGAAGACTACTAACCATTGTGCCACTCTGTTTGCAGAGCAATTTTGTAGGTACAAGGATGACACTGAACCTAAACACTGTGGAGGTAAAGATATTTGTGTAGCATACACTTTCAAGGAACTATTTTGTGTATCACGATGGTTTGCTGAACAAAGGGATGGATGTGTAAATCAACATAGGGATGGAAAGCCTTGCAGTCAGTGACAAGATACTGCTAGAGGTCAAAAATAATAACTTCACAAGGTACATAACTGTCCACGCTGATGCCAGTTACTAAATCAGGTTGGCCAGAGACCAGAAAACAATGGCTACAGTAGATTGCAAATACTGTAGCCATGAAGATGAAATTAAAGTACTTAGCTGGTCTTTTGCAAAAAGGAGAAAAGTATAATTGATCCATGTTCTTCACATGAAGAAATACTTCATTGTATCCACTTTCTTCATATAGATATGGAAAATATAATGGAAGAGCAAGGGATACTTTTTATTGGGAAAGAGTGAATAAACAGACTGAAAACATGGTTTCCTGATGCTCAGCATATATTGAGAAAATATATATCAGATAGCCCACTGTATTTTCTTACCACAGATTTATTCAGGTGGATTAATGAAGAAGAGTAGACTTTCTGAGTGAGAAACTGAAGATTATTATTTATCTACAGTCATTTAAAAGAGGGGCACTTTTTGCTAGGCATATTTTTTTCCACAATAAATTATATGTGACACTGATCCACAACACAGATCAAAAAAATCTGGATATCTATTCAGACATCTAAGGTTCTACACGTTACAGGTCTATCATAACTACAGAATGGATTACACAAAAAGAAAGTTCAGTTCATTAAGCTATTACTTGATAAAGCAAATGTAGAAAGAAAACACTCGTATCCGAATCTTCCCAAATACAGGAACATGCATGATGATATTTTTTTCAAATGGATAACAGAACACCAGAGGAACAGATAATATTACATTATAGCACATACAAATGCAAGCTAGTATTTGATGCCATGAGCTCGAGGTCCAAAAATCTGTTAAGGAAAAGTGCAAGCAAAGGCAAGTAGTTTAGAGATAATGTTGAGGAGTATGATTGGATAACACATAATAACCAGTCGGCTTTGTTTCTGAGAAATGGATTTCAAGAAATTCACTTCAGTAGGAATTCATTCTCATGGTGAATGTTTTGAACAACATTTTGAAAACACATCACAATCTGAATTTATGATCTGTGACCTGATATTAATTGTACTGGGATTCTTCAACTGATTGTCTTGGTTTGAAGTGATTCACTGACTTTCAATGATAATGCTTTCTTTGATTACCACCAGACATAATCACACAGTCTCTTTCACACATACACACATGCACACTCACAAACTCAGTCACATGCACATACACAAACACACACACACACACACACACACACACACACACACACACACACACACACACACACACACACACACACACACACACACACACACACACACACATGCACATCCACACATTCAGATACGCACACACACACACGCATGCACAACACTCAAACCCAGTCACATGCACACACACACATACAGGCATACATATCCACACATTCAGATACGCACACACACACACACACACACACACACACACACACACACACACACACACACACACACACATGCACAATACCCAAACTCAGTCACATGCACATACACACATACACACACACACACACACACACACACACACACACACACACATGCACAATACCCAAACTCAGTCACATGCACATACACACATACACACACACACACACACACACACACACACACACACACACACACACACACACACACACACACACACACACACACACACACACACACACACACACACACACACACACACACACACACACACACACACACACACACACACACACACACACACACACACACACACACACACATACACACTCACACACTCACTCACTCATATGAATATACACAGACACTAATGAGCAAGAAAACTTCATTTGAAACCGTCAGCCTTGATCCTTACTTGTCATTTCTGATAATCTAATTTGGTGGCATAAGAATAAACAGTATTTTATGCTACTCAGATCAGACATAGTGAAGGACACTCTGTGTATTCAGCCCTCACTACTCCCATTGCATTCATTGCTATGACAAGACTGTTATAAGAAGGTTCATACATTAATGTCTCACTATAAAAGTCTATGTTTTACTAATTGTTGGAGTCTAGTAAGAGAACTTTATATAATACATATGTTTTGCAAGTCAGAGCTATTGCCTATTGTATTGCAAGGAGATAGTGTGCATTATGTTCAAGAAATAAGACAATGAAAACCAACATTTATAATCCAAAAAAAACAGAAATATAACTAGTACTTCAGAAAAGCTGAAGTATCATACAGATTGTAGAGTCAAAACTCTCAAAAAATATCTTCTAGAAGAGCCTAATGTTTTCTAGGTTCATTGTAAAAAATGCAACATCTTTTCCAGAAAGAACTACATTTCCACAATCTTTCAGATTTCCAGAAAGTTCAAAAACTACATTAGAGGCAGTCTCTCTACTAGTGGTATGGGTTTTGATGGCTGCATTTGCCAGCAGGTGTACTATCACCTGATGTCAAAAGGGAAAGCTGCTGGCAGTCTAGTAGTGGCTACTTAGGAATTTTATGCCTTTATCTTCCTGGAAAAATCTATCCTTGCATGTGGCCTACCTCTCGAAATTTGTATACGTCTCATGGGAATAACCAGGAAAAATTATCAGCAAAGGCCATTACTCCCCAGTGCTCTGCACTGTAATGAAATGGGTAGATGAATATACTAGTTGAAAAACAACACAAAACCACTTTTGGAGGACAATGGGCATTTGACCTGATAGATACCTAACCAACGGAAGGACCAGGAAATGGCTCCATTTTTGATCCTTTGCAAAAAGGAGATGGCCACTAGCAAGAATGTTTACCACAAAAAATGAGCACAGATGTAACCAAGCTCCTAGGCACAACAATGCATGGGCAAGCTTGTCAGCAATAAATTCCAAGTTCCATGGAGTAGAGGGGCTATGCAAAGGAGGATGGGAATGCAATTCTCCTTAAAGTAGCTGTTTGATCATCCACTACTGAGCCACAGTCCTCTACTCCACCAGATCATGATGAGTAGAAAAGCTGTTACCTAACAACAGAATAACCAAAGCCTTAGTTATATAGGTGCCTGAAAAAGTCAAAATCATCTGCGACTGACAAAGTGGAGGGACGAAAGTGCTTCACATTTTTATTGCGGATTTTTATGGATATGTAATAAATTGCAACAGAATTAATTATCAAGTTTTTGGTGCTTGGTTCTTCGAGCTCTGGTGTGAGTGGGTCATTTTCAGAGGATTAGTTTTGTTTTTGTAACCTTAAGAACTTTGACACCCCAAATGAGAGTACTGTCTGGCCCAGGAGCCAGGCCCTGAGGTAGAGCTTTGCCATCCACCTGTCTTGGGCATTCCTGGACAGAACTATTGCCATTTCCTGTACTGTCAGGGACTTCAGTGTCTTGAACCTCGCTGTCATCCAACAAAGTTGAATGAGTTCTTAGTTTTTATTTGCTGATATTTTTCATGAGAAGGACCACTGGAAAGAATAGTGGGAATTCAAAGCATACCAGTATAATAGGTTGCAAAGGTATGTGTGGCTTTTTTTGGTATGATAGCAAGGCCTCCTGGTCTTTCTAGGAGAGAAGGTTGATAATTAAGTAGAGAAAGTGCCTCATCAGCATAGAAGGCCTTTTACCCCTTTATCTGGCCAAACTCTCCACCTGTATAATTTGGGCCCCTGTCTCCTCCCTGGTCATCAACCAGATCCTGAGATGCCTTATAAAAACAGCACTCTCCTTTCAATAAGGGTCAAAATATTTTTTTCTAACTTGGTCCTCAAGGGAAGACAACCTCTTGTATGTCATGCTACACTGCATAGCCTTGAGCCCATGACTCTAGTCACGCATCTAAACGATCCAAATTCATGTAATTCACTGACCAAACTTTAGTTACTCTAAGAGTCATTGTAAAAATAGTCATCAATGGAAAACATTGACTTTAATGTAAAAAAACAATAAACTTGCACCACACATTCCAGCTTCTTTGTATATACTAACGCTCTAATCATACAGTGTTTGGGATAATGGGACATTTCTATACTCCTAATGCTCTTGCAATATAACTATGTGCAGCTATGTGACTAAACGGGGAGTCAAAATAACATAACTTTTGAATCCCAGTGTGCCTAAACTCAGTTCAGTGTACACCATGTCACCAATACAATCCAAATTACAGTAGGTACATGAGAGCCTACTTAAGCAGCTGTGGAAAGATTATCTTAAAGGTCTAATGTCTATTCTGTTAGGGATAACTGCAATATCGACACGTGAGATGCATAGCTGAGGGGCCCTAAGTCCTAACATAGCTGAAGAGAAAACTCCTGCCACATCTGTTAAAGGCTTTCCCCTCCTTGTTAGTAGCAAAGTAGAAAAATGAAAGATCTCTGTAGCCAAAGCAGGCCAACAGAGGCCACACAAGAGTCAAACTCTGGTATGCATAATTACCAACTCATTCCAGTCACATGGGGATACATAAGTAAAGTCAGACCTGGAAGCAGAGTCTACAAGCCCCTAGAATTCTGAGAAAGCATTCTTGACCATTGGCTACAAGAAGGGATGAGTTCCAGACAGTTCTTTCCCTAAATAGCTTAATTGGGGAAATGATGTAGGAGCATGACACTAACCCATGCTGGATCTCATTAGTCATGACGTGCAAGTTATACCTAGATAAGTGGCCATCCAGGGGTGTAAAAAGGGTGGGGAATTGTATTACCTTTTTTCATCTCAGAGAAAAAAAAACTTCATGTTCTCAAGCTTGTAAGAAGTGGAATTCCTAACCTCCCCACCCAAAAAGAAATCTAATGCAAGAGTTTATAAATGAGCTTATCTGAAAGTATGCCAGCAGCTGGCACATGTAGGGTGCCATCCAAATATGTCATACTGTGTCAACACATGTATGCCATAGGTAGTATGTGGAGGTGAGGCTTATACCTGCCATCAGACCAAAGTCCTAATTGTGAGATCCTTCACTCTTGACTCTAGCTTCCAGCTTCCTCCCTGCCACAAATAAGCATAATTCCTAAGGCTGAAGACAGGATCAAGAAACAGGAGCACCTGATGGTCTCTATTCAACTGTGGCTAACTGACCCTGGTAGGCGAGGGGTTGGTCCCAGGAGAAGAATCGGTCATGAGTTCCTCTAGTCTATCACGAAGTGAAGCAAGAGATCTCCTCAAGATTAGGCCATATGGCCCTAACTGACTGATCAGTGGACCGGTGATGATAAAGTTCCTGGATACTTCCCAATGTGAGTTGAAGGAATGTCTTCTCTGGTTCTTTGCTTTAGTGAGGAGTTGAGGTTGGCCAGTGCCTGCAAGGATTTACCTTCAGGAGGCCTAGGCATGGCTCTCAGCTTTTGTCTCTAACAGTTGTGGACATAGGAAAAAAATAATTATGAAAAAGACCTCAAATTAGGGGTACTTTTTAAATGCTGATATTAAACTCTGATTTCTGGATGGATAGAACGAAGTTTTAAGAACAAATTAGTGGCTTCCCTCTGAAATCTGGACAGATGAGAGATATAGGTCTAGCCAGGCTTTGACCAATCTTCCAAGTTATAGTCTCTGTGATAAAACCCTACCTTACACTCCCAATGGTAACTGCATGAAAAAAGGAAAGACGAGCACGTTTGGTTAGAAATGTAATGGCTGCAAAAGAACTTAAAATAGAAGGCATGTGAGTGTAATTTACTGTAGGTAGTAAAGACTGAGATCTGAAGGGTTTAACTGGCAAAAAAATAAATAAATAAAAACTGGCAAGCATGGGGGATTAGAGCACTTAAGTAGTTAATGCATTCCATCATGAAGTGTGCCAGCTCAGGTACACACTCATTCCTGAGTACAGAATATTCCAAAAAAAAAACATATTCTGATTCATGAGAATGATCAACATAGGCCCTCACCAGAGTCACTCCATGGGGTTAGGTCTGAACTATCCAGATACAGAAGTCTTACCCTGAAACCTAGCACCATAACAAAGAATGAGGCACTGGATTGTTAAAAAGAATTGCTAATCTGCTAGTTTGGGAGGACAGGGTACACCATCCAGAACCATTCATTTATAGTTTTCTTATAAGTCATCAAATCCTCAGAAATTAACCTGTTGCCTCTGCAGCTGACAACAGCCTTCCTTCATTGAGATGATATTACAAGGGTTCTCCTCTGTTCTGCATATTGTGATCTCACACTATATTCTACAATTTCTTTTACATTCAGTGTCAGTCATCTGCTCCACAGCAATGGTACCAGCATATTTTTTTTAAACTTCAAAGAAAAATGTTTATGTCCAAACTCTTTTTGTGCAATAATATTATTGTTCTACTTTCAAGCCATGCTCAAAGCTGCTTATAACTAGTTGTAGCATATACTATTCCTCCTAGTTCTTACTTGTTAGCTAACCATCTGTTGATTTTATTTTTATCCCAGTAATAGTAATAGCATGTACCTGGACATGAATGAATATGTATCAGTTGTCTCTGTTAATATGTGTGTAGTGCCATCTCTGGAGTCAGTTTTCTTGGCATACAGCAGGGTGCTTATCTGCAATGCCAATAGCTATTCTGCTCATGGGTCAGGCAGACGGAGAAGAAGTGAATATCACAGAAGACCACTTAGCTAGGCCTGGGATGGTATGGATCTGCAAGTGTCACCTGACCTTGTGTGAAGGCATAAGCTGTCAGCTAGATGCATGCCTTTGCCAGTCCTCTCACAATGTAGACCAGCACACTCAAATATCTAAAAGGAGGAGAAGAAGAATGAATGAGAAACGGAGAGTTGGGAGTTTGGCAAAATTGTTAAGGTGTTTACCTTACAGACAAAAGGTGCAGTGTTTGATTCTCATATGGCCTAATTGGCTAAGCTTAAAATGGCCCACAGAAGCAATTAGTCTATTGCTAAGCAATGAGAGCAAGGACTATAAGGATTTACTTACACAGACTTAAATGGAAAAACAATGCCTGGATAAATAATAATAACACAAGGGGATTAACTGTTTGTTCTCCATGGAGGAGGGAATTAATCAAGGCAATATGGGTTCATAGGTTCATAGGTTAGTACTAGGCTATCAGCCCCTAGGGCCTATATAAGCCTAGCCATAAGAATTCCCTGGCTATTTCTTCCCACAATATTTACTTCCCTGGACCTCTGTCTAGCAGGGCGACTGACATGATCCCCAGGGTGAATTTCCTATCTCCCATCCAATCGTCAAGGTTCTTTTTGAAGAGGGCCAAGGAGGCACTCTGCTTGATATGTATGGGCAGTCTATTCCAGAGTCTGGGGAGTCTCTGGGTCAGGAACCTATCCCTCCAGCATTTTTTGTTCACTGTGATGACAAGGTTTAGATCCCTGGAGCATGTGGCTCTAAGGGAATTGGGATTTCTTTAAGTGTAGCATGTCCAACAGCTCTGGGTTTGACATGGCCTTGCATGTTAAGCAGAGATCACCTCTGAGTAGACGATATGTGACAGAGTATAGCTGGAGTTTTTTAGACAGTCAGCATAGGGCATCTGCTTTAGTTCTCTGGTTCTTTTAGTGAGGTATTTCTGTTACCTTTCCAGTTGTTGCAGATGTCTTGAGAGGTACATACCAAATGGGGCATCGTTTTCTATAATTGGTCTAATGAGGGATGAGTATAGTGGGACAATGATCTCCTTTTTTCTGGAGGAAAAGCCCTTGGTGATGAGGTGTGCCACACAGAAGGATTTCCTGACTGTTGTGATGATGTGGTTATTGAAGGTGAGACCACTGTCCACCTGTATCCCTAAGTCTCTTATCACACTTTCAGTGTTTAGTGTACTGCCGCCTATGTGGTAATTCATGGGTACATGTTTTTTCCCAAAGGGGATAACTACACATTTCTTGGCATTGAGCTTATGCCCGTGGCTCTGGCACCAAGCATCTGTTTCTGTAAGGCCCTTTTGTAAAATATCCACATCATTTGTGGATTCAATAATGGCTCCCAGTTTGCAGTCATCTGTGAACTTTGTCAGCCAGAGTCCCTTAGTCCAGATAGGCTGTGTGGACTGCCTTACCCTCATCCACAGCTCTGGAGACTGATTCAGAGAAGTCAATCAGGTTCAGGAGACAAGATCGGTCCTTCCCGAACCCAAACTGGGTGGGGTCCAGAGTTCGAAGGTTGCCAATATCTTTGTTTATAAGTTCCATGATAATACATTCAATGGCCTTGCAGATCAGGCTCATCAGACTGATGGGGTGGTAGTTCCCAGGATCCAAGGTGGATCCCCCCTTGTGGAGTGGGATAACTGTAGCTGTGCACCACTTAGTGGGCACGAAGCCTGAGGTGAGGCTATGATTAAACATTACACTTAGGAGAGGTGCAGTTTACTTTGTAGTTCATGTAGTACACAGCCTGGGATGTTGTCTGGTCCCATGGATGCTGTATTCTTAGCTTTGGAGACTGCAGATTTTATCTGTGTGGCCGTTATTATCAGAATTTGGCAATCTTTCGGTATTGAGATGGGCCCTTTAGGGGGTGAGAGGGAGGTGAAGTTGGCACTGAACTGATTTGCCAGGATATTGGCAATATCCTTGGGATCAGTATATTTAATGCCATTCTGTTGAAGCTCAGAGCAGATCTGAGCATTGCCAGTTAAATTCTTGACATAGCTATAGAATACCTTGTGGTTGTCTTTGGAATCTTTGGCAATTTTATTTTTGTAACTAGCTTTGGAGGATTTTATGAAGGATATCAGCTTTTTACTGAGGCTGGTAAGGAGGTTTTTTGCATCCTGGGATTTTCCTCTTTTTTGCAACAGTTTTTTCCTTTTGTTGTAAAGTTTGTTTATGGCAGGGGACCACCAGATCGGCTTCCTTTTTTTGGAGGAGAGAGTCTTGGTTCTATTTGGGATGGCACTATTCATGCATGAGTGGATGTGCTCATACAGTCCCTTAATGTAGGATTCAACAGTCAAACTTTCAGTTCCCATCTGCATGGGTGTCATGAAGTTTGTCACTTCTGACTTGAGTAGCATGAAGTTTGCTTTGGAGAAGTTTTTTTACGGAGGTTTCCTTGCTGGGGGGTGGGAGAGAAATGTGGTTGTCAAGGGTGATTAGCTTATGGTCAGACTTGACCAATGAGGTGGTAACCATAAGTGTGGAGCATCAATTTCTCATGTTGGTAATGACTAGGTCTAGAATACTGGAGCCCCTGGTGGGACTATGGATTAGTTGATCCAGGGAATTGGAATTTATGAATTCCAAGAACTGTTGGGCAAAGATGTTAGTACATGAGTAGTTTTTCCAGTTAATGGCAGGGTAGTTGAAATCACCCAGTATTAGTTGTATCTTAATATTTCCAGTATGTTTAGAAAGGTGTAGTGAGAATCTTGGGGCATGGTGGGGGATCTGTAGCAAGCTACAATTTGGATTGCAGTCATACCTAGTGTTAGTTGCACCTGGTGAATTTCAAATGCATTGTGTTGGGCAACTAGCCTGGTGGTGTGAATATCTTTGATGAATATGGACACTCCTCCACCTTTAGTGTTTCGGTCCTGGTTTGGTGGCCGAAAAGTCTGGTAAGAGTTGTAGCCTGGTATTACAGGGGTATTCTCTGGAGCCATGAACCAGGTAATCAAGCAAAACATTTTATGAGGTCAGCAGATACATTTTCATTTGCTCCATAATGTATAGCCCTTGAGTGTCTGTAAAAATATAAAGGACAATAAAATCAAGAAAAAAGTGCTTATGCCATTGATGTCTGTTCTCATAAAAGTGGTTAAAATGATGGTTTTGTGTCCTTGCAGAGAAATCTGTTCTATCTTCTGAGATTCTATTGTTGGATGCTTTCACATATGATAAAACAAATACACAGTATATATTAGTAGAAGGCAGCTGATGTCCAAATTTGTGAGTACATAAGGTATGAAAAAAGCAAGGTTCTAAATGGACTAAAAGTATTTAACAGTTATTTTAAGTCTCTGCTGAAATAATGAACAGTTGTTACATGGTGATGGACTACTAGAATTACAAGAAACCTGCAGTGATGACAGTAATATCTGAATTGTGAGAAAGGAGTTCTTTGTAACAATTTGATCATGCTTAAAGGGGCTTTCAAACTGACACCATAAGAAAGTAATGATTACTGGCAGCAATGCAACTTTGCTTAGCAATGATTGCGACCGTGTCATTGTCACTGGCAGTGTCCATGGATTTAATTAATCTTTACTGTACAACTACTGGAGTCAAATTTCTCTGAGTTCTTTCACTCCTATTATCAGCGGTTTGGATGAATAAAAAATACGAGTGCATCTCCACTGGATGGAAGCTCAAGCAGACTCTTCCCAGCTCCAACGTCTTTTGCACATTCTATTACAGACAGCTGAAGTTAAATGCCAAAAGAGGCAAATTTCAGTTAAGGGTTTTTCATAAGTCATGCAATAAGTATAGTGCAGTACATTTTTGTACATCCTTCCTTTGCAAGACTGTCATTAACAAAGGTTTGCCATTTTAGAACATCTTTTATGTTTGACTTTTATTTTAGTGCAGTACAGTAAATAATACATGCAGTAATTTAAAACCAGCATGCTTTACACTTACGGAATCATAATAAGTTTATAAATACAATGACTGAATGTCTGCATGCTTTCTTCCACATTTGCAAAGCCAGTTACAATACTATGAGATGTTTAGATATAACCATGATAGCTGTGAGTGCTTCCTTCATTGATTCAAACATTGTGCTTATGATACCTAAACTTACTTCCGTCAGGTTCAGATAAGTAAGGCTCTAGAGTGTATATGATATGTGGCCTCATATAAAACTTAGAAATCATAAAGGATATAAGTATCTCTCTTAAGTAAAATAGACTTCCTCTGTTTATCCACTGTTGGAGTTCGGTGTTACTCAGGTTATCTCTTGTACTACCAGGAAAAAAATTAGAACTGAAATCTCTAAATTGTCACTTTCAACAAGTCTGCCAGCTGAGAGGTCTTTTAATCAACTATTCCTTAGTTTTGATTTCATGGTTCAGGAGCAGAAATTGATCTCCTTTTTAACTTCAGTGTGATGAAATGCAAGCAGATAACTGACTTATTAGAAAATCTACAAACAATATTCAACCCATGTATAAAGGGGATACTTCCACACCTTGCTAATCCTCTAAAACACAATTTATTTCCATATTTCTTAAAATTATGAGGCACACCTTACTAAACTTGTAAAACACAACTTCTTTATCCTTTGTTTACTGAATTAGTCCCACTAGGTTAGTAATCTTTTATCATGGGAGACAAAATATGGTATTTATATTACCAGGGGAAATTTGGCCAGGGCATTTCTCCTCCTCTTTATGATAAGCGCCATGGGCTCTTTTATAACCACCTCGGCTATCATCAACTCAAGCAGATGGGGACTTGGTCAACATCTCATCCAGACAGCAACACACTCAGGAGTAGACTACCTCCCTTATGTTGTACTACAGTGTCAGAAATCCACCTAGCTAATGTAGGAATAGAACCCACAACCTTCTGCAGGAAAGGCAAGTGTGCTACCCATTGCACCACAGGTACTACTTTGATTCTTCAGCACTGATCTCCCACTCTGGAAAGAAGCTGCTGTAATTCCTATTCCTAAGATATATCTACCACCTTATATGTAACTTACTTTAGGCCTATTTCCCATAGATCATTCAAGGAAGTGTAAGAATCGTAATCCCAAGTTTTGTAAATGTGAAAAATAAGTGTGACTAGAATTAAAGCACTGAATCATAAAACTCACTGACCTAGAACTAAAGTGTTTTTATTGCACTCTCCACTGAGGGGGGTTGTGCATTCCCACCTCAGGTACTTATACATCTGTACCTCGGAGGTACCACAACCTCAAGATTTACATTATATTCATTCACATTCTCATTATATCTCTTTCTAGTACATGGATCACAACTGAAGTTCAAACACTTTTATCTGCAACTCACTTCTCTGTAAGCATACCTTGCTAAAATTTAAAAACAAATTATCAGTATACCCATGGGCACTCTTACTTAAATACATTTTTTTACCTTTAAATATTGTTTCAGACAAGATAGAAGTGCAATGACATGCACCTTGGCACTGTCTTTGCCTAAAGGTCTAGAGCTGACACAAACACTTCATGCTGTCCAGCCATACCTGCTGCTTAAACCTATTCAATGTCTGGCTTACTGGAATAAGGAGTTGCTTTCCCCTTCTCATGGATTTTCATTCCAACTTTACTCTATATAACAGCGTTAAAGAAAACATAAACATAAGCACACACAAAGACACACACAGACATATAGACCCCCCCACACACACACACACACACACACACACACACACACACACACACACACACACACACACACACACACACACACCTCAGTGGTACCTTTAGTTAGCCTACACTCCTTGTGCTGGGATGCTCATTCTGACTTTACTCCCTCAAAATCACTAAAAGACATAAAAAACAAAGCATAAAGTCCAAAGTTAAATTTTCTGAAGTTCTGAATCTTGGCTACAGTCCTTGAGCCCTCCATCCATAAGAACTGCTTGCACATACCTATGGCTAGAGACATTCTTATAAGGAGCTGCTGTTCCTTTTACACGGATTTTAATTGTGACCCACTCCTTCCAAAACCATTATATAAAAACATTAAAAAAAACACATACAGCTAAATGTTACCTTCACCTAAAGTTCTGGGGATGGGCTGCGCTTGTTGATCTCTCCAGCTGTAATGGCTGCTTGTACATATTCAAGGTTATGGTCATTGGATTAAGGATTTATTGTACTCCTTGACTTGTATTTTTATCTCAACTTTACTCTGTCACAAACCATTAAAGAAAAAGCACCATACATGCAGGTGGATGCTTGCATGCATGTGTGCGTGCTTGCACGCGCGCACACACACACACACACACACACACACACACACACACACACACACACACACACACACACACACACACACACACACACACACTATCACACACATCAAGAGGACTACTATCTGAAGTTACTTAGATTTTCATTTTGACTTTACTTCTTCCAAAACTATTAAAAAGCATAAAACATACACCTCAACAGTATCTTCTTCAAAAACAGGTTGCACTTTTTACACTCTCTAGCCATAACAATTACTTGCAATATCCAATATACCCTTGTGCTTAAGTCCTGATTTAAAGCTAATTTCCCTGAGTTCACTGAATACTTCTTGTATTTGGACATTGAAAATCAGTAAACGTGGCAGATTCAGATCACAGTATTTCTGCTCTGTTGTTATCAGGACATAGACTGCTTACCAAGTCGGACTAGACTTGGGCTGTGCAACTCTCCATAAATGAAATGTGTTAATTCTTAGGACCTGAATGGTGATGTGTTACATACAGTAAAGATTGTTCTCACATCAGTGGGAAAGCATAAGACATCTCCACAATGTTGTGGGTGCCTCTGTCAGCCCAAGGACAGAGTTAGGGCTATTTTAGAAGTGGCCCTATAGCTCACAGTCAGAATGATGAGAAGCTGCTAGTGGGTCAGTGCTGTATAATTCCTCCTCCAGGGCAAGCAACACAGACACAACAGGGCCACAGTCAGGGTGGAGGCAGACTTGCCTGGACAAGGGGATAAGGGAGCGCCCCTTGGCAGGCAGCAGAGCAGAAGCAGGACTATGAGTGGCAGTAGAATGAACCTCATGGATAACTGAGTGGCAATCGTCTAAAGACCTCATGTCATACCTTACTGCTTCTATCCATAGTATGGGAGATGACCAGGCTGAGTATGACTGGGGAAAGCTGATGATCTGCAGGAAAAAGGACAAAAGACACCCAGGAAACAAAGTCTAATTTGTATTACTCAAATGTGTCAGGTACTTTGATTCTTGTGTTGCAGTTTACTCTCCCACACTGTTGCATTTCTCAGATTGCTTGTATGTAGGGCACTTTTTAATGTCCTTAACCTAAAGCAAATGCTTAGCATTTTTACTGTAGCTTAGCTAATGGATTAGTTATGCTGAGTGTACATAGAAAAGTTCGAGCAAATTTCAGAAAAAACATGGAAGACCCTTAATTACTGCCATAATGATCAACCCTCCCAACTGACCCTTATCCTACTATTGGGAAATGAATGGCCAGTTTAGCTAGGAGAGATCTGATGAATGGCAGAGAGTGGGTGCAGAGTGCGGCAAAAAAGGCATTTTTGTGCTGTCCCAAGATTCTGTGCAGGTTAGGGTCATCAGATTAAGAAGCTGTTCTCCTTCTTCACATGGATTTACATTTTTTATTTTATTCCCTGCCAAAATCATTAAGGAAAAACATCAACAATAAAAAAAACACATCTCACCCAAAGTTCTGCAGCAGGATTGCATTCCATGTCCTCCCATAATGGCTACTTGCATCTATTCAAAGTGCTGCAGTGCAATTTACCTGAGTTGAGTTTGCAGTTATTGTGTTTGTACTTTGTAAAAAGGCTTTCACAGCATGTTCACCTGACAGTACTTCTACTGTACTCTTATCAATATAAATATTGCTTGATTAGCTGAGTCAAGCTGGGATTTAGAGTCTCTCCATTACCAGTAATTAAAATGTAGACCTTGAAAAGGATTACATTTTATATATATGTAGAGAGAGAGAATAAAGCTCTCATCGTAGCTTCATATGTTATTACTGTACCCCCTCCCATTTTCTGAGAGCTGTTACTAATGACTCAGTAATCATCTCCACTTGCAAACACTGTGCAATATCTGTCCCTTATTATGTTTTTCTATGTATTTTTGCCACCCTTGATCCCCTGACCATCAGTCTTCCATAGGTCAGTCTTGGGCTTAGTGGTTCCCAATCAGTGGTCACAGTCTCAGGTTACACAATAAGAATAAATTGTAGTTTGAGAATAAAGGAGCCATAGGAATGATTGTACCATGGGGCACACTGTTATTGTCTTAGTAGAACTTATTCTTAGCATGGCTAATGTTATAATCATTCACTGAACACTCCTATTTTCTTATTACTATTCGTTCTTATCATGTGTCACATGACATCATTGATTTATTATCATGTCTCCCATGCTATAACCATTCTTAATGCACTTATTCTGTTATTACCATCTATACTTATCATGTCTCGCATGCCGTAACCATTCCCTACTTGCTTATTCACTTGCTACCATTTTATTTGTTGTGTCTATTGTGCTATAATCACCCTCTGTGCACTTACTACCATTTATTATCATCTGTATCATGCTGTAATAATTCCCCGCACTCTCGTATTCTTCTCCTGCCATTTGTGCTTATCATCTCCACTATGCCCTATTATTCTCCATGTGCTCTTATTCTCTTTCTACCATTTGGACATATCATGTCTTCCATGCTATAATCATTCATAGCACACTACTGCCGTTTCAGTTACATACACAGACCCTTTCCTTGTCTCTACTCCTTTCTTAGCAAACGCCTTTTCCTGGTCATTGCTAAATAATATATCTGAAAAAAAACACATAAACCTTAGGGAGAGCTGTCAGTTAAAAATAGCACAAGTAAATAGAGCTTAAACAAATTACATTCAGGAACTTTTCCTGCAATGTGCAGAAAGCTTGTCTTAGCCTGGTTTAAGAAACTTTATTGAGATTTGCTGTATTGTTCAGTATTCATGCAAGATTCCCTGGAGCGGGTACACAGACACACACACACACACACACACACACACACACACACACACACACACACACACACACACACACACACACATCTTGTTCATTTCCTAAGCCTCCACATCACCAGCTGTCCACCCTCTGCTCTTTGTTTCCATCCACTGTCATTCCTATCTTTTGTGTATATACTGTCTCTGTATTTCATATTTGTTTGTCTGCCTCTCCTGCATTCCCTTCTTCCTGATACTCACTAGTTTCCCCACCTACTTTGCTTCATATATTGTCTCTCACAAAAAACAAGGTCTTCCTTCTTATACCCTATAGTGTGTGTTTTCCATTGCTTTGCTATTCTTCCCAGTTCTGGTTTTCTTCTTTCCTATTTCTTCCTTTCTTCTCTGTTTACATGATGAACTGGGTTGTCACTTTGCTCAGCAGGCCCCCACTGGGATATCTGGATGACCATCAGTGGCAGTTCGCGTGAAGCTTCATTGTGCATTTGAGTGGACATGAACACTAACACGCTATCCTGCCTTGCTGGTGATGTCAACCACATTGGTCACAAGCCCTTCTGTAAAGCTGGTCCTACCTAACACTGCTTTTTCTTGTAATGTGGCACCTCTGTTTTACAATGCAGCCCTTTCCTGACATATGGGTGGTCTGCCTGTCCTACTACATATCTGATTAGGTCTGAGCCACATTTTGCTACTGGCTATGTACCAGTTAACACTATGCAGGCAGACAGTGCTCATCTATTAATCTTAACCAAAGTTTTAGTCTCTGTAATATAACAGATCTAATCAATACCATCCCTGAAACAGTCATGGCAGATGCTTGAGTAACTAAGGCATGCTTGGTGACTTCCGTCCACCCATCCATTGCAGTCAAGTCACATACAACTCCTATAGCAATCCCATGAAAATCCAACACCATCCACAAAGTTTATTAGCTTCTGCAAATTTAATATGCTGCAGAAAAAGTAAATCATGTGCAAAATTGCTTCAAAAATAAAGAAAATAAACATACTTACAAATGCAACTACAATACTGTTTCAGTACACTAAGCTTAATTATCTCAGAGCATTTTCTTCTTTATACAAATATCTCTGTAAATACAATAAAGGAAATGTCACATTATGATATGTGTTTCCCAAAACAGAGAACACTATAATCTCACATTCATACTCTATTTTTTGATTCCTAAAATGCGGTTTCCTAGCCAGAAATGAGCTAAGGGTATAAAAGTTATAATCAATTTGCAAATAAAACCAGTACAAATTGATATAACAAAACAACAATTCAGCAAAGTGAAGGACAAGATGATACACTGTACACAGAAGAACAAGAGTTATACTATAAACTATCATAATCATAAAAGCATTAATATGGTAGGAAGTAGGAAAGTGTGACATTAAGGTACACAGTTTTATAAAAAAATTGGAATGTTACAGTGTATGGAAATATAACATAAGGATTTTATATCTGTAACACATTTGGCTATCAGTCACAATACAAGAAGTGTAGATACTCTCTTCATATACTGTATATATTTAATTGGTTAATTTGTACATGGTGAGTTAGAGTACTACAGTCAGTAGTAAATTACACTTCCTCAAAAATGAATTGCGGTGCATTACAAATAGTAACAGACAAATCTGCCATCATGAAGTACTCTGACATATATTTCTGATTTTATAAATGGTCTTACATCTGTACATAATGATGTTATAAGAGGCCAGCTTTTGAGGGGAGAGTAGTGTATGTCATCTAAGTCCAAGGAAGTCATTGTTCCACTGTATTCGGCATTCATCAGGCCTATCACTGAGCACAATGCCCTATTGGGTATTCACCTAACCATGCATATCCAACTCACTAAAAGAATACAGGGCATAAGTAAAATGTCCTATGCAGACTGCCTCAAAGCCCTTTCTATCTTTTGACGGGAGATCTATGCCTGGCATACAGGGCATTGTCACTCTGATGGACCTCCTGCATATCCATAAAATGAGTCTATATCACATCAGCGAACACTAAAAATAGCGAATTTTAAAGTCAGAAAGCTGAAAACGGTGAAGGAATGGATCAGCGAAATTTTTCCTAGGGAAAAAATTCACTGAGCCGTTCTCTGGGCTTTGCTGTTTTCTCCACTGTGGTGCGATCTCGGAGTTGATATATTTAAGTTGGGGGGAGCGAAGGCCCCCACTTAATTTTGACTGTATACTTTTTTTTTTTTTTTTGGATCAGCGATTTTTTTTCTCTGGGAAAAAATTTGCTGATCCATTCCTTTGCTGTTTTCAGCTTTCGAACTTTGAAGTTCAGTATATCAGCGTTCGCTATTTTTAGCATTCACTGATGTGATATAGACTCCCATAAAACAAACAGCACCAGAGTTACCCATTCTAAAGACTTAAACCTTGCTTGTGATATAAATAGGACTTGCTGGAGAGACAGATATGTATCTCAGAAACTACCCTGTCTCTGGAACAGGCTTCCCATCCACGTGAAGCAGAGTTCCTCCCTAACCCAATTCAAGTACAACTTGGACAACTGGATGGAGAACAGGAAATTCATCCTTGGTTTAGCACCTATGTCTCTAATGGACACAGACAACCTGTAAATGGTTCATCTCCCAGGCCCCTACCTGTAAATGTTTCATCTCACAAGCCCCTGCTTACACTTATAAAGGGTATCAGAACTTGCCAGAGATTTGGGATGCTTGGCTAGGCTTAAAAAGACCCTTGTGGTCATTAGCCTAGTAAACACCTATGAACCTATGAACTTATATATGCACACACAAATATATATATATATATATATATATATATATATATATATATATATATACATATACACACACACACACACACACACACACACACACACACACACACAAAGTGCAATGAAAAAGTATTTGCCCCTTCCTGATTTCTTATTTCTTCGCATGTTTGTCAGACTTAAATGTTTCAGATCATCAAACAAATTTAAATATTAGACAAAGATAACCCAAGTAAACACAAAATGCAGTTTTTAAGTGATGATTTTATTTATTAAGGAAAAAAAAACTATCCAAACCTACATGGTCCTATGTGAAAAAGTAATTGCCCCCCCCCCCTTGTTAAATCATGAAGTAACTGGTTAATCACATTTTTGGGAAAGCTGAGTTCAGTTTCACTAGCCACACCCACCCAGTCCTGATTACTGCCAGACCTGTTGAATCAAGAGATCACTTAAATAGAACCTGTTAGACAAAGTGAAGTAGGCCAAAAGATCCCAAAAAGGAAGACATCATGCTGCAATCTAAAGAAATTCCGGAACAGATGAGAAACAAAGTAATTGACATCTATCAGTCTGAAAAAGGTTACAAAGCCATTTCTAAAGCTTTAGGACTCCAGCGAGCCATGGTGAGAGCCATTATCCACAAATGGAGAAAACATGGAACACTGGTGAACCTTCCCAGGAGTGGCCAGCCTACAAAAATTACCCCAAGAGCACAGCGACAACTCATCCAAGAGGTCACAAAAGAACCCAGAACAGCATCTAGAGAACTGCAGGCCTCACTTGCCTCAGTTAAGGTCAGTGTTCATGACTCAACCATAAGAAAGAGACTGGGCAAAAATGGCATGCTTGGCAGAGTTCCAAGGCGTAAACCACTGCTGACCCAAAAGAACATAAAGGCTCATCTCACTTTTGCCAAAAAACATCCTGATGATCCCCAAGACTTTTGGGAAAATATTCTGTGGACTGACGAATCAAAAGTTGAATTTTTGGGAGGTGTACGTCCTGTTACAGCAGGTGTAAAAGTAACACAGCATTTCAGAAAAAGAACATCATTACAAATAGTAACAGATGAATCTGCCATCATGAAGTACTCTGACATATATTTCTGATTTTATAAATGGTCTTACATCTGTACATAATGATGTTATAAGAGGCCAGCTTTTGAGGGGAGAGTAGTGTATGTCATCTAAGTCCAAGGAAGTCATTGTTCCACTGTATTCGGCATTCATCAGGCCTATCACTGAGCACAATGCCCTGTTGGGTATTCACCTAACCATGCATATCCAACTCACTAAAAGAATACAGGGCATAAGTACAATGTCCTATGCAGACTGCCTCAAGGCCCTTTCTATCTTTTGAAGGGAGATCTATGCCTGGCATACAGGGCATTGTCACTCTGATGGACCTCCTGCATATCCATAAAATGAGTCTATATCACATCAGCGAACACTAAAAATAGTGAACTTTAAAGTCAGAAAGCTGAAAACAGTGAAGGAATGGATCAGCAAAATTTTTACTAGGGAAAAAATTCACTGAGCCGTTCTCTGGGCTTTGTTGTTTTCTCCACTGTGGTGCGATCTCGGAGTTGATATATTTAAGTTGGGGGGAGCGAAGGCCCCCACTTAATTTTGACTGTATATTTTTTTTTTTTTTTTGGATCAGCAATTTTTTTTCTCTGGGAAAAATTTTGCTGATCCATTCCTTTGCTGTTTTCAGCTTTCGAACTTTGAAGTTCAATATATCAGCGTTTGCTATTTTTAGCATTCGCTGATGTGATATAGACTCCCATAAAACAAACAGCACTAAAGTTACCCATTCTAAAGACTTAAACCTTGCTTGTGATATAAATAGGACTTGCTGGAGAGACAGATATGTATCTCAGAAACTACCCTGTCTCTGGAACAGGCTTCCCATCCACATGAAGCAGAGTTCCTCCCTAACCCAATTCAAGTACAACTTGGACAACTGGATGGAGAACAGGAAATTCATCCTTGGTTTAGCACCTATGTCTCTAATGGACACAGACAACCTGTAAATGATTCATCTCACAAGCCCCTGCTTACACTTATAAAGGGTATCAGAACTTGCCAGAGATTTGGGATGCTTGGCTAGGCTTAAAAAGACCCTTGTGGTCATTAGCCTAGTAAACACCTATGAACCTATGAACTTATATATGCACACACAAATATATATATATATATATATATATATATATATATATATATATATATACATACATATATACACACACACACAAAGTGCAATGAAAAAGTATTTGCCCCTTCCTGATTTCTTATTTCTTTGCATGTTTGTCAGACTTAAATGTTTCAGATCATCAAACAAATTTAAATATTAGACAAAGATAACCCAAGTAAACACAAAATGCAGTTTTTAAGTGATGATTTTATTTATTAAGGAAAAAAAAACTATCCAAACCTACATGGTCCTATGTGAAAAAGTAACTGCCCCCCCCCCCCCTTGTTAAATCATGAAGTAACTGGTTAATCACATTTTTGGGAAAGCTGAGTTCAGTTTCACTAGCCACACCCACCCAGTCCTGATTACTGCCAGACCTGTTGAATCAAGAGATCACTTAAATAGAACCTGTTAGACAAAGTGAAGTAGGCCAAAAGATCCCAAAAAGGAAGACATCATGCTGCAATCTAAAGAAATTCCGGAACAGATGAGAAACAAAGTAATTGACATCTATCAGTCTGAAAAAGGTTACAAAGCCATTTCTAAAGCTTTAGGACTCCAGCGAACCATGGTGAGAGCCATTATCCACAAATGGAGAAAACATGGAACACTGGTGAACCTTCCCAGGAGTGGCCAGTCTACAAAAATTACCCCAAGAGCACAGCGACAACTCATCCAAGAGGTCACAAAAGAACCCAGAACAGCATCTAGAGCACTGCAGGCATCACTTGCCTCAGTTAAGGTCAGTGTTCATGACTCAACCATAAGAAAGAGACTGGGCAAAAATGGCATGCTTGGCAGAGTTCCAAGGCGTAAACCACTGCTGACCCAAAAGAACATAAAGGCTCATCTCACTTTTGCCAAAAAACATCCTGATGATCCCCAAGACTTTTGGGAAAATATTCTGTGGACTGACGAATCAAAAGTTGAATTTTTGGGAGGTGTACGTCCTGTTACAGCAGGTGTAAAAGTAACACAGCATTTCAGAAAAAGAACATCATGACAACAACCAAACATGGCGGTGGTAGTGTGATGGTTTGGGGCTGCTTTGTTGCTTTTGGACCTGGACGACTTGCTGTGATTGATGAAACCATGAATTCTGCTGTCTACAAAAAGATCCTGAAGGAGAATGTCTGACGATCAGTTCATGAACTCAAGCTGAAGAGCACTTGGGTTCTGCAGCTGGACAATGATCCAAAACACACCAGCAAGTCCACCTCTGAATGGCTTAAAAAAAAACAAAATGAGGATTTTGGAGTGGTCTAGTCAAAGTCCGGACTTTACTCCAATTGAGATGTTGTGGCATGACCTTAAAAAGGCAGTTCATGCTTGGTAAACCTCCAGTATGGCTGAATTAAAACAATTCTGCAAAGAAGAGTGGACCAAAATTCCTGAACAGCGATGTGAAAGACTCATTGCCAGTTATCGCAAATGCTTGATTGCAGTTGTTGCTGCTAAGGTTGGCACAACCAGTTATTAGGTTTAGGGGGCAATTACTTTTTCACATCGGACCATGTAGGTTTGGATAGTTTTTTTTTTCCTTAATAAATAAAATCATCACTTAAAAACTGCATTTTGTATTTACTTGGGTTATCTTTGTCTAAAATTTATATTTGTTTGATGATCTGAAACATTTAAGTGTGACAAACATGCAAAAACATAAGAAATCAGGAAGGGGCAAATACTTGTTCATTGCACTGTGTGTATATGTATATATATATATATATATATATATATATATATATATATATATATATATATATATATATATATATATCGCTATAACTCATGTTACCTAAATCACATTTGACTAGGGTTGGCACCTGTTATTGTGGCTAAAACTGGACCAAGGCCACACCCCACACACCTCCTATAACCCCACCCATCTCCTCACCTCTCCCACCTACTTTCAGCCCATTTTGTGACATCATCAACATGTCAATTTAGTTGGAATGCCTTCTTTTTTCCATTCATGATGCCTTCTTTCTTCCAGTTTATTATGTTATTCTGTAAAAAAGCATAATAAATACACCAATTTAACAAACTCCAATAGTCTGTTTCTTTTTTTTTAAATGGAATACCGGAGTTTCTATAGTGTTTTCTAGAATACCAGACAATTGCTTTGCTTTCCAGATAGTCCAGGAAAAAAATGGATAGGTGGGAACATTACATTTGACTGAATACTCAAATGAGTGACTGTTCATTTTTTAGTGTTTGTAGGTAGGAGTGTGCAGGAAATTGAATGTTTGACTGAAAAGGTTGTAGTAGTTGGTGTGTAAGTGCTAGTGTTCACAGATTATGGTCAGGGTTAGTTAATGGGATACTCTTTTACATATTTTGTGTGTGGACTCTGTGTCCTTTTGTGTAGTGGTACTGTTCGGAAAAGGATTCTTAGGAACATAATGTGTAGGGTTAAGGGTAAGGTCATGGGTAGGGTTACGGGTGGGGCTAGAGTTAGCACATATGAGTAAGGTAGTGCAGGATGGCTTTTTCTTCCTTTTAAGCAGCTTCAAGTGTGCCACTCAAAAAAAAAACAAAAAAAAAAAAACATGATTTAAGTTTTACTCTATCTTTTTCTTGCCTAAACTTTTTCAGCAGTTTTCCTGCACAGATTTTGGCTTTTTGGAGAAATCTCATGCTATTTTCTTTAATAATTTGTTGCAGCAGTAGCTACTGCATCATGTAGGTGATTTTTTTTCTGGTCTTAAGCTTGGAAATACAATTCACAGCCTGTCTTTTTAAGTGCATTTTATCAGCCATAGATGGCTAACTTCATAACTCAGCTAAAAACCTGACTTTCAACGCCATTTCTAACCTTAGCTCTTGTCGCATATAAGGATAAAGCCCTAACTATTGCCCGGACAACCTGAGTTTGATTAGTAGCTCAGGCATCTGTTAGAGTTAGCAGGGCAGGAGGGAGAAGAGAGTTAGCTGCAAACTGCCATGTTCCCTCTGAGAAGGATTGGCAGATGCAGACATGACCTGGGGTGGGGATTCATCTCATTAAACTGCTGTTGGGAGGTATTCTTCATGACAGATGTCCACAGGCATGTCCACTCATATGTATAATGAGTAGTGTCCCCCACAGTGATGTGGATCATGTGTCTCTTCATTCAAGAGAGGAGTAAGAGTCATAAACATACACACTCTTTTTCAGAATACCAGCGAAGGTACACACACCAACCTCACAGCAACCCAAATAATGGTCCTTACTAAAGGCTTCCACCACTGTTCATTGGATACCAACTGATTAGCATGAATCTGAATGGAAGGCTTGTCAATTGGTGAGCAAGAAGGAGAAGCAGATAGAAAAATACATTTCTAAGTTTGAAAAAAATAAGTATTTTAGCTAATGCTTCAGGCTTTAGCATTTAAAATTACCAGAAAAAGGCTTTTAAGGCGATAGCCACCAACATAATCAAGTGGATATACTAAAACAGAGCAAATTATATACCTATCATGCAAAGAAGATGAAACAAATAAAAGTCAGGAAGCAAGAATGTTCCGTTTGTAATTTAATTTATACACAATACCACAGAAAATGCTTTGTATTCCTAGGGTAATCCTATGGGGACAAAGTAATAAAATCATTTTAAAGTGGCATCCCCATTAGGTAATTTTGGGATATAATTAGTTGTAAAAAACAGAAACCACTTAGGGTGATACTAGGTTACAGGGACACTGGGGCATTTGTACCACAGAATACATTAAGCTGGAATGAAATACCCTTTTTGAGTCTGTTTATCCATTAATTTGTAAAGCTCCCATCAGGAATAACAGATGCTTCGCTTCACCGTATTGAGGACAATACCAATGCCAATTAGCAAGTGTCCTAGAAAGTTACATTTTAGTTGCATTTTAAAATGAACTGCCTTTACAGGACTGTCAGCAAAAGCAATGCAGAGTCACTTGAGTAAGGAACTGGATCTCACCACAGGGACCTACATTCAGTGCTGCCGTCAGACATGCATCATGATGTTAAAGCTGCCAGCTCTGCAGATGCAATCCCTCTCAAGCTTACTGTTATTTTCCCTTTGCTGGAAACATGCGCTCTAAATAGAGTGGTGTTTGAAGTTATTTCCAAATTACTTGGCCCTACTGTGTATAACTCTAGAAGCCTACTTGATTTACATGTTGCATAATTATTTATCTGACAAGATTACAAAATCAGTCACACAGCTAGTCTTCCTTTCTTAGCAGTGTACTGCTCAGAACCCACAGTTAGTAAATGTGCTGCAGCTAGTACCCCCCACCCCCATACAAAACATAATACTGCTGACTTGCTTATGGCTTGGATAGTTCAAAAACGCATGCATTATAACTTGTAGAATAACAGCAAGTAAAATTAGATAAATGCTGAGCTTTACTTTCAGTTCATTTTATTAACAATATACCACTATACATTGTGTTAATTTATTTTAAAAAAGGCAATTGCAGTCTGCTGCACTTCAAACATATTACACATTATGGACAGTTGTAGAGAAAACTAAACAGATATAAAGACAGCTTAAGTAAAACAGCATTCTCACCAAAATATAGTTCACTGTGTCAAGAGCTAGCATTATGGCACATATATAAGAAACCTAAGACATCCCCACCAATTTACAGTGTCTGTTTTTGAATTAGGAAATTTGGTCTGGGAATCAATGGAGTGAACATTTACTCATGCAAAAAACTGTATCCACCTGGACAGCTCTGCTCTTCCAGAGTGAGCAGTTCAGCTGTTCTTTACACAGTGACTGATTCTCATCAAAATGCCTGAGGCAGTTCACCACAGCAGCTCAAAAGAACTTTTTCCAGGATACATCCTCAAATGAAATGCTACACATGTATGTATCATGTCTCCTTCCTGCTTATAATTGGTTTCACACACTACACTAGGAAATTCTGTAGTTACTGTGAAGGCCTGCTGTTAAGAGGCCCAAATATGAGCTGTATTCCTTAATTATGAGTTCCTTATCATCCTTAAATAGCAGAAGTGAGCTGTGTGGCACCTTCTAGTGTAGTCTTATGATGTTATGATACAAAGTACAATCACCAAGCTGCAATCCAGTAACAGTTAAATGGGTCCAGCTCTCTGCAATGGCAAGAGCAATCAGCAATCCCATGGGGCAGCAGTACTTATTATGCAATAGATCCCCATTAGTATTCAAAACCGTGCATACTGATTGAACACCCAATCAGTGTGCCCATAGTAAATCGAACATATGCCAGTAGAAAGAAGTCTGACTGCTCAAGTCTTCTTGAGTGTCCAGCTTTCTATTAGAATATGTTAGTTCAGCTCGTGCGTGGGACAGGGCAAATATATGAGGGATATAACAGGCATTCTGGAAAACACTGATCAATTCAGACTTATAATTAACAGCAATATGCTTGATTATACTGCACGCAATGATACCTCTGAACAGCTCAGACATTTACATAGCATTCACAATTTTCCTTATATTGCTGGCCTATGCAAATTAAAAGTTTTGATTTTTTAGTAGATCACTGACAAGTTTTGTTCCAAAACCATGTAAGTGGTTATTGCTCATGCAGAAAAAAAAAAACAAGAGAGACAGAGATGATCTACTTCCTTCTAACTCACTTCTATTGCACTGCACTGTTGTCATGTGCAAATGTACGTATTTAAATACACATGCAGACCAGGAAGTAGAAGAACATCATAAAGTGCTGTTATACAATGACATTATTTCAGAAAATATAATCCACTCCTATGTGAGGGTTTCACAGAATTTACCCACAGTTGGCTTTGTTTAATCACTCAGGCTTCACCCTCATGATCAAACCATGCCAGCAATGGGTAAATTCTATGACGCCCACACCCAGTTGTGAAATATTGCTTAAAAGTAATGCTGACAAGAATGGACACTTAAAAAACATCATAATAATACATTTTATGTGCATTTATAAAGCAGTTGGATATAATAATATGTGGGGCATAGCTTGACTAATCTTACTGTAGGTGCTATAAACAGTTCTTGATGCCAATTCAGTTTTCCAGAGTTTTCTTCTGCTAGAGTGTAAACTTCTACCTACAGAGCAGAATATTAAATCAGTCTCCGGGCAGCAATTTTAGTTTTAAGATCTGTGGCAAGAAAACATTCTGTCTGGTCTCATTACACTTTAATTGAATGTAGTTACCTAAATTTGCAATGGCTCAAAGCTGATACATACAGTTAATTTATTTGTTTAACCCAAACAGAAACCTCAGATACACTCCAAGGTTGTGGATGTAAATAAAGTTCTCAGATGAAAACAATTCTAAACAGTAAACTCTAATAAATCCAATGGACAAAGTTTGAAATGAAGAAAGATTTATTGTGCAGAGTTAGGTTAGCGCTGCCACCCTGTTGGGCTTCCTCAGACCTTTAATACATACAAAAAAGGGGACACAAAGAATATATAGCCACCTAAATATGACATCACTTCATACAATTAATCTATTTAAAAACTAAACAGAAAAAAGTCATCTCATAAACATGCCCTAAAAATGGAAATAAAAACATACATAAATGCATTCATAAATATAAAATGTAAACATAAGCAAGAATACATACTTGAACTCAACTTACAAAAAATAACGCAGTTTTTGAAAAATATTTCAGTTTATAAAAAATATATTTAAATATGTTCAAGTTTTATGTAATTTAAAATGTATAAAAGAACATATCTAAGTTCAACATAAAATCTCATCATTAAGGGACATTAGTTATAACAATATAAATTGTGTCATCTGACAGTCAATCTCCTATTTTTCAAAGCTGGCTTAATGGAGACTTTATCATTAAGACCTGGGTTCTGGTCTGCCCTTAGCCTGATGATCCAGTCAACTTCTATTCTCTCTGTGTAATTTCTAATGTCTCCACCTCTGGTACTGGGTATGTTCACTTGTAGGACCTGGAATTTGAAACTATGCTTGTCATTAGTGTGTGTGACATGCTTTGAGAGTGCATTGTTAGGAGAATGTATACGTATATTGTACAGGTGTTTCCTTATCCTGGTCCCTTAGTCGTCTATTAGTTTTTCCTACATAGAACACAGTGCAGACTATGCACTTAGCCAGATAAACCACAGGTTGTGTATTACAAGTAGCACTTACTCTAAAATCTAACCATTGTAGGGTGATGGGATGTGTGAAATGAGATTCTGCACAAACAAATTCACAAAAATTACATTTGTTGCATGGTTGCATACCTATAGATGAGTAAAGCTCATTCAGACCACTGAAACCTCTAGGATAGCATAATAGTCTTTGTAAATTCATCTTATTCCTATAGACAAAATTAGGTTCAGTACCTACTAGTCCCTTTACTGCGGTGGTGGTGCTGCGGTAGCATTGTCGCCTCACAGTAAGACATTGTCCTGTTCGATTCTCAGCTAACATGTCTTCTGTGTGGAGACATGCATGAGTGGGCGTACCTTCGTTGAAGGTTGTGCGTCAGAGCTGGCAACTCGGCACATAAAAATCTACTGCCAATCCTTAGCGGACCTGAGTTCCACTGTGGTGACCCCTAACCGGGAAAAGCCAAAAGAAACAACAGCCTACTAGTCCCTTTAACTCAGGATCCACCATTAAGACTCCCCAATGCCTATGAAAGACATTTTTAACTCGGCCAATGTCCTGTGTGTAGTTAAGGGATACTCTGACTGTAGATTTCCAAGTGGTTGAACGCTCTGTTGTACCAAGAAAGGTGGGATCACTCCTGTCTGAAAAATAAGGTCGAGCAACAATGTCTCTCAACAACTGGGCCCTCTCAATACCTGCATTAATCTCTGTCAGACTATAAGACCTGTCTGCTAACCTTTCACGTAGATGGGATAGTTCCCTCTCAAACCCTGTCTGTGTTGGGTTCAAATATGATGCACATATGGCCTGCCCCTTCACTATGTTATTAAAAACATAACTGGGATGCATAATCCCCCTATGAAGAAGGGAGTTCTTATAGCAAGGCTTCCTATAAACTCCAGTGTTGAGTAGCCCATTCTGTAACTTCTCTGTATATACATCTGAAAAGGATATCCACTAGTCAGATTTCTCCATCGTAAAATTCAAATAATGTGTCAGTGAGTTAATTTCATCATAGAAACCTTGCAATTCAATGTCCAAACCTGTCCACAAAAGAAACAGGTCATCCACAAAACGTCTATAAAAGGCCACATGCTCAGTGAAACTATCCAAGGCAAATAACTTTTCTTTCTCCCAATCTGCCATGACCAGGTTGGCGTAGGTATTGGCACAAGAAGTGCCCATAGCTACGCCATTCTTCTGGAGGTATATTATGTCATTGAACATAAAGATGTTATTTTCTAATACAACCTCAAGTAAAGCAGAAATCATATCAATTTGTGAAAGGGTAAAATTACTATTTCCTCTTAAACATCTGTGTATACTTTCTACCCCATCTTGGTTAGGTATAATTGTAAACAGTGACTGGAAGTCTAATGTCACAAGGATCAAATTCAAACCTGATGGTAGTGTGGTCACTCTACTGTATAAATCCAGTAAGAACTGTTTGGTATCTCAAAATATGTGACAATTGGTCCACTATAGGTCGTAGCTGCTTCTCTGTATACAAGGACAGTGGCTCAGTGACCCATCCCCTCCCTGCTACAATGGGTCTCATAGGGGGATTAATAGTCTTTATGGACCTTGGGTAGTCCTTGGATAACAGGGATCAGTGGATGTGTTACAGTAAAGAACATATATAGATCATACTCTATTATTCTGCTCATAAGTAAATCCTCTAGCATATGAAATATCCTCCTAATGTGTGTCTCCACTTCGTCCATTTGTATAGTGGAATAGTACCTTCCATCACTTAACATCTGTGACATGGTTTCCTCATACTGAATTCTATCAAGTACCACCACCGGTCCCCCCTTGTCTGCAGGTCTAATGACTATTTTGTCGTCATTTCTCAATGTATTTAGGGCAGTCCTCTGACTCGGGGTTAAGTTGCCAAACCATCTCTTCTTCTTATTCTCACCACTCAATTTGTGTAGATCTTCTTCTACCATTTTAGTGAAAGCATCTAATAAAGGGTGCAGTACTGGTACATATATACTAGGTTTCTTATATTTGGGGTTGCTACTAGTATCTAGTTCTTGTCCATATTCTAGCTTAAGCTGTAGGTTACATACAAACAACTTCGTGTCAATGACTAAATCAGTTATATTACTCTTACCAGAGGGTATAAATGAAAGCCCCTTGTTAAGGACACTCACTTCATCTGTAGTCAGTATTCTATTTGAAATATTCCAGGCTATTGTGTTTGAATTTTTTCCCACATCTTCTTGAGTGTCGGGCCCACATGCTCTTATCCCGATACCTTTCATTTCTGCCTGCCCCTGCTTATAGAAAGGGATATGCTCACTGGTTCTATCTGACTGTCCTGTTGTAGGGACTTTCCTCCTAACTACAGGCAGTTGTTCTATCACTGATTGGGAGTTAATAGCTGAAATACCATCAGAAATTTGTAAGTTAACTGTATTCACTATGGCATGTGTGCCTGATTCATTAGATGTATCTTCCCTGCCATCACAGGTGTCCACCATATTAGAAATTCCTCCCTCTACAGGGATGGATAAAGCTGAGCTAACATTCATGGAGACATGTAATACAGTATCCGGGGAAACAATATTATGTTTATTTACATTTATGCCTGCTGCGTCATCATTTACTAGTCCAGTATTAACAGTATTGACAATATTATTTACATTATCATTGACAAAGCTAGGACGTCTATTCAAAGTACTTAAGCCACATCCTCAGCCCCTGTCAGTCCTCACAGGATCTGCCCTAGGCCATTGAAACACATGTCCATTCTTAAAATCAACAGTGTCACGTTGAATCTTGACCCGCTTTTGTTCTAAAAGCTTCTTTTCAAATAAAAAGACATTATCTAGCAGCCTTTCCATAAGCCTATCCACTATTGCTGCTGGATATTTAGTTACTACATAATTCTGAAAAGCTCTTATTTTATCCTATAGTTCCACTGCTTGAGGTAGAAAAAATTAATTAAGCAACATCATATACTTAATGCTCACCTCAAGATTGATTTGCTGCCATTTGTAGAGCAATTCAGGATACAGTATTCCTGTGGTACGCATCTTTAGAACGTGTAGTCTTCTTGGTATAATTCTTTGGCTTATGCACACTTCAAAATGTTGTCTTTGAGTTTGTAGTTTCTTTAATTTTAGTAGGTCCACCTCTAGAATTTCAAAGTGCTCAGTCAAACCAGACAATTCTTCCGTAGGTGTTCCACCTTCTGTTCCTTCTCGTTCTACAAAAAACGTCATCAAGGGGTTGTCTCTTCCTGAAACACATTCCACAAATCTACACAGTTCTGGTCTACTGTGTAAGGCTGTTTCTGGATTGTAAGGTAGTTCAATATTCGCTCCTGCTAAGTCAGCCATGTCTCCTCGGTCACTGGCTAAAAATATGCGTAAAACAAAGTCAATAGAGCAAGTGACTAAGGAGTAAGTGCTCCAATGCTAAAAAACAAAGATAAACCCAAACAGAAAGCTCAGAGACATCCAAGGCTGTGGTTGTAAATAAAGTTCTCAGATGAAAACAATTCCAAATAGTAAACTCCAATAAATCCAATGGACGAAGTTTGAAATGAAGAAAGATTTATTGTGCAGAGTTAGCTTAGCACTTTCACCCTGTTGGGCTTCCTCAGACCTTTAATACATACAAAAAAGGGGACACAAGGAATATATAGCCACCTAAATATGACATCACGTCCTACAATTAATCTATTTAAAAACTAAACAGAAAATAACGCAGTTTTTGAAAAATATTTCAATTTATAAAAAATATATTTAAATATGTTCATGTTTTATGTAATTTAAAATGTATGAAAGAACATATCTAAGTTCAAAAACTGTAAGTTCAAAAGTAGGAAAAACTGATAGATGCCTTAATGACAGGATTAGGAAACACCTGTACAATATACGTATACATTCTCCTAACGATGCACTCTCGAAGCATGTCACACACATAAATGACCAGGATAGTTTCAAATTCCAGGTACTACAAGTGAACATACCCAGTACCAGAGGTAGAGACATTAGAAATTACATAGAGAGAAGAGAAGTTGACTGGATCATCAGGCTAAGGGCAGACCAGAACCCAGGTCTTAATGATAAAGTCTCCATTAAGCCAGCTTTGAAAAATAGGAGATTGACTGTCAGATGACACAATTTATATTGTTATAACTAATGTCCCTTTCTGATGAGATTTTATGTTGAACTTAGATATGTTCTTTTATACATTTTAAATTACATAAAACTTGAACATATTTGAATTTTTTTATAAATTGAAATATTTTTCAAAAACTGCGATATTTTTTGTAAGTCGAATTCAAGTATGTATTCTTGCTTATTTTTACATTTTATATTTATGAATACATTTATGTAGGTTTTTATTTCCATTTTCAGGGCATGTTTATGAGATGACTTTTTTTCTGTTTAGTTTTTAAATATATTAATTTTAGGAAGTGATGTCATATTTAGGTGGCTATATATTCTTTGTGTCCCCTTTTTTGTATGTATTAAATGTCTGAGGAAGCTGAACAGGGTGAAAGCACTAACCAAACTCTTTACAATAAATCTTTCTTCATTTCAAACTTCGTCCATTGGATTTATTGGAGTTTACTATTTGGAATTGTTTTCATCTGAGAACTTTATTTACATCCACAACCTTGGAGTGTCTCTGAGCTTTCTGTTTGGGTTTATCTTTGTTTTTTAGCATTGGAGCAGTTACTCCTTAGTCACTTGCTCTATTGAATTTGCTTTAATTTATTTGTTTGTTTGTTTTTGTTAACTATGGAAGGACACTTAGCAAATGTTTCCAGTATAAAGCCATGTCCTGAAATATATAACTATATGTGAAATGCATTTGAGATGCAAGCTCCTTAAGACAGGGTAAGAATGAGAGTAGAAAGTGACAGAGTACAATACAGCAAACAATGGCACATTGGAGACTTCTATTGCGGCATCCAGCTGCATTTACATTTTTATTATTTTTTCCTATTTTACAATTTGTTTACCAGGTAAGTGAGGTGATCAATTGGCCCTTTTCAGTCAGGACCTGGGTATGAAAACAAAACATAGATGTGTACAATGCATATGAATAAACAGTGAGTTAACAATCAGTCAAGGATCAAACAACTGGTATGGTTAGTATCAATACGCATGCTTTATATGTAGACAAGGAAATTGGTATACACAATTTATGTAAGTATGAATAATTATAAAAAAAATTAAGGATAGCTATCATTATCATCATCATCATCAGCCCTCTTTTGCCCCATTTTCTGCATGGAGTCATGGTGTTGCATCAACTATTGCCATCTCTCCCAGTTCAGTGCCACCCTCCTAGCTTTCTTGACAGTCATGTCTGAGTGTTGCAGTCTTCGCTCAGTCCATCCATCTCTATGACAGATGCTTTCATTTCCTCTTGCCTTATTCCTATCTGTCCCAAATCTTCTTCACCAGATTATCTCCTGCTTCCCTACACATCTGCCCGAACCACCATAATCGGTTCTCTTTGACCTTCTCTGCAATTGGAGTTACTTGGGCTTCTGCTCTGATGTCCTCATTTCTTCATCTGTTCCACAGTGTGCATAGTATCACCCATATCAGGCACTTAATCTCTGTCACCTCTAGCTTTCTGAGCTGCTCTGCCTTCACTGCCCAGGTTTCTGTACCGTATAGTACTACTGGTTGCATCACTGTTTTGTACACCTTACTTTTCAGCTTACTTGGCATCATCTTGTCACACACTAACCCTAACAAAATGTGCTAGTTGGCTGCATCCCCTTTGATTCTAGCTTGACCTCCTTATTCCTTATTCTTTCACCCCTTCCAGACACTTGAAGCTATTAACCTGCTCCACTATTTTCCCTTCTATCCCAATGCTCAGCTTCTTCTGAGTTCCCTGATTTGCTGCTATTACAGCTGTTTTAACTGTACTCAGTTTAATCCCATGTGCCTTAAGTTTTGAATTCCATTCCCCTATCATTTACTGATGTCTTTGTTCATAGTCTGCCTGTAATGACACATTGTTTGTATATAGAAACTTTGTTTATCTCTACTCACTGAGTTATTTCCTATTGTAGTCCATCACCAGTATGAACAGTAGTGGCCTAGAACTGAACCTTGATGCACACACACTCCCACTGAGAACCACACTGTGAGTCTGAACACTGTTCATACATGTGTAATTGAGTCATATACATTGCCTCACTAATTCTACCAATGTTCATTGGACTTTGAGCCACAGGACTGCCCAAATCAGCTTTCTTAGGACCTTGTCATATACATTCACCAAGACTAGGAATGCCCAGTTGGACTCTTTCCTTATCTCTAGCTTCTTCTCAGCTAACTGACTCACTGCAAAAACTGGGTTGGTTGTGCTCCATCCTAATCTGAATCTGAACTCCCGTCTTCTATCTTATTTTCTGCTCCTCTGCATATTCATGAAAGGTGTTAACGACTGTCTATATTATCTTTCTGTCTTTGCCTTGCAACCTTATACAGCTCATTTCAGCTATTTACTGAGTCAGTTTTTAGAAGCTAGTAGAGTTTTTTGATGCCTTGTTCTTTGCTATTGTACCTGCCCTCTTAGCATCTTTGTTAGCCAACCAGTGTTCCTTCTTAGCTTGCTCTGTCTTTTCTAAGAAAGATCAGTAAGAATAATACTAGGCAAAAAGGGGCTCATTAGTCAGTATCTCAGAAGAGCAATCGTTATCCTTGTAAAGGCTTTATTTCAGAGATTTCTTAAAAACTTCTCTGGTATTATTAAGTTTAACATCATTTGAGAGATTATTCTAATGAGCAGGACCTGTTCTAGAATACGCCTTTTCACCAAAATCGTATTTAAATCTTAGAAGGACATCATCTTGGCTACTTCAAAGTGAATACTTTTGCTACCCTGAGTAGGAGCTTTTTTTTTTCAGAGGTGGGCAGGTGCCCAAAAGAAAAGTTTTAAACTTTAGCTAAATTGTCCCTTGAGGATCCACAACATTAAATATGGCAAGATAAGAGGAAAGTATTGTAAGAGAAAATTTGGAAGGATCTAAAGTTAAGATAATTCAGGAACCAAGTTATTGTATTATCTCCAAAACTAAGTGTTTTTAAGTTTGTGTAGGAGTATATTGTGGTTTACTACCTTAATTGCCATAGTTAGATCAATAAAAATGCCTGGAGAGACGTGACCTTTATTTATACTGCTGTAATATAGTCAGAGGCAGTTATGGTGTTAAAGGAATTTCTGAAATGATGCTAATGGTTATTGAGAAGGCCGTAGTTGTTAATATGTTTAAAAAGTTCTTTATACTGTATTTTTTCAAGTACTTTTGTTTGTGGACTTAGGGTTGAAATAGGTTTAAGTCTTTAAGATGTGTGGGAGACTGGCCACTTTGGGATAGGACATATATGTATATGGATTCCCTTCATATAACTAAAATGCCACTTACCTGACTTTCAAATGATCAAGCTGAGAACACTGACAGTACAAAACACAGACTGCTCAGAATACTGATGGATAACTAACAGTAAGTAATCCGTTGGCTAACCCAGCAAGTACACTAAAAAGGAAGCAAAAAAACAAACCCATGTGGGGGGCTTCAACCCCCACACCCCCCTAACTAAGTATACCAACGCCGAGATTGCACTAATGTGGAGGTAAGGCAAGAGGGTTTGACATGGTGGCCAATGGGTTACTTACCGTTAGTCACCCATCGGTGTTCCCGAGCAGTCAGTGTTTTGTACTGTCGGTGTTCTGGGCTTGATCATTTGAAAGTCAGATAAGTGACATTTCGATTATATGAAGGGGAGTCATATATATATATATATATATATGTGTGTGTGTGTGTGTGTGTGTGTGTTTGTGTGTATATATAGACAGATAGATAGATAGATAGATAGATAGATAGATAGATAGATAGATAGATAGATAGATAGAAAATGTGTCTACGAATGACCCAAACATCAACATTTACAATGTCGACCAGAAAACATCAAAATTACACATGTTAACATGCTACTTATATGTACCAAGCAACAGCCATGGTGCATGTAAAAATAAAGCTTAAAAAATAAACAAAAATCATATATATATATATATATATATATATATATATATATATATATATATATGTGTGTGTGTGTGTGTGTGTGTGTGTGTGTGTGTATATACGTATATATGTCTATCTCACTCTCTCTCTCTCTCTCTCTAATATATATATATATATATATATATATATATATATATAAACTCTAGGATTGCACAATATGGGGGAATTCCCCAACCCCAAAAACTGTAAGATCTTGCACACCTGTCAACCGTGTGCTTATTCAAACTAATTTCATTTTGTTGATGCGCTGGAAGAGGAATCAGTGATATTTCCAGAGAGTTGCTTTATGACATTCTAGAACAGTTGAAATTGAGATGAGAGAGTAATTTTTTTTTTTTACCTTGGGTAGAGAGTTTTGGCACAATAGTTGATGATCCTAGCTGATTTTTTGAGAGTGAAAAATTCCAGATGTAGACTGCTGTTTGAGGAGTCCTGTTTTCAGAGAAAGTCTCTGTTTAATCTTTGTTTAATTTCCGTGACTGATCAGGGGCTTCCATGGGCTTGCATGGGCTCTGAGGCTTGTTCTAGTAGGGAGAGTAGGGTTTCCTAGGTCTAAGAGAGGATCTAATGAAGAAAGAAAGTGCAAGATTAGGGTCTTGTAGGGTATATAAATAGGACCATTCTATGTTCAGCAAGTGGTTATTCAGTTGTTGAGTTTATCTTGAGGAAAAGGTCTACCTGTTATTATTTTGGGGGGGGCTCCTTTCTGGTTTTGAAAGGCTATGTAGTTATAAGGCAATGGTCACTAATGGAGCTAGCTTGCACCTTAATATTAGTGCACCTATGCTTTATATTTGAAGTATAAGGATTAGTGTAGCATGGCTTCCTGTTTGTATGTTAGGCCTAGTAAACTGTTGTACTAGTTGATCAAGTGTTTGGTGCACTGTATTTTGCTTTTTGCATTCAGGTCCGATTGCATGAATGTTGAAGTCCCCTATTCTCAACAAAGCATTGTGGAAATATATTCAGCAAGGTTTGTTGAACTACAATTATAGAGGATGGAGGAGGAATGCATTCAGTGGCAATATGAGGGTGGATAAGGCCACCAATAGTAATATGGCTATGGATCTAGATGAAATATTTATTATTAAAGGTATAGGCTTTGTGGTGATCAATAAGTTGAATGGATGCAGTCTGTCCAATGATAGTCACAGTGCTCATCCATTTCTAGTGCTAGTTCTTGTATTTAGGAATAAGTGATGGTTGTTCTGGATGTATGCAGATAGGCAAAATCAGTAATATGTGGTTGCTCCACAATGAGCCAGGGTTAGTTGTAGCCCATTTATTATTGTTGCCACATGGACTAATACAGCCAATTTTAAGGGATTTGTGGTTGGCATTAAGCTGTGATGTTGTAAAAGGACTGATGTTACCACTGGTGGAACCTGAGTTTAGTTTGGTATCATATGAAAACTTTAGTTTATTGGCAAAACAGTAAAGTTTACAGAGGAGATCTTTGAGCCCAAGTGTGTGAGTTTTTGAATTCTTCAGCAAATACATTTGTGTTATAAATTGCCTGTTACATATATAAGTTAAATATTTAAGCAGTCCTTTGTAATGTATGGATACAGCTATATGAACCTGATACTTTTTTATTAAACTGGGAGAGGACTGTATAGTTTATTCATCTGGTAATGTGTCTGACAGATAGAGTATTTATTTGTTTGCTTATTTATTTGTTTGTTTGTTATTTGTTTTCCAGGGTAAAGCACTGAGCTCCATGGACCTTTTTTCAAACTGAGCCCAGGAGAGGTGTCTGGTTAAGTGACTTGCTCAGGCAATGGAAGCTGAGGGAATCAAACCTTTAACCTCTGGACCATAGTAAGTAACTTGTTAATGAGTAAATAAATAAGGTATGTAGCTAGGGTACATTGAACTAGTATGATTTTCAGTTGTGGTATGTTAGGAGGGAGGAGCATAAAGTGACAAGGTAAGAGGGCAAAACTTCTATAATGGAAGTTACTTATGTGGAGAATGAGGGATGAATATGTTTAAGGGGGTGAGTGAGCAGAATTAGTTGCAGCTTATCTTTAGTGTAGAAATGGTTGTGTTATTCCTGAGGTTGATATTTTAATTAACTGGAGCCTGATAATAACTGGGTATGTCAATTATCTATAGTATGGGGAAGAAGTTTGGGCATGTTAAATAAAGTGGAAGACTGGAAATGGTAGCTGTGGCAGTCACTAGAAGGGTGAGGTGTTAAAAATTAGGTGTGGTCAGATAGTTTTAAATTAAATTAGATGAGACAGGGATGGATGAGAATGCGGTTAGGGTGGAGACGCACAGCAAAGCTGCTCAGAGCAAGGCTGGGCAGAGCAGAGCTATCCTACCCCCCATATGCTTCCAAAACCTGTCAGTGAAGGTAGGTCTTGAGGCCAGTAAGGACAATTCTTACAGAGGCAAGTTCAAGGGTGAAGAGAGTGAGGAACCCAACCAGAAAGAAAAGTGAATAACAAAGAAAATAAGAAATGTTCACTGAGAGGGGTTACCCTAGCAGATTGATAGAACAATTGGCTAAAGAAGTAAAAGAGGGTAGGCAAAGTAGATTTTGCCCTATAACAGGGATAGACAGAGTGGTGGTAGAAGGGTCCATTGGGCCAAGTACTGATATTGCATCTGTAAGTAAGAATAATGAGTCTTCCTTTACCACTGATTTTAGTGGGGACGCAATTGTTATTAGAGACATTTTGAATAATGAATGGGGTAGATTTTCCCAGTTGTCTGACCTTAGAGGAGTTAAGGATGCTTCCCTCATTTGTACTTTTAGAAAGAGTCTGAATATTAACAATTTGATAGAAAGACACTTTTCAAATAGGACTAATCATTATAAATTAGGGACATATAAATGTGGTAGATGCCCCCAGTGTCCCCTAATAGCACAAGGTGAAGCGGTGACTGTAGAAGCACGTAGCAAATGCATAGCTGCGACCAGCCATTCCTCATGTGAATCTATGGGTCTGTATATATAGCTAAGTGTGGGTCCTGTCCTGCTTTTATATTGGCAAAATGGAGAGAAAGCTGAAGAGACGAATATATGAGCACTCTAGGGACATTCATAACCTAAATGTTAACAACGCCCTATATAAACACACTTTGGTTTGTGACCAGGCTGTTTTTTCTTTTTATGTTAGAAGAAATTCCCTGTGATGTGAGAGGTGGTCAATGGGTGACTCGAATTGAGTACCGTGAGTTATATTGGCAGGTAATCCTTGAAGCCTACAGGGAACCTGGATTAAATGAGAATGTTTCCCTTTTACCTGTCCTGAAGCTAAGGGCAGCAAGATTGTAATGTGTAGATTGTGCAATATTTATATAAGTTTTTTTAAAAAAATTGGTTTTACAATTTTAATAAAATTATTATAAATGTTAGATAGTAATATTTAGGATAATAAGGTTTATGGTTACAGTTTTATACATGTTTTTAAATAAGAACACATGACAGTTTACTTCAGTGCTGTCTTTGCATGGAGTCTAATATGCTACTTTTTCTTCTTTTTGTTCTGTCTCTTTAAATGTTCCTTAAGTTGTTAATAGCTTTGAGTTTACCAATTATTCAGTTTGATTGTAGATATAAATAGGGGTGTGATTTTAGTTCCAGTGTTCATTTCTGATGAAGTGTTTTAACGAAAACGTACATAATAAACTAATGGTATTAAATACCACAAGTGCCTGCCTTTTATCCATTTGGGATTATTTGTGGCTGTTCATCTACTGGAATTGTTTGAATCCTTGGTCTTTGGAGTGTTCTGAGTGTTTTAGTGACTGAGGGTACCCCTATCTAATTCTTACAGAGGTGAGTTCAAGGGTGAAGAGAGTGAGGAACCCAACCAGAAAGAAAAGTGAATAACAAAACAAAAAGAAAATAAAGTAAATTTGGTATGGAGTACACAACCTAGACAGCATCCACTAAGGGTGCTGCAATGGGTGTGTAAGAGAGAATGAACATGAAGTAGTATGAACGTGGAGTAGTTTGAACATGGAGTAGTATGAACATGGAGTAGTTTGAACATGTAGTAGTATGAACGTGAAGTAAAATGAACATGGAGTAGTATGAACATGGAGTAGAATGAACGTGGAGTAGAATGAACGTGGAGTAGTATGAACATGGAGTAGAATAAACGTGGAGTAGTATGAATGTGGAGTAGAATGAACGTGGAGTAGTGTGAACATGGAGTAGAATGAACGTGAAGTAGTATGAATGTGGAGTAGTTTGAACATGGAGTAGTATGAACATGGAGTAGTTTGAACATGGAGTAGTATGAACGTGAAGTAAAATGAACAAGGATTAGAATAAACATGGAGTAGTATGAACGTGGAGTAGAATGAACGTGGAGTAGTATGAACATGAAGTTGTTTGAACGTGGAATAGTATGAACGTGAAGTAAAATGAACATGGAGTAGTATGAACATGGAGTAGAATGAACGTGGAGTAGAATGAACGTGGAGTAGTATGAACATGGAGTAGAATGAACGTGGAGTAGTATGAACGTGGAGTAGAATGAATGTGGAGTAGTGTGAACATGGAGTAGAATGAACGTGAAGTAGTATGAACGTGGAGTAGTTTGAACATGGAGTAGTATGAACATGGAGTAGTTTGAACATGGAGTAGTATGAACGTGAAGTAAAATGAACAAGGAGTAGAATGAACATGGAGTAGTATGAACATGAAGTAAAATGAACAAGGAGTAGAATGAACATGGAGTAGAATTAACATGGAGTAGTATGAACATGGAGTAGTATGAACGTGGAGTAGCATGAACATGGTGTAGTATGAACATGAAGTAGTTTGAACGTGGAGTAGTATGAACGTGAAGTAAAATGAACATGGAGTAGTATGAACGTGGAGGAGTATGAACATGGAGTAGAATGAACGTGGAGTAGTATGAACATGGAGTAGAATGAACGTGGAGTAGTATGAACGTGAAGTAGAATGAACATGGAGTAGCATGAAGGTGGAGTAGTACAATAATATTTCTGTAAGTGAGAAAGACCGGGTGGCAGTACAGAGGCAGGAATAGAAAGGAGACTCCAGCAAGCATTTCTTGAATCTAGATCTGAGGAGTGGAGGGTAGAGGAAATATTTGAACCTTCATATTAGGTAATCCTATCTTTTCAATATTAGGAAACCTCACATGTCTGTCAGTGACCAGCTCAGCTTCAAGAACTCACTTAAAGAAAGCTGTCATCTTCACTTTTATTTTAGAAAAAAGGGCATCCAGTGAATGCATATTGTGTTTTTCAACAGCAGCAGTCCTAGGAGTGAATGCAACCAATCTCCCCTTCTATATCTGTAAAAATAAATTAGAGATGGTTTGTTTACTGGGTGGGTTTCACATGGAAATATTCCTAATAATCTCTAAGATTTCATAGAGTTTTGTTCTATTGCAGCTGCTTATTTGTTAAATCAATTTTTGGCGATGACTTGAGTTAAACAATACTTGTAGGAACAAAGTGGTGACTTGCATCAAAACAATGTTACATTGAAATAACCAAGCAGTTAATTCATACTGTCACAGTTCTGTGCACTTAAACAATGTAATATTCAAAATATGCACAATGTTTGTTAATATTTAAAGAGAAAGAATAAGAGATGAGGCAAAAATATTTTCTTGGATATTCTATAAATATGTATAAGCCATTTTATATATAGCAAGTTTAAGTTGCTGAAAATGGTGCCAAAGCAATCGGATGATGCGACTCAATCAACCACTAATCTAGATTACTGAACCTAAATTACGGATGCAGGCATATTTCTCAACTTCTTAGCACAAGAAATTTGGACAAAACCTAAAGTAATGGACAAAGGCCCAGAAATTGAAACATATTTTTAAATATTGCTCTTATAAACTTGGATAGTTGTATTTTTAAATATTACTCTTATAAACTTAGATAGTTGTTAGAATAACATGATAGCTGTTAGCATGCATTTTCTGAATGATATGAAACCTGAAACTCAAATGCATGTCATTATTTAGTGACTTCAATCCTCAGTGATTTACTAGAAAACCACAAATTTTATGAGGAACAGACCAAAATATGAGGCAAAAATCTGGGCAGTCTACAAAAATCTGAACAGTTGAGAGGCATGGATGCAGGGCTAAGACGTATTATCTTTGTACTGCAAGGCTGAAGGTAGGTTTAATAAAGATCACATTATTGAATTGTTTAACTTCTATTTAGCATGCTTTCAACACCTTAGCAGGAGCAACACTTAAAATGCCCTTACATGGGATGAACAACTATTAATATTCACCTAGTCTCCAGAAGTAATTAGCCTTAGCTCCCAAGCAGAATGACTTGTTAGCTCTTTAAAAAAATAATGCTGGTCCACAAACAGAAAACACACTGGAACATAGATGTGATGTAATACCTTTTATTGGACTAACATAGGTTTTGCAATTACTCAAGCTTTTGAGCTGGCATGAGCCCTTCATCAGGAGTTATTGTTAATGATGTTAAATACAGTGCTTAAATACCTACTTGTGTCTAGAAAGGGAAGTATACCATTCATTTCCAGTTGGCCAAAAAAATAAATCTTGAAAAATACTAGGGTGAAAAACATGTAGTCCATGCTACACCTCAGAGGCAGTAAATGTGTGTGTGTGTGTGTGTGTGTGTGTGTGTGTGTGTGTGCATGTGTGTGCATGCTTGTGTGTGTGTGTGTGTGTGTGTGTGTGTGTGTGTGTGTGTGTGTGTGTGTGTGTGTGTGTGTGTGTGTGTGTGTGTGTGTGTGTGTGTGTGTGTGTGTGTGTTTGCACGCTCACACTTGCACGTGTGCATGTGTGTGTGTGACATTCAGAGAGAGAGATAGAGAGACAGAAACTTAAAGTATAGAACAGGGTCATGACATGCTAAATAATCACTGTTTGGCATGTTACATTGCAGTTAGTATTCATTAAGCAGAGAAGATAACACTGAGAGAGACTGTCCTGACATTTAATAAGACAATAAATGTGTAGGGAGATTAATTAAATCCAGAGAAGGAAAACAAAAAGTTATAATTTGTAAACTGTTAATCTGTCTAAAGAAGCAGTCTTTGTGAGCTGAAGGCTTTGGTTAACAGAAAATATGAACTAGCAATAATGTGCAGTGCACAGTGATGAGAAAGGCAGGGACTACCAAGAGAATAAGATACAAGGTTAGAATGCATGGATAGTGTATGCAGTTAATAGACTAAACAGGCTGCGTTTAACTGGGAGAAAGAGAGATAAAAGAAAAGAAAATGGTGTAGTTACACAGTATAACACCATGAAGAACAGCAGAATTGGATAAAGTTTTGTTATAATGTTAAAGCTGTCTGAACATTAAGGCCTTACCTGACTTTTAAGCTTATGGTTACTAGTAATCTGTAAAAATAACTATTATCTTGTTGTGAATAAAATGTAGGTGCTGAAACATAAACCCCAGTAATCTTAACTGTTAATATTTTGAATTAGTCATCAGTTTTAATTCAGAGTAAAGTCATCAAATTATGCATTATCAGAAGAGGAAAAAAATTGTTGCTCTTCAGCATAACTTATTTCTGTCCACTGTTAGTTGCTCAAAAGGAAAATCTAGATAGTATCTCATAAAACCAATATCCAGTTTCATACATCTGGCTGTCAGACTGAATTATTGAATTAACTTAATCTCCCTTGCTTTCCAGAGGTGTGTGAAAATGTCCTTTAAGAACGATATTTTGGTTATCTACTGGGGACAGCTGACAGATGAAAGCAAAGTGAAGGCAGAATGATCACAATCGAGATTGTTGTTATAGTTCAGTTATGGATTGGATGGAGACCAGAGCAGAGGGCCTGAAAGCTCCACACTGAAATACATTTATGGTGATTTTCTTTTACTTTGTCTGAGATAGGTGTGCGGGCAGTGGTATTAGGACACACTGCTCAGACCATCATGCACTTGCATCTTCTTTTTTTTTAATGGAAATTGACATGAGGAGTGATCTGCCCTATAATTGCAGAAGTAGATTACTGTGCCTGGTATCTTTTCCTGTAACTGTGAATGAAGTAGATTACTGTGCCTGGTATCTTTTCCTGTAGTTGTGAATGTAGATTACTGTGCCTGGTATCTTTTCCTGTAGTTGTGAATGAAGTAGATTACTGTGCCTGGTATCTTTTCCTGTAGTTGTGAATGAAGTAGATTACTGTGCCTGGTATCTTTTCCTGTAACTGTGAATGAAGTAGATTACTGTGCCTGGTATCTTTTCCTGTAGTTGTGAATGAAGTAGATTACTGTGCCTGGTATCTTTTCCTGTAGTTGTGAATGAAGTAGATTACTGTGCCTGGTATCTTTTCCTGTAGTTGTGAATGAAGTAGATTACTGTGCCTGGTATCTTTTCCTGTAGTTGTGAATGAAGTAGATTACTGTGCCTGGTATCTTTTCCTGTAACTGTGAATGAAGTAGATTACTGTGCCTGGTATCTTTTCCTGTAACTGTGAATGAAGTAGATTACTGTGCCTGGTATCTTTTCCTGTAACTGTGAATGAAGTAGATTACTGTGCCTGGTATCTTTTCCTGTAACTGTGAATGAAGTAGATTACTGTGCCTGGTATCTTTTCCTGTAACTGTGAATGAAGTAGATTACTGTGCCTGGTATCTTTTCCTGTAGTTGTGAATGAAGTAGATTACTGTGCCTGGTATCTTTTCCTGTAGTTGTGAATGAAGTAGATTACTGTGCCTGGTATCTTTTCCTGTAGTTGTGAATGAAGTAGATTACTGTGCCTGGTATCTTTTCCTGTAACTGTGAATGAAGTAGATTACTGTGCCTGGTATCTTTTCCTGTAGTTGTGAATGAAGTAGATTACTGTGCCTGGTATCTTTTCCTGCAGTTGTGAATGAAGTAGATTGATGTGACTGTTATTTCACCACTTTTCACAATCACACATGAGAAGTGCATGTAGAGGAGGGGCAGGTTGTGCATGAAACCAAAGGGCAATTATATGAGCTATGCAAAACAATTATTGACACGACTAGTTTGAGGAAGAGGGAATGTGGACAATGATTACTTGTAGTGAACAGGGGGAATAATCTGCACACTCACCTAAGTTTTCTCTCCTTCCTTAGAAATGATGTGATCCCAGAGAAAGGTTGCATTAATGAGGAGGTATAAGGGATACAGCCCATCACAACACCCAAGCGCAGTAGAGAAATAGGGGAGCCAGTTAGAAAGATGAAGCATGCAAAGGAGTTTCAAAGAATTTCAACAAGTAACCAATGCTGGGAGCAAAGATGTTGAAATAAGTTATTGAGTGCATTCAGAAGTATGCAGTACTGGAACTTTTTGTAGTTAGAATTGCAGCTTTAAGTGTATTTTGAAGGAGATATCAGAAGTATATAAAGAATGTGGGTGTCTTTACAGGAAAGGGAGAGAAAAGACATGTTGCATGTCAAAACATATTGGTCATTTCATGAAAACTATCAAATAAAAATAGAGCTTGCTGATGGTGAGTGTATGTGTCTAATAACAGCAGCAAATTCAAATATGGTATCGTGGCTAGTATTTTATTTATTTATTTATTTACATTTGTTGACCGGGAGAGTCCAAATGGACGCAGGTCTATTTTCAGTGGAGGCCTGGGGAGAAAAGCTCCACACTAAAATGTTACAGATAATTGTACACTTTGAGAAATATATCATTTACAAATTATAGCTTTAGATTACAGCTTAGAACATAATACTAGATTAAGACAAAAGTAGTAAACAGATGTAGAAAAAACATACAGGTTTACACATAGATTACAGATGTTGTACATGGTTACAGATGTAGGACCGTATTCATTAGTAGACAGCCGAAACATTTCTGTTTATGAGGTACATAACAGACATTGTCAGTTGTTTCAATAAGAACTTTTTATTGTATGGTAAGTAGCTAGGTTTTTAAGCTACTGTGCTAGGTATATTCACAGTAGTTAGTGGGGTGCTGAGAGAGGGAGTGGTGGCAGGAGTGGGTGCTATTAGAGGGGAAGTTGCAGGGGCATATTCTGCATGTTTTTAAGGTTGTTTTTAGTAAGTATTTGAAGTGGGTGCAAGATGTTACAGAGGTAACTGAAGGTGGGAGAGAGTTCCATATTTTGGCTATAGCGCAGGGGAATAATGCTTCTCCACTAGAGTTATTGGCTTTAGTGACCTGTAGGAGGTTTTTGTTGCTGGATCTTAGTGGTCTGGTGGTAAGATAGGGTTGGATTAGATTTTGAAGGGATGGGACTTTTAGTGGTTGGTTTACTAGTTTGTGGGCAAGTGCGAGTTGGTACCATTGAAGGAGGTGAGGGAGCTCTAGCCATCCCAGTTCTGCCAGTGAGAGAAGGTGGTGACTATGGTAGGGTGCTCCTGTGGTGAATTTTGCAATTTTGTTGTAGCAGGTTTCAAGTTTATTTAGATCACATTGTCTTAGGTTTGTATATTTTGGGGAGGCGTAAAGTAGGGTGGAGATAAGGTTAGAATTTGCTACTGAGATCTTTGCAGCTTTGGTAAGTAGTTGCTGATTTCTATATAGTGCCCCTAGTTTTTGTGGACTTTTTTAATGGTCATGGATATGTGAATGTCAAAGTTCAGTTTATTGTCTATTTCAACTCCTAGCAATTTTGGTGTGTTCTGTAGGATGGATAGTTGTGTCGTCTTTTGCTGTAATGTTAAAATAATGTGGTATGTTTTTTTTTTTTTCTCAATGAGACATTGGAAGTACACAAAATGTGAGTATCATTTGGGGTGAACATGTGCTAGATGAAGCCAATCATTAATTACAGGATCATGTTCGATGGATTATTAATGCTTTTTTATTTTATATTATTTATTTATTGAAGAGAAAGTAGCTATTGAAGTGCAATATGGCCATTACATTTATGTGATCCCATCAAAGTCATAGGAATTCTTAGAAGAGGTGTATTCCACTGGGATAATATATGTGTGTTTTTTACCTTATTAGAAGTCTGTGATATTTTTTGTTGTGAATTTTCTTCAGGAAACTGATGTATGACATGTTATGCGTAACTTGTAAGTCTAACTTTCCAGTGGGCTTTGTTGTCAAAATCTAGTTCTATGCTTCCTTTCCATCTGGGTGCTATATGACTTTCTGCACAAAAGGTTGGGTGTAGGTGACTTATAAAAGCAAACAGAACTTACAGGATCACCTCTGACAAATTAGGGTACAACAATTCTGTCAAAGAGCTATATGGCCATTACATCTATGATTCCTTCACAGTCAAATGTAGTATGTCCTCTCAGAAGTTGGACACTCCATTGGGACAGTACATGTTTTGTACCAAAGTAACTTATGACCTTTTATATACAGCTGGTAAATCCAGGGTTTCAGATGGATTTATTGTAACAGTTTGCTATTATGCTTGGTGTCAACCTAGATCCTATTTGACCACTAGTCAGTAGTGCAGAAGGCGGCTGATATATAAAAGCAAATGTTATTATATGATCACTTTTGATTGATTATTGATATTTGTTGGGTGGAGAATGTATCTATCTAGATGAGTTATATTTATATGATTCCTTCACAGTCAAAGGTGTGACGATAGGAGGTACTGCCTGCCATGCCAGGGAGAAGTAGGGCAGTGGATATATGACTTGTGTCAGCACAGTTAGCTGGAATTTTATAAATAATTGTACGTCATTAGTATATCAAACTGATCTGTGCAGATGCTTGTGCTGAAAATGTATTTGTGAGCATTGCTTGTGTTAATTGTATTAAAATGTACCAAAAGTGCACCCTGCTGAAATGAAGAAAAATGTACATGTACTATGGAATCTGAATTAGCTGCGGTGGTGGTGCTGCGGTAGCGTTTCGATTCTCAGCTAAAGCGTCTTCTGTGTGGAGACATGCGTGAATGGGCGTACCTTTGTTGAAGATTGTGCGTCAAGCCTGGCAAGTTGGTATGTAAAAATCTACTGCCAATCATTAGCGGACCGGAGTTCTGCTGTGGCGACCCCTAACCGGGAAAAAGCCGAAAGATACAACAACAACTATGGAATCTGAATTAAATGTATATGTTTGACTACAGAACATTGGTACAGTAATGACTAACCAGTTCGCTTACTTTAAAAGAATAAAGAAAATGTAAATGAGCTGTTAAATCATTGAACAGTACTCCACAGTGCTGACCCACAGTGTAGGACCGGAGACAGTAGGTCTGGGAGCAGCCATTATCTGTTAGCTTTTGCAATAAATGTTCTAAATGTGTATTGTAATAGTCTGCTAAAGTCCTATCTCAAACTTCAAAAGGAAACCCACCTGTGCGAACAATGGAACGACTGAGAACTAAAAACACCAAAATCCACTGAAACGTGAACAGATGTAAACTTCAAAAGGAGGTGTTGTGGGAACCTAGAGTCAGGGGACCAGATGAGGTCATTCTGCAAGTCATCCTGGATATTACATTTTACAGGGAGTAATCTCAGAATATACAGTATTCTGTTTTGGAGCCTGACTGGAAAGACTGCTCACATATTTCATCTTGCCTTGACCAAGTAAATTAACTAGGGAACAGTGATTCTCTTAGATTCAGTCAGGAATATAGTTAAGCTTAGTTTAAAGATTGTTTTTCTTTATCTGTATGCGTTTGTCCATCAATGCTGTTTTCAATATTTTCTGTGATTTAAACTATGTGGTTTATTGTGAATATATTCAGTATTTTCATGTACCTTTATTATTTATTATTAAATATATTTCATACTTTTATTGTGGCTGGTTCTTGTAGAGAGTATCTAACTTTTAGAGTACTTATATTTATTTGGTGACAATGTGCGGGCCACTCCAGAAGACCTAGCCATCTTGGTGAACTACTACCATTTGTATTAGTATTAATATTACACAGTATAATTGGACACCCTTTGTTAAGGGCCTTAGAGTAGCTGATTGTGGAGTGGCCTGTGGCATAAATCTACCTTATAGTCTGGGCAGAAGGGGACATAGATAGTAGACCTGTGCCAGCCGTTCCCAGGTGTGTATGTGTGTGTGTGTGTGTGTGTGTGTGTGTGTGTGTGTGTGTGTGTGTGTGTGTGTGTGTGTGTGTGTGTGTGTGCCAGTAATTTGGGGCATGGACATGAAGCACTGGGTTTACAGAGAGGGTGCTGGAGGACTTGGCTTTGACACTCAGCTGAGGACATAACCCTACAGCTGTACCAGTGGGGATTTTTACAGGGGATCTGGAGGGAGGCAGATATAGAGACATCCAGATCCCAGCTGAGTGTGTTCCCTGTGTGTTCTTAAGGAAAATTGTACTTGATGCAGAGAGGTCTGCATTTGGAAATACTGAGTGTATCCATTTGTATTCCAAGTGTATGGCCCTCTCCAGTGTCAGTGGTGAGGAATCAGGCTCCTTGATTACTGGCCCAATGTAGGGACAACAAATATTTTTCCCCATCACATATTGGTAGCAATGGTGGGTGTCACAAAAGGTAATGTACCTTCTCAGAAGGGGAACAGTCCCCTGGGAAGGTATGTTTGTGTTTTGCACTAAAGTACTTTATTACACATCCTTGATTTTTTTTGTAATATAAACTGTCTTTGCACAAAACTAGAAAAGCAGAGGCTGGGTAAAATGCAAAACACTAGAAACATCCAAAAGAGGCCAGTTCAGCAGCAATAAAAATCACAACACACCAAACTGATTTAGTGCTTTCATTCACTTTACTTTTGGAACTTCTTCAGAATAAAAATGTGTATAAAGACATTTTACATATAAATGGCAAATTTTCCTGAGGGTAGATTCATTTCCAGGGATGAACAAAACAATTTCTATCAAAAGTTATTTAAGATACCAATGTGTTTAATGTATTGTAATTGTTTTATTTATGAAAATGTACGTTGGCGCTTTAAAACTTTTTATAAGCCTAAGTGGTATAAGCAGTTGATTGGTGGGTTCAAACTAATTGTTTTATTACTTTGGTATATATGTAAAATGTCTTACTACATGTTTGTATTCTGAAGAAGTTCCAAAAGTAAAATGAACAAAAGTGCTAAATCACTTTGGTGTGCTGTGATTTTTATTGCTGATGAACTGGCCTCTTTTGGGTGTTTCTAGTGTTTTGTCTTTGCACAAAAGGATGGGACCAGATGTTGTATTAAAACAAATTGCAGTTTCAGGATCACTGAATGACTATTGATATCATTTGTTGGGATAGACTTGATCTGTCAGGAAGCTATATGACCATTATATGCATGTAATTCTTTCACAATCAGAGGTACTGTACCCTGTCAAAAAGGGGGAGGTGGCAGTCTTTTGGGACAGTATGTACATGTTTTGTACCATAGTATCTTATTACAAGTCATATAATTTTTACTGGTATCATTTCTAGGGAGTTTAGTATCTATCAAAGAGTACTATGATCATTAAATTTATGTAATTCCTTCACAGTCAAAGGTCTTCAGGGAACTGGCATATGGCCTCTTATATACAGCTAGTAAAGCTAATATCTTTGCTATCACAGTCAGGTACTATACTTTGTTTTCACCTGAGGGCTATTTGACTCTGCACAAAAGGCTGAATAAAACTAATTTCTAGAATATGTGTGCACTGAGTTTGCGGTAACTCAGAAGTGAAAAATACTACATATTCCCGGAAAAAAATGTTTCACAATGCTATGCTATGCTTTCAAGCAGCTAAAGCTGTGGCATCATATTCAGAGGTATGCTGCACTGAAGCTCTGTGGTTATGATTGCAGTTGTTAGTGTGTTCTGCAGCTGGATTACATGAATGTTTTGTAATAATCTCAAAGGCAGACAGAGATATAACCTCTAGCTTGAGTTTATATACCTTTACTCCCAGTCTGACATTTTGTATTATACTCTGTTTTCATCGTGGATGCTGAGGTGAACTTCTCAGTACACTTAGTAAAATAATGGCCTAAGATACTTCTTTCCTGAATATTTCACCAGAAAAAATATATTTTTCAGTTGTAGTATGCTGCAGTCATAATGCCTTGCTTTCAAGCAGCTAAAGCTATAGTGTGCAATATAGAAGTGTGCTGCTCTTTGAAGGTTGGGACTGCAGTCTTAAGTGTGTATCATAAATGAATACTCTGCTGTTGTTATCTGAAAGTTCCATAATGAAATGTCAAAGGAAAACAGAAAAATAGCTTTTGAAAGACAGGTCCCATGGTCTTAGTTAATGAGCCTTTACTGCCACAATCTGACATGTTGTGTTATATTTGGTTTTCATAGTGAGAGTTATAATAAACTTCTTTTGAGTACCCTGAATACAGTGGTGACCCCAAAACGCTGCTTTATGAATTGCCAATACATCAGAAGTAAAAAAATTCCCTTAATCTGAACTAAAGACAAGTTAGCATTTTGTCACCGGACGTATACCCCCACCCCTCCAGTTTAGACTTGTGCAGTAAACTACATTATAAGAAGATATTAATTTAATTTTATTTAATTTTGGAAGAATGTGAATTAACATGGCAAACAAGACTAAATGCTTTTGCTGAACCAGGTCTTAATGACCATTATAATATACAATGTATTCTAAGACTTAAAAGCTTAGACAGGAAGTAAATAATTTCACATATATTTTCTTCAAGTTAAGGTTAGGGGTAACTATATGTCATTGCATAAATGTTATGCATCACACATTTTTTATGTGTGGATTTACATAAGTTTAAATTTTCTTCGTTATTGTTTACAGGTGGGATAGATTTTTTATGTCTTCATAAGTTGTTTTTACATGTTGTATCAGTTGACAGTTACTACAAATGTAATATTATAACTTTAAGTCATTCAAAACTTTTATAAGTTATTTTAAAGTTTTAATAAGGTACTACTTTTTGTTGAATTAATACACCACTTAAGTAGAATCATGTGACTGTATTTTTACTATTTAAAGGCTATGTGTTGTTTATTTAATGTAATCTGAAGAAGTTACCTTAATAAGGTGACGAAAAGCGCTTCATTAAATTGTTTTTTCGTAAAGTGGTTTGTGGAATATTGCATTGGACTAGGTGCCGTTGGTTTCCTTGGAGCTTTGTGTTTTATTTTGCTGCAGTTTGAACAGTACCAGAGTTTTGTTTGTTTGTCGGATGGCTTCGGGAACTACTAACGGTCCTATTAGCCCTGTGCTTTTCAATGCTACCCAAACCCAATCTGAATTGCTTAACTTAACGGCTCTTATCAACGTGTTAACAAACAGAGTCGATGACTTAGCGGTACGTTTGGATTCACAATATTTGAGACCTGGTACTACACGCGTTTTCAATAGCAGTGCTTGTTCTATTCCACCTGGCCAACAACAAGCTACTAATAGTACTGACACCACCAGTAATAGCAGCATTCAACTAATAAATGAAGTGGGGAACACACCAGTAAACAACAATAGCGATTTGAACACCAGTCCACCTCGAGAGAACAGCGTTCCTGTAAGACGTAACGTTCGCACAGGGGACGTTGAAGAAGAACAAAACAGCATTGTGGGGCTTATAGGTATGCCACAGTTTCATGAATGGATAAGCAACACACGGAAGTTTTGCTTCAATCGTGAAACTACACAAGGACAACCGGCTGACAACGCTTACCAACAACAGGTTGGTACTGTCTTTATTTCGGACAAATTAAAGCTTCTTGATTTAAAACTAGTCAAACTCAAGAAGTTACAACTTGAAACTAGTTACTTTAAAGAATGCATCAATAATAACATTGTGCCAAAGGGCTTGAGACACCACCTATATCCAACTGGACTTGTGACTGATTCCCTTTTTCATTTGGAACTCAACTCCCTCTTTGACCAGCAGGGACTTGCCCTCATGGATTTAATGATGAAACATTATAATGTTCAGATAACACAATTAACTAAAGAAGTCTCAGATTTAAATACATTGATTATCAATCATATGGATTTTTGTAGGTATAAATACGAATATGAGAGATGTTTCGTCAGCATAGACCAAATGTTAGAAAAACTGAAGTTGAATAAAATCAGGAAAATTAATAGGGATCATGTAGCTTACGAAAATGGGTCAGCGTATCCCAAACCGCCTTCATCGCAAGTTGGTCTAGCACTTTATACTGACAATAACCCTAGAGAGACTATTGCTATAAATAACACCAATGCTCATTGAATCACTGACTCAGTCATAGAGGATAGTCCTAGCCCTGAACAAAATTATGTCAGACGGAGTGAGCGGCTCCGTTCTGACAACAAAGAAGGGTATCATAACAATCCAAGGAAAAGTTTGGTCAACAAAAACAATACCAATGCGAATAATGTAAATTTTCACAAGGACAATCATTCTGGTACTATCCCAAAAAAATCTAACAATTCTTATCAAAAAAACAAACAGCGGGGGAACAACAAGCGCAGGAGATAGCACATATTGTGCAACATGAAGTAACTGTCATCAAAAATAAAACTGGGGACTTTCACATTTTTAATTATTCATCAGTTGATATCGATCCAGTTTTAGTTGAATTACTAGCGAAAGGTAATACATTTGTACCTAGTCGACAATTTGACATGGTTCAAACAATAAAGGACTTGAAATTGTTTGTAAGGAAACTAAACTTAAAAGTACTTATGGGTAATCTGGAGATATCTGATATGCCCTTTCGGGTAACTAGTGTGTATAACCCCCCACTTCATCCTGCTTTAAATATGTTTGAAATCATGACTGAACTGGACTTGAGGTACTTTTCTAAAAAATATAACAGTTTACATCTAGAAAAACAGCATGTTAAAAATGTCACATATGATGAAAAACTTGCATTAGACTTGTTTAAATCATTACAATTGAGAGTGGTCAAACCCGACAAAGGTGGTGGTCTAGTTTTATTCGATTCAGTGGATTATGTAAACAGAGTACAGGCATTATTGGACAATGAGGCTTATGACAAGGCATCAATTAATGAAGTAAATGTCGCTTATAAGCGAATAAACAGCTATATAAATGATTTATTTATTGAAGCCAAAATTTATATCAATCTATACAATTATATGACTACGTTATGGCCAAAAATTCCTGTTTTATTTGCTTTACCTAAAACACATAAGAACTTGTTAAATCCACCACTTAGACCCCTAATTGACAGTCGTGGTTCTATTACATATTCTTGTGCCAAAGTGGTAGACAGTATACTGAAAAAATATCTAACCTACGAGACTCAAGTATGTAAGGATTCTTGGGCTTTTTTACGTAACATTAATGATTTACAGTTTGACAAATACAATAACTTTATAACTATTGATGTGAAAGAACTTTATACATCAATTCCTCATTTAGAAGGGATGGAATGGACTAGATTATTCCTTCACAGTAAAAAAGCCTCTAGTCAAGAAATTTATTTAGTTGACGTCTTACTGGACATCATTTTGACTAATAATTATTTTTGTTTCCAAAATGATCTTTACCTGCAGAAACAAGGAGTTGCTATGGGCTCCCCTTGTGGTGGCAGCTTCGCCAATATTGTGATGGCATATTGGGAGAAAAACTATGTGTTTAATAACACTACCTTTATGCCTCTCATCAAATTTTACACGCGATTCCTTGACGATATATTTATTTTATTTAGAGGCAATGCTGATACAGCAAATGAACTGGTTGAATATTTAAATAGCTCTACTACCTTCCTTAAGTTTACTTTCAACTTTCAGATTAGTAGTATTGATTACCTTGATGTAAAACTAATCAAGGATTTAGATCATAATAGATATATATCAAGAATTTACAGGAAAGATACATATTGTAATGCGTTTTTACATTTTTCCAGCTCACATCCTCTTCAACAAAAGCACTCTATAGTCAAAGGCCAAATAATAAGGGCTGCTAGGATGGTGTCTTGTGACAACGACTTTGAAGACGAATGCAAACTTCTTGGGGGCATGTTTCAACAAAGAGGATATCCATCATCCTTAGTTGAAGCAATCATTAATGAAGTATGCCTGAAAAGGGCTAACAAGTTTATTATGCCTATATTAAACCAGTGTGTAAGGCCAGTCACCTATGACTAGAGTCGAATGACACCATTGTAACTGACGAGGACTGTGAGTTTGGTGAAACAAAGCGTAGAACATCTACTAATGCCTTTGAATATAGTTTCATTACTCCATTTAGTGCTGATAGTGCACTTATTAGAATCATAATATATAAAAATTGGGAAATATTAAGGCTTGACAAAATGATAGCAGACAAATTTGATGAAACCCCCAAGATCATATTTAAGAGAGGTACAAATTTGAAATCAATTCTAGAGTCCAATACGAGTAGGAGTCTCAACAGACGGTCAGGTATGTCTATTTGCGGATGCTGTAGTATGTGTAAATTTGTGACCACAGGCAACTCATTCATCATTAATGGCACAAAGTACAATATTAAATACAATTTAAACTGTAATTCAAAAATGGTAGTCTACGTTGCACTCTGTTCCTCATGTAAAGCATTTTACATTGGGAAAACAGAGTGTAGACTAAGAGACAGAGTCTACGAACATAATTATGCAATAAACACAAATAAAAATGCAAATGCCTTGGCTAGGCATTGCATGGAAAATGGGGGGCATAAATTTAGCTTTATGGCAATAGACCAAGTCCAGTCTAACATCCGAGGTGGCCCTTATAATTTAATTTTGGAAGAATGTGAATTAACATGGCAAATAAGACTAAATGCTTTTGCTGAACCAGGTCTTAATGACCATTGTAATATACAATGTATTCTAAGACTTAAAAGCTTAGACAGGAAGTAAATAATTTCACATATATTTTCTTCAAGTTAAGGTTAGGGGTAACTATATGTCATTGCATAAATGTTATGCATCACACATTTTTTATGTGTGGATTTACATAAGTTTAAATTTTCTTTGTTATTGTTTACAGGTGGGATAGATTTTTTATGTCTTCATAAGTTGTTTTTACATGTTGTATCAGTTGGCAGTTACAACAAATGTAATATTATAACTTTAAGTCATTCAAAACTTTTATAAGTTATTTTAAAGTTTTAATAAGGTACTACTTTTTGTTGAATTAATACACCACTTAAGTAGAATCATGTGACTGTATTTTTACTATTTAAAGGCTATGTGTTGTTTATTTAATGTAATCTGAAGAAGTTACCTTAATAAGGTGATGAAAAGCGCTTCATTAAATTGTTTTTTCGTAAAGTGGTTTGTGGAATATTGCATTGGACTAGGTGCCGTTGGTTTCCTTGGAGCTTTGTGTTTTATTTTGCTGCAGTTTGAACAGTACCAGAGTTTTGTTTAATTGTTTTATTACTTTGGTATATATGTAAAATGTCTTACTACATGTTTGTATTCTGAAGAAGTTCCAAAAGTAAAATGAACAAAAGTGCTAAATCACTTTGGTGTGCTGTGATTTTTATTGCTGATGAACTGGCCTCTTTTGGGTGTTTCTAGTGTTTTGTCTTTGCACAAAAGGATGGGACCAGATGTTGTATGAAAACAAATTGCAGTTACAGGATCACTGAATGACTATTGATATCATTTGTTGGGATAGACTTGATCTGTCAGGAAGCTATATGACCATTATATGCATGTAATTCTTTCACAATCAGAGGTACTGTACCCTGTCAAAAAGGGGGAGGTGGCAGTCTTTTGGGACAGTATGTACATGTTTTGTACCATAGTATCTTATTACAAGTCATATCATTTTTACTGGTATCATTTCTAGGGAGTTTAGTATCTATCAAAGAGTACTATGATCATTAAATTTATGTAATTCCTTCACAGTCAAAGGTCTTCAGGGAACTGGCATATGGCCTCTTATATACAGCTAGTAAAGCCAATATCTTTGCTATCACAGTCAGGTACTATACTTTGTTTTCACCTGAGGGCTATTTGACTCTGCACAAAAGGCTGAATAAAACTAATTTCTAGAATATGTGTGCACTGAGTTTGCGGTAACTCAGAAGTGAAAAATACTACATATTCCCAGAAAAAAATGTTTCACAATGCTATGCTATTCTTTCAAGCAGCTAAAGCTGTGGCATCATATTCAGAGGTATGCTGCAATGAAGCTCTGTGGTTATAATTGCAGTTGTTAGTGTGTTCTGCAGCTGGATTACATGAACGTTTTGTAATAATCTCAAAGGCAGACAGAGATATAACCTCTAGCTTGAGTTTATATGCCTTTACTCCCAGTCTGACATTTTGTATTATACTCTGTTTTCATCATGGATGCTGAGGTGAACTTCTCAGTACACTTAGTAAAATAATGGCCTAAGATACTTCTTTCCTGAATATTTCACCAGAAAAAAATATATTTTTCAGTTGTAGTATGCTGCAGTCATAATGCCTTGCTTTCAAGCAGCTAAAGCTATAGTGTGCAATATAGAAGTGTGCTGCTCTTTGAAGGTTGGGACTGCAGTCTTAAGTGTGTATCATAAATGAATACTCTGCTGTTGTTATCTGAAAGTTCCATAATGAAATGTCAAAGGAAAACAGAAAAATAGCTTTTGAAAGACAGGTCCCATGGTCTTAGTTAATGAGCCTTTACCGCCACAATCTGACATGTTGTGTTATATTTGGTTTTCATAGTGAGAGTTATAATAAACTTCTTTTGAGTACCCTGAATACAGTGGTGACCCCAAAACACTACTTTATGAATTGCCAATACATCAGAAGTAAAAAAAATTCCCTTAATCTGAACTGAAGACAAGTTAGCATTTTGTCACCGGACGTATATCCCCACCCTCCAGTTTAGACTTGTGCAGTAAACTACATTATAAGAAGACAAAATTGTATGTACCTTTAAAGCTGGAACCACAATATAAGTGCAAGTTGTAGCTGAAGGTCATGATATAACGTTGTGAAGAAAAGACTTCAGCTTTTGTGGAATTACAGAGAAATGGTCCTTTATTGCTATTCACTGTCAGCATTTTTCCATAGCCATTGAAATACCCCAGTTTTATTTGTTTAACACAAAATATGCATTTACATCTTTTCAACCTGACAATATGTAACTCAGATACTATCATGGGTGTATTCTTAAGAAAAATCAAACATACCACTACTTTTAATAGATGACAGGTTTTGTGAAAACTCCACTCACCTGTCCCCACCACACGTACCCCATGACATCCTTACCACCTGTCTCTTACCTTGTATCTCTAAACAGCAGGCCATAAACTCCCACTCTAAGGCCAAAAACACATCTATGGGATCTGATAACATCCCAGACTGTGTCCTGCATGGGCTCCAACAAGAATTAGCAACACCATTGGGTACTCTTTTCAATCATAGTCTAAGCACCGGCTTCATCCCAGCTGAATGAAAATGACTGCCATTATTGCCTTGCACAAAGATGGTGCTTCTACTGACCCAAGGAACTATAGACCTTTTAGCTTGAGTAGCCTTATCTGTAAGGCCATGGAGCAAATCATCATGGACCTTATCAACAAAGATATACATTAGGTAATCTCCAAACACTTGACCCTACTCAGTTTGGATTTGTCAAAGGGAGTTCATGCCTATTAAACCTGGTGGACTTTTTTGAGACAGTCACCAAGGCCCTGGATGAGGAGAAATCTGTGCATACAACCTATCCAGACTTATCTGGGGCTTTTGACACTACACCCCCCCCACTTAGACATCATTGACAAACTCACTAGCTAGGTATCAACCCTTATATCATTAGATGGATTACTAACTGGCTCACTGACAGAACGCATAGTCAAAATAGGGGAATCCCCATCCAACAGCAGATCTGTAACCAGTGTGTTCCAGAGGGATCAGTCCTGGGACCTCTACTGTTTGGAATCTATTTCTCCAAAGTACAAGCAAAAACTAAAGGTGTGTGGCTGACAAATTTTGCTGATGACTGCAAACTCGAAGTGATCATAGAATCTCCAAATGATGCCAACATCCTACAAGAGGATCTTACACAAACAAATGATCGGTGCTAAAGTTATGGCTGAAACTCAATGCCAAAAATGTATCATCCCTTTCAGTAAGAATGATGTTGCTGCTAACTACCGCATCAATAGCAACACCCTAAATATGCACTCATTGGTGAGAGAACTGGGCACACATTGACAGCAATCTTACCTTTGATCACCATGTCTCCACAGTGGTAAGAAGGGTGATCTATACTGCTCATTTCACAAGTAAAGGCATTGCCTCCAGGAAAAAATGAGTTATAACCTCCCTGTACTCTTCTCTCATCAGCCAATAATTCAGTACAATGCCCCTTTTAGTATGTACCTTTCTAAGCACCTGCAGTAATTTGAGAAACCACAAAGATTCCTCACAAGGAAAATTTAAAGTCTTCAGCATTTGTCCTATGTGAATTATCTGAAATCACTGTCACTTTATTATGTTTCATACAGACTATTCAGGGGCAATCTCTCTGCCTTGCATATAAGACAATCTCTGACCTGGCTTTATTGGAAATGCTGCATATCCGCAAGTCAAATGGTACACAGATTACTCGCTCTAAAGACGTTAACCTGGTAAGTGACATTAATAGAACCTGATGGAGGGACAGATTTGTTTCCCAGAGGTTACCAGACCTTTGGAACAGACTCCTACTTCACATCAAACAGAGCACCTCATTGACCCTCTTCAAATGCAATCTGGATGATTGGATGGGTAACCAGAAATTCACCCCAGGGAGTTCCATGTGTGTCCCTCTTGGACATAGGCATTAGATGCTGATCGTGGAAATAATGGTAGAACTTGGCTAGGTTTGTAAGGGCCCTAGGGCCATTAGCCTAGTAACTTCCTATGATCCAATAAATGTAAAAGTAATATTTGAGCCATTTTTATGTTATAGCAACCTATACATATTTTTACATGCTTTGACAGACATGCACATATTTCAGATTCTGTTGTCTGCTTCTTCTCTTATAGTAATAGATACTAACAAATAAATAAAGGTTTGTACTTTTGTTCATTGCCAAGTGTCTTTCTTGCCCTCGAGCCCCCAGATTCCAGCAGCTGCTGGCGCTTCTGCTTAATTACAGAGAAATATATTACATATCCACAGATACATATGTCTCCTCCCTCAAAGAAGAGAGGGGAATTCTGTAAAATGTATCATACATAGTGGCTCAATGTTTAACACACATATTTAACATTTTGAATGCAATTATGAAATGTAAAAACATTTTTAAATGTCATACACACTTTTGACAGACAGTTACTTTCTGTTAACAGCACTGATTTAATTAAGCAATTTTCAACAGTAATACAACTATATTTATATTAAAATAAGTAAATGATTCACTTACCTGTACTTTGGAGTCAATTACACTCTTAAAATCAGATATTCCAGTTTCTTCAAAAGCTCAGTCACAGCCTGTTAAGGTGGAAATCTTTATGACCACTTTGAGTTATTCCAACTGGACAGGAACCTGTTCTGGAAAAAAAGGATTAGACAAACAAAGCATTTTGAGTTCTGTCCAGTGTTTCTCATTGTAACATTTTGGGTGGCATTAACAACTGTCATATTTGCATTAATGATATTTCCAAAGTATGTCTTCAGAATGCATTTCAGATTCAAGATTTCCACCTTTGTCTGACACAGCTTGTGAAGAACCTGGAATATTCTGATTTGCTGAGGACCTTGTCATCCTTACCTTGAAAACTTGCTATGGCTCATATGGTCATGACCTTGTCCTTGAAACTCTTCAGGAACAGCTTGCATATGCCTGCAACTGCATCCCTGAAGACCCTGGCTCTTTGTTTCTTGCATCACAGCACCACCCGTCTCCCATTTTATCTCTCTCTCAAACTTAAGGCACATTCATTGGCATGGCTGAAGGACAGGAAGAGTTTGTGTGGAAAATTATCTGTCATTAAAACACCTTTGAGTCTTTTGCTCTCTGGTCATTCTTCATGACCGATATAGCAAATGTTTTTTGATTCAGGTTTGGATTCAAGCAGAAGTACATTAGTCCTGATTTTAATTCTAAGCATTAACGGTTTAAGGCTATTGTTGAAGCACTGTGTAGAGTAGCACAATAAGACATCAGATATACATGAGATTGGGTTGTCAAACAATCTTTTTAGCCATTTTAACTGCTCTCTCAGCAGCTCTATTGTCCTGCAGATAGCAAGAACTTCATGTAGTAAATATGAAGCGATAATATTCAGTAAATTACTGGAACTCAGTAGATATGAGCTGTGTATTATCATCTGCAACCAGTTTTATTGTCTTTAATTTAGCAATGATTTCTTGTCTAGTCATGGTTGATACATGCTATATCTTTATGGCTTGAGAGCAGTCCACTGCTACAAGATATATCTTTCCTTTGAACTCACATAGGTCAGTAGATATTTTCTGCCAAGGACCCCTATGATAAAGAAGTTACTATTAATGGTGCTGTCTCTGGTTTGTGTATAAAACAGAACTGGCATTTTGTCACAAGTTTTGCAATCTCCATTTTGTTGCTGAGACATGATGCAGACATCTTGCCTCCATTACAACACTTGTAAGACCCTGATGTCCTGCGCGTATTTGATCTAGCACTATAACACATGGTGAAGAGGGCACAACAATTCTGCATTAGTACAGTTGTAAACTATTCACTTCAGATAATTATGTCCTGACAGTAGCATTCATACATCAGATGCTTTGTGTGTCTCCATCAGCAAGGTCATATATCCATTCCATATCTGATAACTGTCTGTAATTCATTCTCACATTTGGTAGGTTGTTGCAGTTTTTCTACTCTTTTTATAGTCCCTGATCAAACTGCCATAATGCCTCACACATAGGCAACATTTTCTTAGAGTATCAGAGGGTTCCTAGTAAGGTATTAGAGTTCCCAATAACATTTTGGTCACAATTAACTATTTCCAAGCATATGGATTGCTCTCATATTAAAATGTCTCAATTCCATAAATAAACTTTGCCATCTAAATGGTGCCTTGTTGAAATCATAGGAATTACTCAGTGGAATCAATGGTTTGTTGTCAGTCTGGGGTTGGAAACTTTCTAGCAAGATAAGTATCTTATCAACTTTTTATATAACCACTCACTTACAAGTCACTCTTTCATTATCTGTGAAATATTTTGGTGCTGCAGTTATACCAAATGGAATAATTTTGAAACAAAACCTTCTAGCCAGTATAATAACAGTTGTTAGCATTTGGCAGCATTTCTCGAAGCACATCTGCCAAAATCTACTTGAAGCATCTAATGTAAAGCAATGTAATCAAACAGCTTAGGTGCAATATCCTTTAGGGCTGGTAGAATTAAACTTCTCACAACTGCATTATTTACCCTTTTCAAGTCAACAAATATTCTTGCACTGCCATTCTTTCTAATGAGTGGGACTATCTTAGCACACCATTTAGTCAGTTCATTTACTCTTGCAGTCATACCAAAAGCTTGCATAAATTTAAGTTCTGACTGTTTTTTAGAAAGTACCAGAAAAGGCACTATTTTTGACGTGGACAAGGCATATGGAATAGCATCTGACTTTAACTCAATTTTTACTGGCTCACAGTCAGGCAGACACCAAGCACACCATTCAACCCCATTTGATTACCACAGCTCTACTGAGCAGATTGTCTACGTATGGACCTTCCAGCACATAATCTCAGAATTTATAGTTGTGCCCTTTCCACTTAGACATACTAGAAATTTAAATGCACTTGAGTTTGTTTGTAGGGCTGCATTTCTGCTTCATGTAACTGTGAATACTATTTCTACAACTAACACGATACAGTTGCAACAACATCCCCTGTATCAATTTTAAAGCTTACCAGGGTGCCATGATTTAGCAGGTTGGCTATTCTGAGTCATTGTGTGGTACAGCAGTCATGGAATCCAGGAAAATGTTTTTTGAACACCTTTGTAAGTTTTTTTCCTATGACTATTTCTTTTTCAAATGACAGCGAAATGCCCATCTTGTAGCATTTCTTACAGCAAGCTTGCATTCACTTTGTTTCTCATGCACATGCCCCCTTTGGCCAGTATCATGCTTTTTATTGTCTGCCATCTTCTGCTTGTTTTAGCTCATTCACATTACTTGTGATATTCATATGAGTGTTTTGTCTCATTTTACCACTTTAGCCTCTCTAGCAACATGAATTGCCTTTTCCAAAGTTAAATGTACTTCTAGTTGTAACTTTTGAGATATATCACTATCAGCCAGCCCAATCACAGTTCTGTCTCTAATTTGTTTTTTTCTTGCCAAACCCACAATTTAAACAATTCATGCAAGTGCTTAACAAAAAAATCAAACATAATTTCTATTAGGTTGGACACATCTGTGAAAGCATGGTCTTTCACAAATAACATTTCTTTTTGGCACACAATGTTCATTGAATTTATTTATTACTGACTCATATAGCCCTCAAAAATGAAAATGAACTGCAAATAGCTTCTACTTTTTTGCCCATAGCATAAAATCCTACACCTGGATTTCTTCACATTCTTTATCCAGTTTGTCTGCTATTCAAAAACATGCAAACATCCACCTTCATTATATCCAGGCAACTGGCTTCATAAAATTGAATGGTTCTGGTGGGTTCAACTTGGATATTTTTGATAAATATTAGGTTATGTAAAGCTGCTATCTGATAAAACAAATTTATTGTGTGGGGTAACATTGCTAATTTCAGTGAAAACAGCTTACTCTGAGCTCTATGGCATTCATGTAACTGTTTGGCACAGCTTACTGGTCTAAGTGGCATTTTTCAGTTAATTTATATGAAAAATATTCTACTTCTGACACCGTCATGAGGCACACCAGTGGATGTCCTTACATTCACTGGTGCAGTATTCTTAACAGATGGGATTCCCTGCCATGGAAGCCCGAACATTGGACCAGTCTACAAAAGACTACTTGTTGCTTTGAAAAGGTATGCAGAATGCCATCCAAATGCTCCCTGCATAGCAATAGGGCATAAAGTTTTTGTTCAGGCCTACCACAATCAGAACTTCCTTGCCAACAGTATGAACATATGTTTTCACCATTGGTCTGTTTACCTGCATCTGTTTTCTGCCAGTTGAATGCATTTTCATTCTCTAGTGACTACCTACGTCTGTTTGCTGACTTCTACTGCAGTTGCACATAAGTACCCCATTGGAGATTTTGTTTTTTTTCTTACGTTTTTGTGCTACTTGTGGTTAATGTCATCCAGGAAGGGTAAATGCCAGTGTGGAAGACAGATTCCCCCTAAAGACCCCCACAATAAGTGTCTTTTTTGTCTAAGAGCTTCTCATGACCATATGCCTTGTTCTACTTGTTAGGCGTTCCTTTGGAAAAACCCTTTGCCGTAGACTTTCTTCTCTTTCCTTGTATCTTGAGAACCAGTGTCTTAAGCTTTTCACTAAAGATACAATGGAAGGAATCTCCTACCCTGAGAGTCAGCCAACCTCCCACCCCAAGGGTCAGCCGTTAAGGAAGAAGAAGGTGAAAAAGGTACAACTGGAATCTTCTGCTGTCCAGACTCTGCCAGGTGTTCCTCCCAAGGTTGTTACAAATCCGGAGGCTCACCTGGCTGCATTTTTGAATTTCTCTGCTGTGACTGTGTCAGAGGCCAGTGAGGGTCCATCTGGCAGCACGTCTGAAGAGGCTTTGCAGGTGTCTGTCTCAGATATTCAGGTGGAACCACGGATGATTTCTTTCCAAGGGGCCTAGGGGAGTTCCTTAGTTTTTGATTGGGGAAGAAGTTCCTATTACAGTTCTTGACTGCTTCCTGGGTCTGAGCCTTCTCAGTTTTTTTGGAGGGACATTCCCTTAAAAACAACCAAAAAATGAAACATGCTTCTTCTGCTCCTAAGGATCCACAAAGTGAGTGCCAGGCCTTCACTCAGGGGCTATTTACTGCTTTACTGTCCTTAAAGCCTCCTCAAGGGGCTTTGGTTCCTGCTCCTCCTTGATCCTGTACTCCCCTTAAAAGGTTTAAAGGACAGAATTCTTCTGAGGATGGGTCAGATTCAGATAATGAATCGCTGACTTATTCTACTCAAATTCTTTCTCCTTTAGACTATAGGTCAGAGGAGGAGGAATCTATTATTCCAGATGTTCCTTTTAAGGAAATTTCATTTGGGGGCACACTATCTAGGATGATGGATTTTTTTTAAGTGAGACTGTGCTCAGGTCACTGATATCCATAAGAGGTAATATGAGTTGCTGCAGTTGGAATCCCCTAAACCTGTGGCTATTCCTTCTGTTTTGGATGCTTTGCTGGATGCTTTTTCCAATGCCTCTCATGTGCCTGATTCTATGCTTCCTGCTCCTTAAAAGCCTGGCAGGTTTTATAGGGTGACTGAGGATTGTTCTTTCCTATATAAATGTCCTGCCGCTGACCCCTCTGTTATGTCTGTAGCCTCTGATAAGCCATCTCAACTGCTTCCTTCACCCAAGTTATTGCCTTCTGACAAGGACAGCAGAACTACGGAAAGGTTGGGTAAGAAGGTTTACACTTCTGCTACCCCAGCTTTTAGGGCTATTAATTATCAGACCCATATGTCTAGGTTTGTGTTGGCTCTTCTTTCTCAGGCCTGTCAACTTATTTCTGATTTTCCAGACTCCAAGGGTAAAACTTCTGTTCTTTCCTTGCTAGGGACTTTCTCTCAAGTTATTCGTTACTCTATTAAATGATGCAGCAGATGCCTCTTCTAGGGCTGCTGCTTTTGGTTCAGTGTTGAGGAGGTATTCTTGACTTAGGATTCAACCTCTACCTGATGATATTAAAGCTAAGTTGATGGATGCTCTTCTGGAATCTAAACTTTTGTGTGGTCGAGCTGCTGCTGGTTTAACTCCCTTCAGGATAAGGGTTAGGCCTTACAGGAGCTTAAACATGTGTTTGTTTATCTTTCGCCCTTCTACTAAAGGTAGGAAGGGTGGCAAATGGGCTCCTCCCAATAAGGCTACTCAATTTTCTGGGACTCCAAAGCTTTCCTTTCCAGACAAAGCAGGTGTTGCATGACTCTCCATCTGTTCCCAGCCACATTCGTCTTTCTCTTCACCTTTCTCTTTATCTTTTCTGTTTGGCTTCAGATCACTCAGGATTCTTGGGTACTGTCAATTATTCATCAGGGGTACTTCATAGTGTGGAAATCCCATCTTCCTTTTATGGGCATTCCTCAGCCTCCTCAGGAACAGCTTCACTTTTTCCCAGAGGTTCTTTAAAATCTCTTGACTCAGGGTACTATTCAACAGGTACCTGTGTCCCAAAGGGGGAAAATCATTCTATTCCAGACAGTTTCTAGTGCCCAGAAAAGAAGGCACTTGGAGACTTATTCTAGTCTTCTCTCATCTAAACACTTCTCTAAAAGTGCCTTTCTTTTGGATGTTGTTCCTTTAGATTCTGTTTCCTCTCTTGCTCCCTCAGGCCTATATGGTGTCGCTGGATCTCAAGGATGCTTATCTCCACACTCTGCTCCATCCTCTTTTCAGGACGTTTTTGCATTTCTCTGTTGCTTCCTGACATGTTCAGTTCTCTGCTTTGCCCTTTGGCCTTTCTACTCCCCACACATGTTCACCAAGTGCCTTGCTACTGTGATTGCCTTTTGAAAGCTGCGAAGGATCCAAATATTTCTTTACTTAGATGACCTGTTGATTTAGGCATCTTCTCCAGAGACCCTTTTGCAAAATCTTTATTTTTCCATTTTCCTTCTTCAGAGCCTGGGGTTCACTATAAACTTCAAAAAGTCTTCTCTGGCTCCTTCTCAGGATCATATTTGTCTGGGTTGCAAGATTCAGATGGTGCCAATGTTTCCATCCCTGCCGCCTCCAAAGGCTTTAACTCTTATTTCTTTAATTCAACCTATTCTTCCTCTGGCTTCCATTACCACCAGGGAGTTTCTGAGAGCTCTGGGTTTCATGGCATCCACCATTCCAATGCTCCCTCTGGCCAAACTCCATATGAGGAAGTTTCAGTGGTTTCTGAAGTCAGTGTGGCTCCAACATGTACATCCTCTAGACTTTATAGTTCCTCTTCTTCCCTGTCTTAGACAGGAACTTCACTGGTGGATCAGCAGTTGTCTCTGAATCCAGGAATCCCTTTTCATCCTGCTCTTCCCTCTCAAGAGCTGTTCACAGCTGCTTCAGACAGGAGATGGGAGGTGACATTCGGTTCCCTAAGAGAACAGGGGGTGTGGTCGCCTCGTCAGCAGAAGAAGCACATCAATGTCAAAGAGATGAGAGCTCTTCTTCTGGCTCTTCAGGCCTTTCAGTCTCTTTTCTCTCCAAGGCCTGTCAAGGTGTTCACAGGCAATACCACAGTGATGTGATATATCAACAAAAAGGGAAGAACAAGATCTTATCTTCTTTGCCAGTTGGCACTTCTGGTATGGGATCTTGCTGCCAAGTATCAAGTGACTCTTCAGGCAGTTTATATCCCTTCTGGTCAGAACATTGTGTCAGACACTCTGAGCAGGTCGCTTCACAGAGATGTGTTTCTGGACACTATCCACCAGTGGAATACTCCACAAGTGGATATTTTTGCCTCCCCTCTGAACAAACACCTTCGTCTGTTTTGTGCCAGAATCCCAGGTCCTCTGGTGTGAAGGTGGATGCATTCTCATTTTCTTGGAAGGATATGTTTCTTTATGCATTCCTTCCCCTTCCTCTCATTCCAAAAGTCCTATTCAAGATTCAACAGGATGCTCCCAAAATCTTGTTGGTGACTCCCTTTTGGATGCAATGGCACTGGTTCCCTCTACTTCTGTATCTTGCCAGGGGCAATCATCCCAAGTTACCTCACAGGGTGGATCTAGTGACACAAGACAAGGGATCTCACATCCATCCAACCTGTTCATGATTCAATTGACACTGTGGGTGATAGGCTTTTGATTCCTCAGACACCTTTTTTCTGAGGATGTGCTGCAAGTCCTGCAGGAGGCTATGAAACCTACTACTAGGAAATCCTTCTTATCAAAAAGAAGAGGTTTTCTACTTGATATATCTCTCATAACCAGGATCCACTTACTGTGGATGTTCCTTTGTTTCTGAATTGCTCAGTGCTGGTTTGGCCTATTCTTGTTTTAAGGCCTACTTATTAGCTATCTTTGTTTGTCTGCCTTTTTCTCCTCCTTTAGCTTCTAGATTTGAGGTGAAACAATTTTTAAAGGTGTCCTTAATATTATACTCCAAGGAAGCCTGTTCCTTCTCCCTGAGATCTTAATTTTGTTTTGGAGAAGTTGACTTGGGCTCCTTCTGAGCCTGCTGCTTTAGTTACCTTGCGACACTGTTCCTGGAAGACTGTTCTTTTGTTAGCTCTTACTTTGGCCAGACTGTTGTCCGAGTTGCATGCCCTTATGCCTTGTCCTCCTTTTTTGGTCTATTATGAGAAAAAGTGTCCTTGCACACTAACCCTTCTTTTATGAATAATGTGGGTAATGACCTATCCCTTAACCAGTCTATTAGTCTGCCTACTTTTTCCCCTGTCCACAACGTGACAGTGAGAGAGTGCTGCATACTTTGGACATGGATAGGCAACTCAGGGTTTATTTAGACAGGACTAAGGCTATTAGAAAATCTGATCAGTTATTTGTTTCTTTTCATCCTAGATCTTTGGGACTTGCTGTATCCAAGCAAACAAGTTCTTCTTGGATTTCTAAGGCTATTTCCTATTGTTACACTTTTCATGGCAAGCACCTTCCTTCTTCAGTTAAGGTTCATTCTACTAGAGCTGTGGATTCTTTGGCTGCTTTTTCAAAGGCTTAGATACTAATTCTATTCTTGAGGCAGATAACTGGACTTCTGTGCATACCTGTACCAAGCACTACAAGTAGGATTGGTATCTCTACAGCTAGGGCTGGTTTTGCTAGTGCCAGTCTTCATGGCTTTTTATGGGGCTATTCTGCACCTTCCCCTTCCCAAGTTTCCTCTTGAGCTTTGTCACTCTCCCATTTTACTTCTTGTATTATCCATCTCGTGGAATATTGTGATATTTTGCCTACTGCACTAAGCATCATATGAAGACATGGAGACAGCTGTATCAATGGCATTTAGATTATTGCACTATGGCATCTGTGCTTGGTGCCCAGTTGTACACTTACAATTGACATTGCATTATTTAAGGCATTGAAATATTCCTGCATGCTGTTCAGGTAATCTCATGCTGTAGATGCCCTGAGTATTAGTGTGCAGCAGGATGAAGCTTGGCTCTCGACCTTTGACTGCCCGAGGTTCAACTTGCCAATTATCATAGTTCCTCCATTAGAAATCAGTGTCATAGAGTTATGCTGGAAGTGATTCCCCTTTAGTGAGAGCTTCCCCCTTCTTAAAGTTGGTGGCCATGGAGTTGGTATATATAAGTTCGGGGGGATGGGCTTTCCACTTAAAAACACTTTAAAAAGTGTTTTTCAGCAAGATGTTTTCAGCAAATGCAGTTTGGGGATTCCGATCCTCAGTGTATTCACTTTCATCCACTCAAAGTGGAAGCTGCTCTGTACTGTATTGAGCTGTACTGGGACATACAGTACTGATCTTTATTGACTATTAGAGAATGGACAACCTGTACACCATCACCCAGATCAAAGAGCAAGTGTTCTTCATTAGGGTATTAATATACAAATAATGTCTGCTAAAAAAACAGCTCTGCCTCTTCACAACAGCATATTAAGGTGTCATGAAGTTCACATAGTAAAAAAGCAAGCAGTTCCCATTTTTTACACTCACCAAAGAGAGCTTTGTTGTTTAACAAGTACAAAATTAAAAGAAAAAGTAAATAAAATAAGAAATAAAAGTGTGTGTGTGTGTGTGTGTGTGTGTGTGTGTGTGTGTGTGTGTGTGTGTGTGTGTGTGTGTGTGTGTGTGTGTGTGTGAGTGCGCGTATCTGTGTGATTCTCTGTTTCTGAGTATCCGTATGTGTATGTGTGGGTGGGTGGGTGTGTGTGCATGCATTTGCAGACATTAAATACTTACATAACTTATATTTAGGGAATATAATACTTCTTTCAAGAACAATTAGATATTATACCACATGTCTGAAACTTCAGGCAGAGGAACTATTTTACATCAAATATATACAGAGAGAGGGTAATACAAAAAAAGTAAAAAAAAAAACAATTTAACAAAAAGTCCATTCTCTAAACAAAATAATGCTCTCCAGGATGTATGTTATTGTGTTATTGTTGAAGTAATGCTCTTCCAGGGATGTACCCCTGGGTTTCCATTATTTTCATAATAACACACATCTTGGACATTATTGCTTGGTTCTGCATTATACAGTATCATATTTTACTTTATTGTGCTATACTGCATATAATATTGTGCAGATGCTACAACAATTTGGTCTCTGCTATAACTGTTTTCACCGTTCCCATATATGTTATATAGCTACTACATTGTTCTATATTATACTGTGTTGCACTGTTTTTGCACTGCTTCACTATCCCTTATACATCATAAACATCACTTCCTCCCTAGATACAGTAAGGGTCACCAAATCCCAGAACATTGCATAACGTATGCCCCTTGGCATCTCTGTATCAGTTATGAGTCCTCCTTCTGTCTCTGTCCTATCTGTTGCCAGACTTCTTTCACTAGACTCACTGAGGCATTGTAAAAATCAACACATGCTCACTGACAATCATTTGCTATTGCAATAAAATCAATCCTCATCTCAGAGGTGTAAATAAATATTGCTGCTCTAAGCAAGCCACTCATGCAAACTGGGTATCACCTACACAATACAAAAATATATATATATAAATCCTTCCTATGCAGAGCTGCTCCAAAACATTACTTCCAAAACCACAATGCCCTACTAGGTATGACAATGCAGATGTCTGCAATGCAGCCAAGTCTCAACAACAGACCGATGGCCATCCCATACTACACCATCACCACAGATAAGCGTTACCAAAGTTGTCTGACCAAGTCCTTCAGGATAGAAATTCATATTATATGTAACTCCACAGAAGGTTGAGTAAAGTCAGGGTAACAGTCATCTGCCTCTCAGACACTAGAATACACCATGTCACCAAGGCACTCGAGTCCCTTCACCCCGAGTATGGATATAAAAAGGTCATTGCCCATGTGGTTGTAAATGACATCAGATGCACATCCTCAGACTGTATGAAGGTTGGCCGGAAACTAGTCTTGAGCAGTATCCTATTGCCACTGGGAATAAGGCTATAATGTAAGCAAAATATAACTGACTTTACTGATTGACTTTTATTGGTTTCATTCTGAAGGGGTTCAATCTGTGTCTCAGTATGGAGACAGATGGAAAACAGCCCCACCTGTGTCACCAGAAATGGCCTTTAAATATTTCCCCAGGAATTTCACATTCTGAACAAGAATTCCTTTTCCAACATAATGTTTTTTTTGGTACTGTCAGTCTAATCAGGCTATCAGCTTAGTAAATACAAATTTCAATCTGGCAACTAGTAGCACTGCTTAAAGTTAAGAGCCTAAATAAGAAAAAAACTACCTCAAGGATTCCGAACTCTGGAAAATGTGAATATTTGCTTGTAATTGAAAGTTGTTTCGAAAATAGTGAACACTCCCAGCATTCCTGGTTCTTCTGTCTACTACTCATTCAGGCTCACAAGTGCAGACAGCAGTAACACTGCTGGTAACGTCTACCATTACCTGAAAAAAAAAACTGCAGACTAATATACCAAGATAATGACCATAAATTGTATTATATCTTACTATCAGTAAACAAAGCCTCATACAACATCCTGGCCAAATACAATACCTTATCTATGATCTCTGCTCTGTCACCTCCAAACTTCCTAGTACAATTTACCCAGACCATAAACTCACCCGGCCCCCAGCCTCCAACTAAATTGCATTTGAACAGACACTAAAAGCTCTCTTCACAACCACAAATACTGGAATGTTTCATGGTCAGTATGAAATAACCCCTAGCAAAACTCTTGTTTGAACAATTCAACCACATCATCTCCACTAGATACATGCCAGAAGGCTGGAGAAAAGTTATAGTATTTCCAGTAGAGAAAGTAGGCCCCACCACAGATTCTGAAAACTACTGACCTATCAGTTTCATCAGTATCATTTGCAAGATGACAATGTATCATCAGGGACCTCATAAACAAGAGCATAGAAAACCTACGTTCCCTAGAACCAACCCAGTTTGGAATTGTAAAAATAGATCATGCCTATTAAACAAGTTTTGAAAGAAGCACTGAAGCACCAGATGGTGGTTATTCTGTGCACACAGCTTACCTCACTTTAGCAAAGGGTTTTGAAACTATACACCCAACTCTTGCATTACTGACAAACTGATCAAACTCAGTATAAATCCCTCTGTAGCCCACTGGATTACAAACTGGTACACTGACAGATACCTATTAGCTAATGGCACACTATCATACAAGATGCTTGATATCAGTGGTGTACTTCAGGGATTTTGGGACCACTCATATTTGACATCTACTTCTATGATGTTAGATTTGACAATAAAGCCTTCTGGCTAAACAAGTTTACAGATGAGTACAAATTTGCAACTTCCCTGAATATGCAGAGATTCTCAAAGACAGCCTAACTAAAATTCATGATGCCAGGATCGTAGTGTGAAGAACACCAAAACTGCAGCATTTAAAAAGGAAATACGATCTCTCATTCACCTAGCATGTAAACAACATGACCTGTTAAAAATAAACAGTCTCATTAGAGACCTAGGCACCTTCGCAGTTAATAAACTTTCCTTTGACCACCATGTATTCTCTGTCATTAGAAAAGTCTTCTATCTTTCCAAGACTTGTTTGTTTGTTTGTGTCTTTCGGCTTTTCCCAGTTAGGGGTCACCACAGCGGAACTCCGGTCCACTAATGATTGGCAGTAGATTTTTTACGTGCTGAGTTTACCAGCCCTGACACACAACCTTCAACGAAGGTACACCCATTCACACATGCCTCCACACAGAAAACGCTCTAGCTGAGAATCGAATGGCACAACGTCTTGCTGTGAGGCGACAACGCTACCGCAGCACCACCACTGCAGTATGACTGCTAAGGGTAATTTGCAGGTCTAGTTCACATTGCCGTAAGCCGACAATATCGAATACGATATTGTCAGCATGACAATGTCGAAAGTTCAGAACATCGTGCAGGTAAATGGAAATCTCTGTAAGGGGGAGATTTCTGTTTACCTCAATGCAGTGCAGTCTCGGAGTTGGCATATTTAAGTAGGGGGGTGTGCGGGGTGCAGGGGGGCTTGCCTATGCCTATGCTAGTTAGTTTTTTTTTTATTGATTTATTTTTTTTTTTTTGCATTATTCGATATTTTACTACTTCGATCAATAAAGTTCGACCTTTATTGATTCGATGTAGTAAAATTTCGATAATGTGATATAGACGCTAATTTGCTTGGTCAAAATGAGGTCATCATTTACTTTTACCTCATCTGGCTCAAATTAGAACACAGTGCTTCCTTCAGTAGCTACCTATCCAAACATTTAACCTAACTTCAAAAGCCCCAGTGGTTCTTTGCTAAAAAAAAATCTCAGGTGTGAGAACCTTAACTTACCCAGAGTGTCTAAAAGATCTGTTACTCTTCCATAGATCTTACAAGTTCTTACATGGTGCTCCACACCTGGCCTACAAACCTACTACATATCTATAAACTTGATGGTTACATAAATGCAGGATCATAGGACCTAAATCTATATTACAACAAGGGCTTGTTGGCATAATGGGTATCTCTCCCAAAGAATTAATCGCTTCTGAAACAAAACGTCTACTTTCTATAAAGCAAAGCACATCCCTCCCTATTGTCAACTCTTAGACAGACAAACAGACAGATGGAAAACTATAAATCTACCCCAAACCCAGCCTCCAGCCCTTACTGAGAGAGGTTGATACTATAATGCTGTACCACTGGGACTGCAGTGGCTAGGCTTCAAATGTCATAAATGGTCTATCACCGAATAGCAACCTATGAAGCTATGAAGCTAAATGTACATTGGATTTTTAAGTCCAGTAAAAAGATATACACTGTTCAGGTACATTACATATTTTTATCCTGATAACATATAAGTTCAGGATAACTATTTGAATTTTAATACATATCAAAAGTTGGATTAAAATGGAATTTCAGAAATGTATATATTTATTGCTGCAAATAAAGACAGCGACATACTTATTAGATTTCTGACTTAACCCTTGTTTTAGTACAATTTTTCTTACAGTCCCAACCTGTTTTTCTGGTGGGGGGGTGCTTATACCAGGAATATATCATATTACCATCTATAGAATTCTGTAATAAATCTTGACTTTATATTTTAATTAAAAAATAGCTCTTGTACTGAGATTCTAAAGCAGAAATAATTCAAATGTTGTTACAGTTTGGCCATATCCTTAGAAGAGAGAAAAATGCCCAAATCCTGTTTAACAAAGTAAAACATCCTCATTAAAAATAAATTACTTCTTGAACAGAAATGTTGATCATTATTAGTACAAAGGCATCTACTTTTGCTTTTTTTTTTTAAATCTGACCCCAATGTATTTATGCCTTATTGATTAAGGTTTGCAATCTAACACTGAACGTTTGATAGTTACGATATGTGTTTTGAACAGTCCATTTTCATATCATGTGTTTTGACTTCATGTCTTCAGTTATTTCAAAAAGTTTCCTGCTCCAGCTTTTGTTGGCTTTTTCCCATGTAAGTAACATTGTATTTTATTATACTGTTTTCACTGCTGTTGTCTTTCATGTTATTTATTTTACTGAGCTGTTTTCTTTTGGTTGCCAGTATAGCAATTAGTCATAGAAGTGCTTTAATAAACTTAAAATTTTAGATATTTTTGTGAATTAATTCTCTGTAATCACTACCACAAGAATACATTTGTGCTGCACATAGGTTCATAGGTGTATACTAGGCTAATGGCCCTGGAGTCTTTACAAGCCTAGCCCAAATAAATTGCCCAGGCACTGTGCCACCCAATGTTAGTTCACAGTGCCTCTATCCATTAGGGCAACTGGAGTAATCCCTGGGGTAAACTTTCTGTTACCTATCAACTCGTCAAGATTTCTCTTGAAGAGGACCAGCGAGGTGCTCTGCTTGACATGAATGGAAGGCTTATTCCAGAGTATGGGCAGTCTTTGGGAGATGAACCTGTCCCTCCAGCATGTTCTGTTAATTGTGGTAATGAGCTTGTGATCTTTGGAGTGTGCAGCATGGGGGGGTGTCTTTAAGTGTAGTATTTCAAGTAGGGCTGGGTTGGACATGGCTTTGTAAGTCAAGCAGAGATCACCTCTAAGTAGACGATAAGAGACTGAGAACAGCTAACGTTTTTTGATTATGTCCATGTAGGACATGTGTTTAAGGCCTAGGATCCTTTTTGCGAGGTACTTTTGTGGCCGCTCCAGCTGTTGTAGGTGTCTGGTTAGGTACATGTCAAACAGGGTGTTATATTCGATGATTGGTCTAATGAGGGATGCGTAGAGAGGGATGATGACCTCTTTCTCCCTGGATGCGAAACCTTTGATTATAAGATGTGCCACGTAGAAGGTCTTTCTGACCACAGTGACAATGTGGTGGTCGAAGGTGAGGTGGCTGTTGACCTGGGTGCCCAGATCTCTTATGGCCCCTTCAGTGTTCAGTGGGCAATACAGTAATTCATGGGAACTGAGTTTTTTCCAAAGGAGATGATAACACATTTTTTGGCGTTAAGCTTAAGGCCATGGTTCTGACACCAGTCATTGGTCTCAGAGAGACCCTTTTGTAGGATATCTACATCATTTGGGGAGTTGATAATGACTCCTAGCTTGCAGTCAGCAGCAATCTTGGTCAGCCAGAGTCCTTTTGTGTTGGCCTGGACTTCTGAGAAGTAGATGCCAAAGAGCAGAGAGCCCAGGACCGAGCCCTGTTGGACTCCACTCGTGACTGGTCAACAATCTGACTTGGAATCCACAACTTTCACTCTGTGGGTCCTGTCTGTGAGCCAATTTGCAACCCACCTAGTGATGTAAGGATTGATGCCTAGTTTGGTGAGTTTATCAATGATACCTGAGTGGGGAATGGTATCAAAAGCCTTGGCCAGGTCGAGGTAGGCTGTATGCACTGCCTTACCCTCATCCAGAGCCTTGGTGACTGCCTCGAAGAAGTCAACCAGGTTCAGCAGGCAGGATCTCCCCTTGACAAAGCTAAATTGTGTGGGGTCAAGAGTTTGGAGATTGTCTATATCTTTGTTAAGCAGGTCCATGATGATGCGCTCCATAGCTTTGCATACCAGACTCGTCAGGCTAATGGGGCAATAGTTCCCAGTGTCTGTAGTTGCTCCCTCTTTATGGAGCAGGATGACTGTAGCAGTGCACCATTCATTAGGGACATAGCCTGAGGTAAGGCTGTGATTAAACAGGGCATACAGATGTGGTGCAAGTTCATTATGTAGCTCATGTAGGACGCAGCCAGGGATATTATCAGGTCCCATGGATGCTGTATTCTTGGCTTTCGACAATGTAGCTTTTACCTGTGCTGCAGAAAATGTGGGCACCAGGCTTTCTTCTGGTATTGTGATAGGGCCCTTGGGGGGGGGGGGTGAGAGGGGTAAAGTTGGCACTGAATCTGTTGGCCAGTATGTTGGCTATATCTGTTGGCTCAGTACAGGAGGTGACATTGTGCAATAACTCAGAGCAAATCTGGGTATTGCCTTGGAGGTTTTTGATATAGCTATAGAAGGCTTTGTGGTTGTTTTTGGTGTCAGCCACAATTCTGCCTTCATACCTGGCTTTAGAGGATTTGATAAGAGATCTCAGCTTTTTGTTGAGACTGATAAGGGAGGTTTTCCAGTCTTGTAACTTCATTTTTTTTCTGCAACAATTTTTTTCCTTCTGTTGTAGAATTTATTGATGGCTGGGGTCCACCAGATTGGCTTACTTTTTTTGGAGGAGAGAGTCTTAGTTCTGTTTGGTATGGCAGGGACCATGCATTTGTGTACATGCTCGTACAGTGCATTGGTGTATGATTCAGCAGTCATGCAGCTATTTTCCATTGGCATGGGTGCCGAGAAGTTAGCCACCTCTGTTTTTAGGAGCCCAAAGTCAGCTTTAGAGAAATTTTTCAGGGTGGTCACCTTAGCGGGGGTTGTAGGTGAAATGGAGATTTCCATAGTGAACAATTTGTGGTCGGATTTAACAAGGGAGGAATTGACTATAGGTGTGGAGCAATGGTCTCCCATGTTGGTGATAACCAAAGTAACAGGTCTTCAGCAATTCAAAAGACTTGGATGAAAAGCAGTCAGAAATCCAATTAAAAAACACACAATTTTTATATTGGTAAGAGAAATAAAAAACTAAAGGAGAGAATAAGTGCACTTTGTTCTGATATTTGTAGGAATGTTCTTACAAATGCCTTGGCTAAACATGCAGCAACTGTTGGTGTTGAGCACAAATTTCAGTTCAGAATCTTGCAAGTAATGCTTAAGAACAAAAATGGGGGTGACTTAATAAACAAGACAAAACTGGCTGAATATAAATGGATTAATTTTTTTAGAGCTGATCATATGCCATGTCTGAATGTAAATAATAGTATAAAACCAATTTTAAAAGATAGACATGACAGAATATAGGCATTAATAAGGCTTAGTTTTAAAGGAAAAGTTTTTATAAGATGTGGGGCACTTTAAAGATGTAATTTCTGCTAACATTGAGTTTGCATTTTAATTGGCTGTGCTGTTGTATATATGCCTGTGTTAGGTTAGGACAGTTTTATGTAACACTGAAGAAGAGTTTTTTACTCAAAAACTTTGTTTTGCTACTTATGCCATCTATATTCTGAGTCATTAAACTTTTGTCGAACGGTGGACTTGGATGTTGGTGATAACCAGATTGAGGATGTTGCTGCCTCTAGTGGGGGTCAGAATGAGCTGGTCCAGGACATTGGAACTGCTAAATTCCAGAAAGTGGTGAGCCTCTACATTGGTACTTGAATAGTTTTCCCAGTTGATGGAAAGGTAGTTGAAGTCATCCAGTATGAAAGTATTGGGTTGGACCTTGATAGATTCCAGGGTGCTTAGGAACTTTGAGTGAGAGTCTAGGGACATTTCTGGGATTCTGTAGCAGGTTATGACTTGTATCGCCATCATACCCAGTATTAGTTGTACCTGAAGCATCTTGGATTCATTATGTTGGGCTACCAGTCTAGAGATGTGTGTATGCTTTAAGAATCCAAGTGTAGGCAAAAGTACACAAAACAAATCCAATAAAACCATGAAAGGTACACTGAAAGTGACCCGATAAAGCCACGGACAAAGGCAACCAGTATATGTAACATTTTATTAAAGAAAAATTCACACTGAAAACACTCCATCTCCAGTAACGCTGTTTGAAAATCCATTTTCATTTCATCACACTTCATCAGATGTGGGTTAGAGTGAAAGACAGCCCTTTTATATACAATCAAACCTATGACAACAAACAACATTGAGCCAATCAACAAAAATTTCTAATATAAAATAAGCTAATTTGTTGTTGTTGTTGTGTCTTTCGGCTTTTCATAGTTAGGGGTCGCCACAGCGGAACTCCGGTCCGCTAATGATTGTCAGTAGATTTTTACATGCTGGCTTGCAGGGCCTAATGCACAACCTTCAATGAAGGAACGCCCATTCACACATGTCGCCACACAGAAGACGCTCTAACTGAGAATCGAACTGGCAAAGTCTGTGAAGCGACAACGCTACCGCAGCACCACCACCGCAGTACAAGCTAATTAAAACTTTCAAATTGTAATAAAACCTTAAAAATTATTTATATTAGTATTTATTACCAAAAATATAATGACTATAAAATGAATTTAAAACACATTTAGATTAAACCAGAATGTTCATGAGTGTAAGTAAATAAATAAAAGTTAATAAAGATTATACGTTCCTTGATTCATTTGTACATCAATGTCCATGCGCCATCTGCTGGTTAACAGGAGCATATTATATAAATAGCTATAAAAATCATGGGATATAAATAACAAATCTTTTCATGTTTAAATAATAGATAAAATAGTAAAACACTTGTTCCAGAAATTTCATGTTACATAAAAATGTATATCAGTATAAAAAGTTATAAAAAGTTATGAAACATATGTGAACATAAAAATGTATATCAGTGTAAAAAAGTTGCGAAATATGTATGAAGGCTGTAATTTAGCTGCTCTCAATTTTAAGAGTGGGGCAAGTGATAAATGTTCATTTAATCCTGGTCTTTTATTGGCCTGCAATGTCACTTGCCACCACAATTCTCTATATTCAGTGGTTTCTTCCCACATGCCACCAAGTCCACCAATATTTACTTTTTCTAAAACAAAGAAAAGAAAGCAGCATTTGGACATTCCAAAGAATGCTTAAATAAAGCATTGCTATCTTTTTTAGTTTTAATGCCATAGGAATGCTCATAGATTCTTTTCTTTAACCTTTTTTCAGTTTTCCCTATATAGAAAGATTGGCATTGGCGGCATGTGGCTAAATAAACTAAACCTGCTGTTTCACAATTACTAAATTCTTTACTTTTTAACACAACTTTCCTACTTTCCAAAATATAGGATTCTTTATTCAAAATATGTTCACATTGTAAACAACGCCCACATTTAAAAGTTCCATGTCTCGTTCTATCATATCCTATTTGAGCATTGTTAGTATTATTTTGTAATAAGTTTTTCAAATTCCTTGCATTCTTGTAAACTACTTTAAAATTATTTTTGTTAAGCATTTCAAGATCAGTAAAGGAAAGAAATTTATTCCATTCGGTAGTTATCACATTCCTAACCATAGAAGATGTAGCATTATATTCCAAAATCAATGCCATATCAAAGGTTTCAACAATATTTGCATTCCCTGAATAGATATTATCAAAACCTAAACCTAAAATATGTTTACGTCTACCAGTCCTCTCTCTAATTACTTCTTTCTCCATTTTCAAAATAAGTTCATCTGGATATTTCCTTTCTTTAAACATTCGATTTAACACAATTAATCCTTTAGTAAAATCTACTTCGTTGGAAGTCATTCTACTAGCTCTAATAAACTGCCCTTTCCCTATATTACGTTTATAGTGAAAGGGATGTGCGCTAAAAAAATGCAAGTATGAATTACAATATAAACTCTTTCTGTATATTTTCGAATTAAAAATACTGTTATACTTATATACTTCAACATCTAAATATTCTAACCTTTCCATCGAAAATTTATAAGTGAATTTCAAAAAGTTAGCACTATTGTTTAAGTATTGAATAAAATTTGTTATCTTTTCCTTGGAACCAATCCATAAAACATAAATGTCATCCAGGAATCATTTGTAAAGAATCCAACAGGTTTTATATATAGAATCAAGTACATATTATTCTTCCCACCTTGCCAAAACTAAATTAGCATAACTGGGTGCACATATTGCACCCATTGCTACACCTTTAGACTGATGGAAAAATTCACCTTTAAAATAGATATAATTATATTTTAATACTAATTCTGTAAGCTATAAAAGTACCAAACATTCATCATTTGTCAAAATGCCATCTTCATATATTATTTCCTCTAAAAATGCAAGTCCCCCTGGATGAGGGATACTTGAAAAGAGGTCAATTACATCTATAGTTAAAAATCCTATATTTGTCCTATATAAATCATGTTTCAAATTCCTAAGCAAATTCCAAGAATCTCTTAAAATATTTTGATTTTTCATCCATAAGCTCTTAAGTTTGGTGTCCACATATTTAGTCAATGGTAGTGTTTTTGACCCATCAGTAGACACTATAAGTCTTGGGGTGGATCCATTTCATTTTTATGGGTTTTTGGAATCCCAAATATGGTGGGTATCCTAGGTTTCTCAACTGTCAAAAAGTTTTTCAACTTTTGATCTGTCAATCCTTCCATCAACAGATCATCCAAAACCTTATCAATCCTACTATGTGAGATGTTTATCTCATTCTTAGAGACAGATGTATATTTATCTGTGTCTCTTAACAATTCATTCATTTTTGCTTCATAGGTCAATGTATCCATAAAAAACAATTCCCCCTCCTTTATCGGGTTTCATTACCATTAAATTAATATAATTCCTGAGTTCATATAAAACTTTAATTTCATCTTTATCTAAGTTTTCTTTGTATCTAACTTTATTAAAGTTATTCCTAATCTCATTTTCCACTATATTTTCTAAGTTCCTAATTTGAGGGTGTAATGGTGGGTTAAAAGTGCTTTTCCTGGCCAAATCTGTGGATGTCTGAATAGTATTTTGTTTAAAAAGTACTTGAAAATAATTTTTTCTCATGAACATCCTTACATCTAATAAAGTTCTAGCTAAATCCTCTCTTTTGTAGGGGATATATTTGATAACTTTCGATAAAAGCTTAAAATGCTCCTTCTTAAAAACCACTTCACTAAAATTATAAATAATAAATGAATCGTGTGTGAATTTGAAAGGGTTAACAACATCGTTCATAATGGATAAGGTGTCATTGTCCGCTTCACTGTTAATTCCTGCTTTGGATAATTCACTAACATTAAAATCACAAACATTAAAATCCAAGTCGGGGTGAGTGGTATTTAATACCTCCCCCTCCCCTTCTTCCTGCTCCCCAAAAATTTGTATAATGTTCCTGATATCGTTCTTTATTTTTAATCCTTTCTGATCTCCGCAAGGGGGGGGGGGGTATTCAGAGACATCATCTAAGTCAGAAACTTGTTCCCCTATATGTGCATATTCTCTCCGAGGGTCATTGGAAGTGTTATTATTATTAATATAGTCCCTTTTCCCCCTTGGGTTGTTGTTTTTCCAACCACTATCATTAACCTTTGGTTCTGGGTGAATTACACCATTTTTATACTCATTGATATCTCTCTCCCTAATTTTTTAATTTTCCTTTTGATCAATTCTTTACATTGTCCATCAATGTCAGACAAAACATTATCATATTTTTCCCTTTCTGAGGGAATAGTATATATCAAATCATCCTTTAAACATTCATTCACTCTTTTAATTTCTTTTAACAAGTCATTTTTCACTTTTACATTTTCATCAGTTATACATTTCAATACTTCTAACCCACATCTGTTAAAAACATTAATCAAATTTTTATGAAAAGCACTTCCTGGAATCACGTTGTTTGGATATTTCCAAATGCTTAGACCCTTGGGTAGAATGTCTTCACCTAAGCATTCTTTCAGATAACTGTTTTCAATATCTATGCTTTTAGCCTTATATAACATCTTCTGAAAATGAATTAATTTATTATTATAACTCTCTGTAATTGGTCCAGGTTTAAGCAATTTATCTTTAAAGTCATTAGTAAAACTAACCTGTAACCAATCTTTCAGTTCCATTTTTTTGTTGTTATTATTTGTTTGGCTAGTCCCACTAGCATGAGCGTTCTGCCCAGCCTGTATAGTGATTCCAGTGTTATCGGCAGTCTTGTGAACATTCTCCCCTTGTTTTCCCTTTAAAATTGCTGGTGTTAAGCCAAAATCCACAATGGTGACATTGGACAAGCAATTGCCATCATCATTTACTTCTTGAACGCCATTTCTGGTGACGGAAAAAACAAGCCATTCTCCTGCTGCCATTTTCTGGTTACGCCCTTTTTGTGCTGTAGTGACTAAAGTTACCATGGACTGGCAGAGAGGTATCAGTAAATCTACCAGTTGAGTTAATTGGCCTATCAGCTTCCTCGCTTGGCCAATCTCTTCCTTCTCAGTCCTTCCTTCCTTATCCGCGCTCGTTTCGCCTTCCATTTGCCCAAAAAAACCCACAAATAAAATCTAAGTGCAGGCAAAAGTGCACAAAATGAATCCAATAAAACCACGAAAGGTGCACTGAAAGCAACCCAATAAAGCCACGGACGAAGGCAACCAGTATATGTAACGTTTTATTAAAGAAAACTTCACACTAAAAACACTCCATCTCCATTAACGCTGTTTGAAAATCCGTTTTTGTTTCATCAAACTTCATCAGATGTCACTTAGAGTGAAAGACAGCCCTTTTATATACAATCAAACCTATGACAACAAAAAACATTGAGCCAATCAACATAAATTTCTAATATAAAATAAATTAATTAAACCTTTTAAATTGTAATAAAACCTTAAAAACTATTTATATTAGTATTTATTACCAAACATATAATGACTATAAAATGAATTTAAAACACATTTAAATTAAAACAGGATGTTCATGAGTGTAAGTAAATAAATAAAAGTTAATAAAGATTATACGTTCCTTGATTCATTTGTACATCAATGTCCATGCGCCATCTGCTGGTTAACAGGAGCATATTATATAAATAGCTATAAAAATCATGGGATATAAATAACAATCTTTTCATGTTTAAATAATAGATAAAATAGTAAAACTCTTATTCCAGAAATTTCATGTTACATAAAAATGTATATCAGTATAAAAAGTTATAAAAAGTTATGAAACATATGTGAACATAAAAATGTATGTCAGTGTAAAAAATTTGTGAAATATGTACGAAGGCTATAATTTAGCTGCTCTCAATTTTAAGAGTGGGGCAAGTGATAAATGTTCATTTAATCCTGGTCTTTTATTGGCCTGCAATGTCACCTGCCACCACAATTCTCTATATTCAATGGTTTCTTCCCACATGCCGCCACATCCACCAATATTTACTTTTTCTAATACCAAGAAAAGAAAGAAGGCGTTTGGACATTCCAAAGAATGCTTAAATAAAGCATTGCTATATTTTTTAGTTTGAATGTCATAGGAATGCTCATAGATTCTTTTCTTTAACCTTCTTTCAGTTTTCCCTATATAGAAAGATTGGCATTGGCGGCATGTGGCTAAATAAACTAAACTTGCTGTTTCACAATTATTAAATTCTTTGCTTTTTAACTCAACTTTCCTACTTTCCAAAATACAGGATTCTTTATTCAAAATATGTTCACATTGTAAACAACGCCCACATTTAAAAGTTACATGTCTCGTTGTACCATATCCTATTTGAGCGTTGCTAGTATTATTTTGTAATATGTTTTTCAAATTCCTTGCATTCTTGTAAACTACTTTAAAATTATCTTTGTTAAGCATTTCAAGATCAGTAAAGGAAAGAAATGTATTCCATTCAGCAGTTATCACATTCCTAACCATAGAAGAGGTAGCATTATATTCCAAAATCAATGCCATATCAAAGGTTTCAACAATATTTGCATTCCCTGAATAGATATTATCAAAACCTAACCCTAAAATAGGTTTATATCTACCAGTCCTCTCTCTAATTACTTCTTTCTCCATTTTCAAAATAGGTTCATCTGGATATTTCCTTTCTTTAAACATTCAGTTTAACACAATTAATTCTTTAGTAAAATCTACTTTCTTGGAAGTCATTCTACTAGCTCTAATAAACTTCCAGGGTGCTTAGGAACTTTGAGTGAGAGTCTAGGGACATTTTTGGGATTCTGTAGCAGGCTATGACTTGTATCGCCATCATACCCAGTATTAGTTGTACCTGAAGTATCTTGGATTCATTATGTTGGACTACCAGTCTAGAGGTGTGTGTATCCTTTAAGAATATGGAGACACCACTGCCTTTGGAGCTTTTGGACGTATTCTGGGTCCGAAAGGTATGGAATGAGTTGTAGCCTGGGAGCACAGGGGTGCTATCTGCCTCTTTAAACCAGGTCTCCGTTACAGCACAGATGTCGACATTCTCCATTTTGAGGAGAGCTTCGAGTGAGTGCATTTTGAGATTTAAACTTCTAGCATTTAGCAGCATGACCCTCAAATTGCATTTATTTGTAGCTGTTATAGTGGAATTTTGTTTTTTGGAACACTGCCTTAAAAAGGCAATGTAGAGGTGGCAAGATCCTTAGCCAGTACCCCAAATCCCAGGGATAAGAGATGCAGGCTGGCAAAGCATCGAGGACTGTTGATCATGTCATCCCAGGCAGACAGATACTGGATCGCCTCTGAATGACACCAGAAACTTAGCCAATTGTTGAATTCAATAATTTTCTGCTTGTGCTGTGGTATCATTCTGGGTGACAGTAGAATACTGCCCAAGGCTAGGGTCATACCTGCCTGGGCCACATAATCCAAGATTTCCATCACATCTCTTTTCATGTAGTCCAGGGAGGTACATCTCAGGTCATTCACACCCACATGGCCAATGACTGAGTCATATTTGTACTTGTGGTAGAGTGACCTGAGTACATGCGTTATGCGGTGGATCCCAGCACTTGATAGAAAACTGACTGTCACCTTCTCCTTGTTCAGCCTATGAGTGGGACATCAGTGTGCCTCACAATTGAGTCTCCTATGATTAGTACATTGGGCAAAGTGTTTTGCTTTAAGGGCTTAGGTTGAGGGGCACACTGTGATGGTGAGCTATGTGTTCTGGGGTTGGTGTTGTATTGTGGTGGTCGAGTGTGTTTCTGTGGCGGAGGTCTCTGTTGTGTGGATAAATTTTTATTGAGAGCCTCGGTGAAGGTGAGTGTATGCTTTGTGTTTCTATGTGTGGGTTGTGATGGTTGGTGTGTTGGAGGGCTGTGTGTTCTATGTAGCGAGTTAGAGGTGTTGACCTTCTCCTCTTGACCAGCTAGTCCCATCTTGGTCGGGGCATGCACTGCTTCCAGTTTGGTGATATAAGTGCATCTCTCACGTGTATGAGTGTTGGGAGATAAGAGGAGAGGGTTGTCTGTGTACATTAGACAGCTGCCACACTGTCTCAGAATGCCCAAGTGTACCAGGTCAGCAGGAGAAAGCATAGGAAATTGCCCTACAATCATACCAAGAGGGGTGTTCATAACTAATAAGCAGGGGTGTAGCCAGGATTTTCAGATTTGTACTCACAGCTCTTAGACTGCTGCCCCCAATAAGCCACATCCACAAGCCAAGGGTTATATAGGCCCTAGGGCCAATAGCCTAGTACCCACCTATGAACATATATATATATATATATATATATATATATATATGTGTGTGTGTGTGTGTGTGTGTGTGTGTGTGTGTGTGTGTGTGTGTGTGTGTGTATATATATATATATATATATAAAATGTGTGTGTGTGTGTGTGTGTGTGTGTGTGTGTGTGTGTGTGTGTGTGTGTGTGTATATATATATATATATATATATATATATATATATATATATATATATATATATACTGCATCAAATACACTGATGGGTTAACAAATAATTTGCTTGCTTGCTAACATTCTTTTGATATCTGACATTTAAGTTGTTTACAACTAAAACGTGACTGCATGCAAATTAATTCTGTCGTACTGTCATTGTCTTTCTCCCTGTCAATTTTTATATATGATTTACTCATGATTATTTGAGATTCATACTGGAAATATATTCAACGTGCACTAAAATGTCCTGTTTCCTGAGTCTTGGAAATTTCAAGTAGCACAATAACATTCTCCACTCCTGTACCTCATCCAAAGGCAATGTTCAGCAATGCCTATTCAAATTGTGCCTTCATCATCTGCTTGAGCTGATATTGCAAAAAAATAGGTGGTCTTTCCACTTAGCTTTTGAAACTACACATTCAGAATTTAAAGCAAGCCTTGTTTTATGCAAGAAAAGCAGTCTCCCTCGTCCCTTCAACAACTTCACCTTTTAAGAGGGTGGCAACTGTAACATTTGCTATTAGGGACCCTTGTATACAAAAATAATGATTGATTGACATTTCATGACAACTGTACACATATGTGAAGCCTGATGTACTGAGTATAGGCTGGTTCAGATGCTTAATAATATCCTGCACACAACACTTAATGCAAGAATCTTCTCACCCACACGATTTGCTTTCATATTCTACTCTTCCAGATGCTAAGGAAATAATGAACTATAGCTGTTTACACAGAAGCTATGTTTGCCAAATAACCCCCCCCCCCCAAAAAAAAAAAAAAAAAAAAAAACTTCAGACAGAATATCACTTAGTTTAGTATGTATTCACATTAAGCCTAAAATAACTGGCAATTATTTTCCACAATACATGCACCACATGTACATAATTTCAATGTTTGGGTTCATTGATTGAACTGAAGGGAGTAAGGTGAGAGTGTCATCGAGTGAGCTGAAGGGAGTAAGGTGGAGTTGGGGGTATAGCCCTTTATCGTTTGCTCAGGACGTGCACTCCCAGAATGTGCACTGTGGATCGACATATGTTTTAGAATAAGTCATAATTTAATTATGGCTTTAAAAAAGACCATTAGTGAACTCTGTCTTTGCATCCATCTCTAATACATGCATGCATGCATATACATAGGTGTGTGTATGAAACTATGTCCCATGCACTTTTGTTTTTCAGTGTCGGATCTTGAGGCATAGTTCTCTTAACAGAAATTAAAACATGCACATTTTTAAGGCTTTTCAACTCAGCTCTGGCTCTGCACGCCACCTTTTTCCAGTACTGGTGGTGTGATGCCTTGCACCATCTAAGAGCTAGTTATTCGCATTTCGCGGTAGGCCTTTCATCCTTCCCGCCCTCCTGTGATGCCTTTGCGCCATCTAAAAGCTAGTGTTATAAATACAGAGCACACTATTTTTCACTCTGAATTCGTATTAGGTAGGTATAGGGTTCGCATAAATAAAAGTCACTTAAAGTGTAATGGTACCTGAAAACAAGTGTGTTGGATTTACAGAACTCGTGCCACACAGTGATAAAATGTTAATATTAGCACATGTCGCAGGACTAGGATGAACTATAAATGCTTCTGCTGAGAAATAGAAAAAAATCTGTGTATCATGTATTTGTTTGCCTTGAGTTTGGCAGTCATAATTTGCACAGAAACACACACAAGCATAAATTCAGAAATGCACTGAGCCTTTTTGTTTTTGAGATGTGACACTCAGTCAGTGACTACTTTTAAGAACACCGACGACTGACATGCCATAAAGTTTTATGTGCGCGCTTTTGTACTTTGGTGGGTTTTACTAACTACTGCTAGTATTCTACTCAGATTTTCAATGCGCCACACACCACTCATGATATGAATAAAGCATATCTAAATTAATCAACCAACCACACAACCAACTGACCTCAATAGACCAACCAACCAACCAACCAAAACAATTTTATCTCTAAACTAGGCAGTCCCATCCTTACTAACCTTCAGATATCACAAAAATGAAAACTTGAACAATGCTATAACTAATTGATAAATCTGTAGCAAATTCCCCTTTGAGCACCCACCACTATATCACTAAAAACCTAACTTGATTAGAACTATCCTGTCACTGCTCGGTTAAATTAGATGGGATTGAAAAACAAACAGTACTTAATTATTAGCGGATACTGGGCAGTTGATCAGTGTGTGTGTGTGTGCCTTAGTGACTAGTCTTCTCATCACACTCAAATATTATGCACCTAAATGTGTAAAAGAAAAGCTGTTTGCCAAGGACTGGAAAATAATAAAAGCAGCAATGTACATGCATATGGATGTGGCTCGCAAGCACTTGGAAATAAAAAAAAAAAAAACAAATGCTCTTGCGAAGCTGCAAAATCAGCAAAATTGACCAGGCATCTACCACTAGTGCACTTCATTGTATACTGCGTCTGTGATATAAATAACCAAAAACGTATAATAACTTACATGATTCAAATGATTCAGATAAGCTAAAGCAAGCAGGTCAAGTGGAACTGGACTTGGAAATGTACTCTCTATATTAATATTTGCTGTCTACTCCACGCTCTCTCTCACAACTAAAGCGGGTGTCTGGACCAATCAGCAGCAGTTGGTTTGTAGCTAACAGGCTGCTGACTCCACAATCATGGCTCCTAAGGCCAGCCAGATTCTACCCTCCACTCCAGATAAACTGTACTGAAATGCATACAGTCAGTATGCCTCCCGACGTCCCTGCTAATAAGTGCTGGTGCTGTTATTGAATAGGAACAGCTAGTGCTGATAGCACATAAGTGTGCTTACAATAAATGCTACAAAAGCCTGTTAAAGTGCTAGCTGATTAAGCTAATTGAAGTGCAAGAAGTAAAAGAACAAGCACGTTCTAAGGGGAAAATTAAAGAGCAGACTTTCTGGCACCGGTAATAGTTTACCTCAGCTGAGCGCTGCTGTGCGATGTGCAAACTCACGCAAACACGGGCTTTTAAACCGGAAAGTCAAAAGGGATGGAAAAACTGCCCAAACAGCCAATAAACTACTACTTCTGGACCAGAAACCACTCCTCTTGTAGTAGATAAGCTACCTAGTGCTTACCACTCCCACTGATAAGCTAGAAGGCTTCCCTCCAACACAGAAAGGTCCGGGGGGCTCAGAAACTTACAAAACAGTCCTGGACACAGCAAATCTGTATCTGGAGTAGACTAGTTACAGGAAAGGTGGGAAATAAGCTTATAACTTTTTTTTTTGCAGAAAACAGTTAAAACAGTAGCAAAAACACATTAAATGCAGTACAAGCTAGCACACTTGAGTGTGTAGCAATATTAAGGTAAATACGGTTTAAATAAATGCAGATAAATTAAAAATGTCAAAAAACAAGTGCAGAGAGCAGTAAAATATGAAAAAATCAAAATGGAGGCACTTAGAGTATCTCTTTCTCCTTTCTGTTGCTCTTGTAGTCTGCGGGATGCCAAAACTGGATCCGTGGAGTTTAAACAAGAGCAAACCCATGCAAGCACAGGCTTTTAAACCAGAAAGTTGAAAGGGATGGAAAAACTGCCCAAAGAGCCAATAAACTACAATTTCTGGGCCAGAAACCACTCCTCTTGTGGTAGATAGAGTACCTAGTACTTACCACTCCCACCGATAAGCTAGAAGGCTTCCCTCCAACACAGAAAGGTCTGGGGGGGCTCAGAAATTTACAAAACAGTCCTAGATGCAGCAAATCTGTATCTGGACTAGACTAGTTACAGAAAAGGTGGGAAACAAGCTTAGAACTTTTTTGTTTGTTTTGTTTTTTTACAGAAAAGCAGTAAAACAGTAGCAAAAATACTTTAAATGCAGTACAAGCTAGCACACTTGAGTCACAATTACAAAAGTAAGTATGTAATACCCTTAATATGCAAATTCTTTCTGTAGCCAAGGAAAAGATTGTATTAATAGCATTTAAAAAATACATTAAATTATTATTACTGAATCAATCACTTGCAATAAGATTCTTGGCCCAGATAAATTACACATAGAGGTATAGAAGTATTTCCCTCTCTTTTTTCCCAAAAGTTGTCTATTCATATAAATGTTGCTGTGACCAAACATCATGTCATATTATCATGAGCAGGCTCATATCTCTGTAAATGTTATCGAAATGCACAAATGTGTCAACTACTTCTAGACCAGTTTCCTTGTTAAATACAAAGTACCTGCATCAGTAATAGCTGAGATAATTTTTTTCCTGCTGGAAGGCATAATATATTGTAATGAGTATGTCTTTTTACTGGGCACATTTACAACAGCACACAAAAAAAGCCTTATGACCCAAAACAAAGAGGGAAAACATACTTTGTTAACACCAGAGTTAATATAGGTGATTAAATGTTTTGGGTGCCCACTGTAAATTCAGAATGGTAGGTGTGATCCTCAGAATTATAAAAAGTTAAGTGAGATCCCAGAGAAATATATACTAAGTCATAAATTACTCTATCTTGGAGAATTCCCTTTATTCTGAGGTAGAACCATCTCAGAGTTAACACTTTAAAATGAGTAACAGTAAAGTTTACATGATGATGTTACATGTTTAATTGCATGCAAGTGTTCCTAGTTTTGGGACTCAAGCTGTTGAGTCTCACACCAGATAAGGCACCAGATGTTTGCTCAACAGTAATTAACATATACAGTTACAGTTGTAGACTTGTTTTTGTTATTTAAGAGTTTTAGTAGATTAGTTTGTAGAAGGTAAAAATTCAAAAAAGTGCGGAATGTTAAAATAGTGATGGAGGGAAAGCATTAGAGTTTGATATGCAATTAAATTAATATGGTGCATAAATGTGTCATATTATCTTTTAAAAGAACTCTTAACTATACAGTATGGATAGTGTTAATCTATTATCTCTTAATGTAAATGGGTTAAATAATGGCATGCAGAGGAAATCATTAATGATATATCGAAACTTAAATAGAGAAGACATATTCTTGCAAGAGACTCACTTGCTAGATAAAGATATACAAAATTTAAATAACTTAGTTTACAAAATGTCATCACCTGTTTAGAGGAACTGCTATACTTTGGAGAAAATCTACTGTAATCCATTAATGATCCCAGAGGAATGTATACATTTGTAATAATTAAATATAATGGTAAACTCTATACACTAGCTAACTTTTACTGGATGCCTGGGATAGGTGCAGCAGTGGCTAAATATCAATTAACGTACTACAAAGTCATTGGATGGTAGTTTAATTCTAGCAGGGGATAGCATATCTAGTATAGAAGATACAAGTGAACAGAAGAAAGCTAAATTTCTGGCATCAGCTAAAACCATAAACAGATGGATTAGTAATAATAATTAAGTTGATTTAATTGTAAAAGCAGAAGATTAGTCATTGTTCTTCATTCATTATTCTTATGTGCATAGGACAAAAACTAGAACTGATAGGATTTATGCCTGTACAGCTTTACCTAATAAAGTGAATTCCTTTAAAACTATTCCTTCTCCTTTATCTGATATAAGATACAATATATGATGCAATAAGTATTAATATATTAATGGATATAAGAACATTTCAGATTATTTATAGAAACCCAGTATATATGATAAAATTAAAAGAATTTAAGAGTTATCTTAAGGAACAAATTGAGATTTTTTTATTGTTGAATGCTAATGTTCAGGTTAGTAAGGTCATAGTATGGGACTCCTTAAAATGCAGGGAAAATGGGCTAGTAATAGAAAGAGTGGGATAATAAAGTTGTTAAAAATATGAGGTGAAGTACACAAAGCAAGAGTTGAACAACAAACAAAGAAATTAGATAATACTAAAGTCATTAAAAATTCATGACAAAATATCAGTTTTAACACATAAAGTGAAGATATCTTTAGAAAAAATGAACTCGCACAGTTATATGATGGCTTCAAAAAATCTACATAGATTAGTTAATAAAGGTAAGATGTTAAGCAAAAGGCACAAATCAACAATTTACCGGAAGCTAAACTTCAAAACTATAGAATTCCATGCAAGAATGCATGCTGTGCAAATAATGACTTTACCATTAATTCTATATGCAACCCAAAAAATCTCAATTCCCACTTTAAACAAATTGCAACCACAATCATAAATCTTATGACGACAAATGTTTCTGAGTGACACAACCAAGATTTACAGGGTGCTAATACTTCCTGATTTCATAACATATTACTTAGTGGCACACGGCAAACTGGAACCAATCTATTGAGTATCAAAGAGTCTAATCCCCAAATATTCAGCAAACCTAGATGGCAGGTTTTGATTACCTTCTACTTTTTACATCTACTATTCTTTAAAACCTCAGTGCCCTCACTTGTTCCAAATTGTTAGTCTCACATTTGTGCATATTCACCCTGACCTTCTGCCTTTGCTCTTTCTGCCTGTTCCTCATACCTTTATGCAAGACCCTTACAGTTCTGTCCTCTATGTATTCCCATAGTTTGTTCATCACTCAGTTTGTCTCCATTTCCCAACTCATCTTTGACCTTTTCCCCAAGGTCAGTAAAATCTAACATGCTCAAATTTTAGTCATTGTCTTTGTATTTATTTTTTCCCTCCCCTGTTCTACTTCATATAGTAGCATGATGACTGTTGCCCAGTGTTGCATGCATACATTAGCCCTAACTCCTCCCATTTTGGTTAGGAATACACTCATAATTATTTCCTTTCCTATATAGTCCTGCACCAACTGACAGAGCTCTATACATTCAGAGACCTCAACTGTGTCCAACTCCTTCTCTATTATGAAGATTGGGATCTCCCTGGCTATTCAAGGCATGAGTAGAACCCTCTTAATATCTCATTCTTTGCACTCAATATCCCATCCTTTGTCCTCTCTCTCTCTCTTTCTTCTGCTTCATCTCTCACACCTTCTTCCCTTGAAATGTTTGGAGGTCTATATATTGTATCTTTCTAGCAACAGCCCCTCCCACTTCCATCATTTTACTTACAGAGCACAAACCCTAGCATTTGACTCTCAAAGCACTTTCACTCCCTTCATTATATAGCCAGTTATGTCTGAGCTTGCATTTGATGTACATCACAAACCTCCAGCATCCCAACCTTCTCTTTCATCCCTAAACAATTTATAGCCAGACATCTCTATGTACCATCTCCTCTTGTCACTGGGACAGGTGTCTAGGATACCAGTGATATCCATACTCCCCTCCTGCATCACTACTTACATTTCCATCTTAATTCTGACTCCTTTCAATGCACAATAATCCTACCCAGCTATGTTCAGGGACTTATATTAAGGGGTACAGCTGCTAAACCATATTTTTCCAGGTTAACTTTTCTGTTGTTAAACTATGATTGTGTATTCTCCACTACTGTATGGCAGTATGCTTTATGTATGATTCCTATAAATGTTTATATGTGTCAGGACTGCCTCATTTAACATACACGACCCCTTTGGTCACCTTTGTATAAGTACATTTGACTCAGTGCATCCAATTCAGATATCAAAATGAAATAAACAAGAAAGAAAAATCAAGGAACTTAAACTTGTTTATTTCAGAACATTACCTAGATTCCCGAACAGCAAAACATATTAATAGTTGATTGCTACACGTGCACAATTGGCAAGACAGAAGGTAGAAATACACATGAACAGGAATAATGTTACTCTTTCCTAATAATACCTATGATGAAATTTAATACTGACATGTACAATAGTTCTACCTCCTTTGATTCATTCCTTTAATAGAATGGAGTCCTCATACAGGACAAGCTCTCTGTTCTAAAAAGAATAAGTAGCAACCACATTGCAAAAAAGTACAGTAACACTGGCATATATATGTCTGAGTTTGCCATTTACTTAAGCTAGATGTGACTGACATACTAATTTACCCTCCATGAGTTTCAAGCAAGCAACAAAGCCTGACATGGTGTGTATTATTGTGTAAATAGCATCTGCCCAAGGGTGTTCTGAGAGCCAACGCTGCAGGTGGTGGGCCTCTACACCCCTGAAAGGGGATTATTTACACAGTAAAAACACCCTGGAGGGCATTATTGTGTTTAGAGAATGATCTCTTTGTTAAATTGTTTTGTATTTGTTTATTATTTATTTTTTAATTACTGTATATATATTACATAATTTTTCCAATAATTTTGATGTAAAATAGTTCCTCCGCCTACTTTTCAAACTTGCTGTAGTATATGCTGGCCAACCATTGGGGGTTGAAGTCACTAAATAATGAGTTATGTGTTAGTTTCATACTTTTTATCATAGCTCTCACCTAATCAGGGACAAATCCAGAAGTAATCAGGGACACTTTTAAAATATTAGTATTATTAATTTGAGACAATGACAATAAGAATAAAAGAATATGAATTAATATTTATTTTCTGAAGTAAAAAGTCTATAAATCTATTTATTGTCATTGTTTATTAAGTGTAATTCACCACATTTTCTCCAAAAGTCTCCAGTTTTAGGAGGGTTTAAGGGAGGCAGAGGTAAAATTTGAGTCAAAATCAGGGACATGTGAGAGGTATGGATGTCATATCCATTACAGAATGCATGTTAACATAAATTATGTTGTTATAGCAACTTTCTAATTTTGAGAAATATTAAAAAAAATCTGTCTGCATTTTTAAGCCTTTATTCTCCCACTATTTTAGGCTTGATCCAGACTGATCACTCTCATTCATTCTCACACACACACACACACACACACACACACACACACACACACACACACACACACACACACACACACACACACACATACTTTCGCTTTCATGCATCCAGGCACACAGACACTCATACATGCAGACAGAAATATGAAGACAGTCACACACACGCACACACACACACTTTTTATTTTTATTATCCATTTGTTTTAATTTTACACTCACTAAACAGCAAAAACGCTGCTTAGTGAGTGTACAATAATGGCTCGTTCTCACTCTTACTTTCATGCATGCATACATAGACATAAAGACACACACACACACACACACACGCACACACACGCACACACACACACACACACACACACACACACTTTTCGAGTTTTTTCTTTTTTTTTTTTTTTTTAATTTTCTTTTTTCTCCTACTTGCTAAACAGCAAAAGTGCTGCTTAGTGAGTACAAAATAATGGTAGGCGTTAGCTTTGTTATATTCTGAGCTCCATGGCAGCTTACTATGCTACTGTGAAATGGTAGACTTATTTTTCAGCAGGCATTACCTGTACATTAACACCCTACTGGGGAACGTTCATTCTCCAATCAGAGTGGAGATGTGCAAGTCACCCATTTTCTAATGTCATGTATCTCTTAATTCAGTCCCTTATCACACCCTTAAGTACTAATGAAATCAACCACTAAATTCCTATTTTGAGTTTCATTACTGCCAGTACCAAGTAAAACATATTCCTTAATAAGTTGCAAAGTAATGCTGAAAAGCTGGCTGAATGTTTTTACTTAAAGTTTATAAATTCTGTAGCTTAATGAAACAATACATTCCAAATGCTTCAAGAGACATACGGTTCCACACTGATTTTCTTTGTTTTCATTTTTACTGATAGTGTCCCCAAAGCATTTCTTTTCTTTTATTCCATAATACCTCAGGTCAGTATATAAATGAGTGTAGAAGTTGGAAGATAGTGCCTGTTTCTTACTTCTTTCAAAATTGTCCAGATACTTAGGCATGCTCGTAAGTCTACAAGCATGTGTCCTTTGTTCTAGCTCATTCTAAGCAGGCATGCTTAGTACACATACTTCGTTCCAGTAAGTCAGCTATTCTTTTTTCAAACAACATGCAGAAATAATTTTCAACAAACCCTTTAATCCCTTGATCCTGTGTTGTCATCATTTGGTAACAGCTGTTCTGTATAACTGTGCATTTGAAATCCTAGAATGTGTATCACCCACCCATAATGCTATCTCTGTGCTACTTTTATCTCAAGCCATGCCATGGGCATAATCTAAAAACAAATTTATAATCAAGGGGAAAATCATGCATCAAGGGTTCAGGAACATGGTTTTTACACTGTTCACGCTGATTAAAACTTAAGATCACTGTTCTGTCTCGTGTGAGTTTCATAGTTTCAAACATCCTTACATGCTTTACCTAAGTTTAACTGAGTGCTCAAAATAGCAGTGCAACTGATCTGTTCATATTCTGGTTGTTTTACATTTGTCTTGCACAGTGCCTAATTTAACTCATTTGATGTATGTTATAGCTGAATAAATAATTGATTGTTAATCTATTTTCAGTCAAATTATGGATGTACAGGTGACCTAAAGAAGTAGTACTAAAAATAAAAACATATAAACATCATCACGGTCTGCTTCTACGGTTAACACAAAAGTAGAAAGGAGTGTTACTGTAATGTATTAAGGTCACAGAATAACCATACAGTCCTTATTCTTATTCACAGTAAAATGGAAAAATATTCACAAAGTAAGTCATTATTAAACAAGCAATACCCACATAAGCCATTGGAATTGTGGAGTACTTCAAAGAAGAAAGCATTTCTAATTCTTTCAATAGTGGTCATTCACTGGAAGCCACTTCCTAAGGACTTGCACTAGAAAAGACCATTTCTTCTACAAATATATAACACCGAAGGCTTTCCATTCATTAATGGAAACTAACTCTCTTAATGTACATGCAGCATGTTTTAGGTGGATTTAAACATAAATGGGCAATGCAGACAGTCAGTTTATAAAGATCGGAGCAAATAATAATCAAAGACTTTAGTACAAGATGTAACTATAAAGTCATTAAAGGACTTAAGTGATAAAACTATAGATATTATCATATGCTTTGTTTAAACAAGTGAAGAGATGAAATTGAATAAGGAAACTCGTAAACTGTTGAGGGGATACTTTGGCTCTAAGCTGGTATTAGCCCCTAGTGATAGGAGGTACTTCAAACAATAGTTATCTCTACTTAACTGGCTTATTCTTCTTAATTACTATTTAACCGAGCTTGCACAGGAAAAACTGGACTGAGCCATTTCAAGTTAATCTGCAATCACATTCAGATAGAGAAATCCGTGGAAGCAGAATGTTTCAGGTACATACCTAGCTAGAAAGTTTTGGGATATTTTATAATCTGAGAATATAATCTGAGAGAAAGCTATGCAATTTTTTTTTTTTTTTTTAGCAAAAGACCTGAGATAGCTTAGCAAGTCTATTGTAATGGCTGCCCAATATGAGGTCATTCACAGACAAAGTCCACAGATTTTCTGATGGATCTAAAACTACAATATAAATAGTGGTGAGAAGAAGTCCAAGGCTGGATATGGGAATAGGGATTCCAGTCTGAAGTATAAAATAGATTAGATAAGAATCCACCAGTGAAGACTTTACGTGTTTATTAAGAAAATGTTCCTTGTATTTGGACATTTTCGAGATGTCACCAAAGTCTGTCAAACAGAGTAGATCTGGAAGATATCTTACAATGTCATCCAGCAGCTATATGGCTCCTTGAGGGTCTTGAGCCTGTTTGTGAAGTTGTAGCTATTATAGCCAGAGGTAAAGACGGTGCATAAAGAAAGGGGGTTTCATGGGATGAAACTAAAGTTAAGACACTGAAGAAAGTATGTGGAGAAGCCGAAAGATAGTGGCCGCATTAATCTCCCTTCTCTCCACCATTAAAATAGTCTATAAGGTAGGATGGTGTGGCTGCCGGCTCATACTTCTGAGATGATAAATCTGATGGCATCTATTCATAATGAGTCAGTACAAGGAGTATTAGACAGAAGATCTACAATAAACATTTGGGTGCTAAAGCAAACTAGCCAAGTGCAGTAATGAAAGATGGCATGACAGATACCGGTACCAGTCCATGAAGAAGATAAACTTCCTCTGGAGTTGCAACTGATAGTCAGCTCTACTGTGTCTAGGATGTGCTGAAAGATGGAGAGAGAGGAAGGCCAAAGTCCCTCCTAGCAACACTGGATGTCACTGAAAAATGGGTCAGATAACATTATAAATAATGGACAAGTTAATTTCCAAGGGAATATCTTTACAATCCAAATAAATCATCCTACTACTGTACTCTTCCCTTATCAGACGCATCGTCGAATTCAGTGCACAAACACCTTTACAAACCAAAGCATATTGCTCAACTAGAAAGACCCCACAGATTTCTAACCAAGAAAACTAAAGGCCTTAAAATGTTGGACTATCCTAAAAGATTTATACAATTCTCCTTGTACTCAGTAGCCTACCAGCTGCACTGAGATGACCTATGTCTCTCTTTTCAAGCCATGAAAGACAGTCTCATTTGACCTTAGGTTTCTTCATAAAACTAGTGGCTTTACAAACACCCACACTAGAGACCTAAATGTATACCAATAAATACAAAAAACACACTGGAGGGGTAGGTTCCTAACTCAATGTATGTCCAGCCTGTGGAATAGATAACCACTATTAGTCACACCAAGTACTATTTAGGCAACATTTAAGGATACTCTTGATGACTGGATAGGTAGATAAAAATTTACACAAGGGTTTACAAGTATTGCCTTGCTCAGTTTGAGGGTTCTGCAATATTAAGGGCTTGAAAAGGGTGATATGATCTTTTTAAGTGTGTCTACTTAAAGGTGCATATGGATAGATATCTGTGACTACTTGCCTAGTATTGTTCCTATATCCCTATAAGGAAGAATTAGAAAGAAGGACAATTAACCCATGCAAAACTCCATGCAATGTGATACTATAGACTATAGATAATCATGTAAAGGAAGGGCAAGCATTTCCAACCTTTTTAACTCAAAATGTTTTAATTAAGACTGCTACTTATCTCTGTCTCATTAACTATCATGCACTGCTTTTGTTATTATACTTCTACAGCCTTCATTGTTATTCATGAATATGTCAGGTTTTGTACAAGGACTTACTCTAAGTTTGACAAATAAATATGGCTGCCAGTGTTTCTTATAGAATTCCACAGTCATGCTGATGCTATGTGGCATACAGCCATTGAGTAATTGTCCTATAACTTCTTGAGGCTTCATACCTGACCTTGTGTGCATTTCCTGCATTTAATTTTAAAGTTACTGTAGCTTCTGAACTTTTTTAACAAGGAGTTGCAGATCCAAAAGCTTACTGTTTACAGATCTGGCTGATGTTACCTGCTCTTATCCCATTTTTCTAACATGCTACCTGGATGTTCCCTAAACAATTGAAGTTCCATATTCATTTGAAAATCCAGGCAGGTGGCTACAAAGATTAGGGTTTTTATAACTGGGTCTCATGCAAATTTATATCATCATGTGATGGTCAGAAGGCCAAAGTTTTAGGAGGTCTGAATTCTTTCTGATTCTGGTTCCTGTATATACCATCAATTAAGGTGTTTTACACCTTCTCTTCTGTTGTCATTTGGGGCCAATATATTACATTTCTACCTCTTGGTTTCACATTTAGATATTCCAAAGTGAGTAGCTTAGCTGATTTCTCATTTGTGATGGAATTAGGATTTATTTGCCTTCAAATCATAAACCTTGAATACAAGCAACACGACTCTTTCCTGAAGATACAACTTGGTCAAATCAATTAATGAAAATGTATTGGAGTATCTGGCCAAAATAACATTATGGTTTCTCTCAATATTTGCTTCTCTGGATCGTCTCTGGCAAGTGTTTTCAGTTCTTGCAATTGCTTTGGCATCACTGAAATTTATGTTACAACCTGCAGGACATCCAGATCTTCTTCCAGTAAATCTTCATTGCACTCATTCTGATGAGCTCTATATAACATATTTATAATGTGCATCAGTTTAAACTACAATTCAGTATAGCATTAATAACAGTTTTGGAATCTTACAAATACATTATGCAATGATTTTATGAAGATACTCTACAAAGTCTTATGATCTGTCGTCATTTTAATGCTTCCCATAAACATAATCATGGAATTTTTGATAACTGAGGATTATACCCAACATTTCTTTCTTATTCTGTGCATGCATAATACTGGTATCTGTAAGACATAGTGACATAAAGACAATAGGTCTGGCGTCACTGTAGTATTACTTCCATAACTCTTTCTGGCTTGCTTCCACCTATTGTGTTGGAAATAATGGCACATTAAACTATCTAAATATATGTACAGTGGTTACTAGACCCTTCAGTAGGTCAAAGTTTTTTATCCACTCTTTGACCAACTCCAGACTGTATCCTGATCATGAAACTTCCAAAGAGATTCGGTTATATCTTTCAATTGAGGCATAAACATGACATAGGTATTATACCCCCCTCCCAAGAATCACATCAGTGAGGTTCATCTGTTGGAATTTGCTAGCAACACTCGGCTGGGCTTGGGAGTGCCTTCTGTGTGGAGTCTGCATGTCCTCCCCGAAGTTGGGTAGCATTCGAAAGACATGCATGCGTAAATGGGCATGCCTTGGTTGAAGGTTGAGCATCGAGCTGGCACCTCGGCGTTTCATAAAAATCTACTGCCGATCATTAGTGGACCGGAGTTCCGCTGTGGCGACCCCTTACCGGGAAAAGCCGAAAGACAACAACAACAACAACAGTGCATAACTTATCAGCTTATAGCTGTAACTTTTTAACATTTAGGTGATGACTCATGAACTCCAAAGAAGGCACAAAGATTTGATGCTTTGCTCTGCTCAGTTTTAAACTCCATGACCTTAGTAAATCTATTAGCTTAATTAGTTTAATGCCATGTTGTTACTTGGTCAAGCACAAACCAAAATATTTATTATGTTCACAATTTCCTCCAAATCTTTATTGATATCAGCTGCAGCTCTTTGCAAAACCTCCATATCCAATAAAATACTAAATGGTAGTTTCAGAAAATACCTGCCCAAAGGCATGTTAAAGGTTTATAGTTTAGGGCTTGCATCCTACAGTTTAAGCATCAACAATTTCCTGAATTTTTATCTAGCACTGAAAATAATTTTGCATTAGTTATTGTAGCAAACTGCTTCTTCTGTTTTTTTTTTTTTTATTTCTCCAAGTCTTTTAGGTTTCTAATACCATGACAGGAATGGATGCCTTTCCTAAGTCAAAGTATGATTAAAGTTCATGAAATTAGAATCATTGCTACTTTTGTCTTTTGTCTCATTAGCTATCACAACCAGCAACAAGATGTGCAACTGTTTCCAATTCTGTTTTATAAAACCTACATTTGTCTGTTTCTCCCACATGATCAATGAACGTTGTGAACAAACGTGTACACAGTCTACTATCTTGGGCCGCCAATATTAACCTTTTGTCTTTTGGTTTAAATTCACCCCTCCTTACCATTCCTGTGTTTGATCATAATCAGCATGAGGTTGTTCCAGTAGTCTTCTATGCACACATCTATATTTATACATTTTCCACATTTCTTGCCTTCTCATCTTATATTCTTTCTTTTGTTTTTTGGCACATTTACTTGCTGCCTGCTTTTTATCTACTTCTGGTTTGAGTGCTGTTCCCACTTGACACTGATATACTTCTGCTAAACTAAGCAGGAAAGTCATCTTAGACTTATTTTCCTCATATTTTAAAACTTTCACTATGTTTGGGTCTTGTGAGGTCAGCAAATATATTTGCAGTCCTATGACTGCAAATCTCTACATGTAAACAATATTGAGAAGGCCCATCCCTCCTTCAGAATGGAGAATATATAGTCTTGGTATACACTGATTTTTATAACTCATTTGATGAGAATGAAGCAGCCTTCTTGTTTTCCTGTCCAACTAATCCAACACCTTTTGGAGCCAGTCAATCACTCTAAATAGTAAGTTAGGGCAGGAATAGCAAATAGCTTGGACTTTGTTCCTAGATGTCAATGCTGTTTTCAGTGTTAATTTTAATCTTTTAAAATATTCCTTACTATGTTTTATTCTCATTTGTTCACGCTTTATTGCTGATCCTTCATCAGTTCCCAAATATTTATATTTTCTCTCCTGCTAAAGTTCTTTTATATTACATTCCTGTCCCATACTAATGTTTTCTTGGTGCTGCAGCTTTCCTGCTTTAAAGGTTGCTTTTGCACATTTATCGAGACCAAATGACATTCTTATATTATCTGACAAAGTTTTGACCACTTGCAGTTGTGCTTTCAGTTCCTAATCTGATACAGTATTAAATCATCCACAAAAAGAAGATGAGAAGTCTTCGTACTTTGTTGTTTTCTGGGAGCCAAATTGTAGCCATGACCTAATCTGTTAAGTAAACAATTTAGTGGGTTAAGAGCAAGACAAAAGAGCAGCAGTGACAAAGAGCCACCCTGGAATATCCCCCTTTGAATTTTTATCCCTGGGATAATAATTTGTTCTTTATCATGGCTTAACTGCAAACTGGTTTGCCACTGTTTCATGGCCGCTGTAATATAATCAATCAGTATAGGGTGTGTCTTATACATTTTTACCACTCTTTTATCCATGAATGTTGGATAATATCAAATGCTTTATTGTAGTCTGTTCATGCCATACTTAAATTCTTCCCCTCCTTACAGTTCTCCATTATGACTTTGTTTAACAACAAATGGTCCTTTGTTCCATATGACTTTCTTTTGTTACCCTTTTGCTCTATTGCCATGACTGAGTTTTCTTCTAAATGACTATAAACTCCATCAGCATCAGTACCAGAGTATATTTTATGGATATCCATCAGATTATCAAAGTTTTAAAACTTAAAAATTCATATGGCCTAGATCATATGATTAAAGTTTTGAAACTTCGAGCATTTTGATTGGAGATCACCGTACAGTGCGGAATGGGAATTTTACCATTTTCCTCACTGTAGTGCAATCTCAGAGTTGGCATATAATTAGTAGGGAGTGTGGAAGGTGCATGGGGGGCTTGGCCTCTGCAAAAAATGTAAAAACAAAAGTATTTTTCTATTTTTTTATTTGATGTTTGAAGTTTCAAAACTTTGATCATATGGTCTCGGCCATATGAATTTTGAAGTTTTGAAACTTTGATGTTCTGAATGGGATCCATATTTTATAACTCATTGGAAGGCAAGTTATTGGTCTATAGTTTTTAATATAACTTGCAGGTTCACTCTTAAATAGAAGCATTATATTTCCTGTTGTTAACCAGGTTGGTATCTGCTTGAGGTGCACATACAAATATTTCTTACTTGTGGCTAAATCTTCATGTAAAAATATTAATATTTTTAGCCAGAAGTTAGGTACTGCATCTGGGCCTGGGGTTTTCCAGTTACAAGCTTTTCTTAACTTTGTTTCAATCTGTCTGGCTATTACTTCATCCCATTTCATATTCTGAACATTTGAACTTCTTATTTTTTCTTTTACTTCTTCTATCCATTTAGTACTTTGTTATGTTCCATGGGATCTTCATAGATATATCTCCAAAATGTGTCTAGTTCTTCTTTTTTGGTGGTGTTTCAATTCCTTTTGCCTTGTTTCAAATTTTCTATAAAACTTTCTTGGGTCATCAATAAACTGCTAATTTTGTATGTTTCCTTTACATTTATCTGCATATCATCTAAGTTTTTCTTTCTGGGCTGATATTTTTAGTTTATTATTGGTGATAGTGCAAAATAGATCCTGATCTGTTCTGATACATTGCATTGCTTTCTTTCTGAGTATTTTTGTTGATCTGTTCCCTCTTCTATACTCTTCTAACAATGACACTTCTTGTTTTAATTGCTTTATAGTTTTCTCTATTCGATACTTCCATGATGGCATTTGATTTCTCCCCTTCCTTTCCCTTATTACCCTGTATTTTTCTGGTAAGACTTTATCTGTTATTAATTTAGCTGCACAGTAATATATCTTATTTGCTTATGTTATATCACATGAATCTCTATGAACAGTCCTAATTACTGTGTTCATTTGTTTCATCAGACTTCTGACTTTCTGAGTTTTATTGACTCTCTCTAGTTTATTTCTTGCTTTGATCTTAATATGTCCATCCACCTCTATTAAATCAAGCAACTCTTCTCTTAGATCATATTCTTCTAAACTGAGGGCATGTTGTTTGTTCTCCATTTCCTGCAGGCATTCTATAGAAAGTTCCAGAACTCAATGGCCTATCACTCCACAACATTCACTGAGTCAGTGTTGCCACAGCTTCCTGTTCTTTCCCTTGCTGTGCAACTCCAGCTGATCTTTTGTAATAGTTTCCTATGGAAGGCTGCAAAGTATATTCATATGGCAACTGGTCAGTTGTTTCCCACTCCACTGGTTTTTCTTTAGTTTGTGGATCCATTGCTCTATCTTCCTGTGATGTAATCACAGTTAGATTTTTCTACACTACTTCACTATGCAGGTAATCCATAACCTCAGTTTCTATTTCTTTAGCTTCTCCATTAATAATCCTCTTTTCTAATTTTCCTCTTTGTTTTCTTATTTTTGTATTGTAAGATTTTCCATATCTGGGTGCCTTTGCTTGCATTTTTCTTCAAATATCGTTGGTGCTTCTCTTTTTGTATTGATTAGTTTTGCTTTCTGCTTTGCATAAATATTGCACCGTACTAAATCTCTTTTTATTTCTCGTTTCCATATTTCTTCTTTGGATGTCTCCTTCTCCTCCTTACTTGGACTTCTTGTTTCATCATCCTGTGATATACCCTGTGTTAGATTTTCTACACTAAATCCTTCATTTGGAGGTATTCCATAACTTCATCTTCTATAGTTTTTTTTTTACTTCTGCTTTACTAATCTGTTCTGCATTCCCTCATTGTGATCGTATATTTTGTATTGTAAAAGTTTCCATATCTGGATGCTTTTGACTGCATTTCTCTTCAAATATCTTTGGGGCTGCTTTTTTTATTGATTAATTTGGCTTTCTCCTTTGCATAAATATTGCATCATGTCAGATCTTTATTTTTCCCCCATGTCCATATTTCTTTTTAATACATTTCAAAAATATCTAGATTTTGTTCTTTATAATTTCACACTTCCTTGGTCGCTTCTTTTTTTCAAACTCCCCAAGGTTTTTTGGACTATATAATATTTTTCATAAATCTGTTATATTAATGAAGCTTCTGACAGTTTTTCTTGTGCAAGTATTTTTCATTCCTCTAATTTCTCTCTTAATCTTTTTATATACCTTCTGTCTGGAAATTCTGGGCTTCTTACATAATAGTAACAATATATAATTTCTTTCTTATCCTCAATAGACCACTCTATCATCTTTATGGCTCTTTTTTTGGCCTAACAGTTTTTGTGATTTTTGTGGACTACTACTACTGTCAGTATTGAGGAGCCATCCTCCCCCCGGGCCTGGAAAAGCTCCATTGTAGGAACGTTTCCATATTTTGTGGGTTCTGCACTGTCGTTTTTTCCAGTCTTGGCACCAGTGCACCTACCAGGATTGGGCACGTTTGTATCCTAGGTCTTGTACACCCACCCATCTTCTTTATTTTTAACCTGCTTCTGTCAATGATATATTCTATATACAATACAGTCTATATATCATTTTCATCTTGGTGAGATTTTGTGAAAAACAGGATCCACCTAGGGAAGGTACTCACAAACACTTGAGGATTAATTCAATTCCAGTAATGCTACTCTCTTTTGTTTGTTGATTTATCATCCCTCCATTCTGCTGCATGCATTAAACAGTGCTTCCTTAGTAACCATTTGTTAGTCTTAAAGAGTCTAAATATATCTTGTTTCACAACATTTACCATTCTGTCAGCTCATTATTCAGGCTCTGACAATCACAACTAGCTATTCCATAAACAGACATTTTTTAATCTCTTTTTACTGTACACATTTTATCTAAAGCAGCTTCAGTATTTGATTTTTATTTAGTTTATTTATTGTACAGTGATACCCGCGGTGGTGGTGCTGCAGTAGCATTGTCTCCTCACAGTAAGACGCTGTCCGGTTCAATTCTCAGCTAGAGCGTCTTCTGCGTGGAGACATGCGCGAATGGGCATACTTTCGTTGAAGGTTGTGTGTCAGGGCTGGTAACTCGGCATGTAAAAATCAACTACTAATCATTAGCGGACCAAAGTTCCACTGTGGCGACCCCTAATTGGGAAAAGCCAAAAGACACAACACGTTTTACTTGAATTAGGTTTTAGTCTATTCGTATTTTGCTCATCGCTACAGACTGCATTGTCATGACCATCATCCCGTTCTGTAAACTTAATACTTTTATCCATGTCCATGGACACATAGGCTTCTTTTTCAAGTAGATTGGGTTGTTTTAACTTAGAATGTTGAGTTACTACTTGCAAAAGCTGCTGATATATTTTATTTTGTACAGACACAGCTCAAGACGACATGAACCAAAGGCTTCAGTCAACGTCCAATGTGTGACAAAAGTACACATGTAGATTCAGCTTGCAGTTAAAAATTCAAATTTTCAGGGGTTTTGTGACACTTTATAGCTTAGAACTTATGTTGCTGATTTTTTCAGGAAAAATATTCATAGGCATGAATTGCAAATGAATCTCTATACCTCTTACCAATATATATTCTGCCTTTTCTTTAATGTCTCTCTCCAGACAGAGTACTGGTTTTGCAATTTCTTTCCGTTAAAGCACATTACTATATAATGGACAACAGCTAGAGCATCTTCTGCGTGGAGACATGCGTGAATGGGCGTACCTTCGTTGAAGGTTGTACATCAGGGCTGGCAACTCGGCATGTAAAAATCAACTGCCAATCATTAGCGGACCGGAGTTCCGCTGTGGCGACCCCTAACCGGGAAAAAGCTGAAAGACACATACATACTATATAATGGATAACTGTTTCACACATTCTACAAACTTGATTTTTCGCCTTCCACTGTTTCTTTTCATGGGCCATACCTCTCAACTGTACAGATTTTAACAAAATGCCCAGATACTTGCCTCATATTTTTAGTCTGTTCCTCATAAAATTTGAAGTTTTCTGGCAAATCACTGAGGATTGAATTCAGTAAATAGTGACATTCATTTGAGTTGCAGACTACATGTCATTTGGAAAATCCATGCAAATTCAAAACTTGTCATTCTAGCAACTTTCTAAGTTTCTAAGAGCACTATTTAAAATCTGTTCCTATTTTTGAGCCTTTGTCCCCCCCAAAATTTTAGGCTTTGTCCAGATTTCTTGGACTATGAGGTTGAGAGGTATGATGCCTAGAGATATAGTAAATGCACTAGATGTGGTTTATTGACACCCATTTACAGGCACATAGTGTGGGGGAATGCTGGCATGCTGAGCATTCCCCAACGCTAAAGGATAGGAGTCTTGCTCATTTAATGGGGGTTTTCAAAGATATTGTCTAAACAAAGATAATACAAATGCTTTCTTTGAAAGAACGCATGTATTATCTTTGATTTGGTGAAGTGAAGTAGGCCAGCCAGATAACGTTGACTTCGCACAGTGTCTCTCAGCAGCTTAATTTTCTTTTACTGTGCATACCAGCAAAGTGTTGCTTACTGCCAGAAGTTCATGGTAGTGGATACTAGTGTATGCTCTAACAGTTGAAATGACATACGTGGAGCTAAAATCAATTTGTGCTACCAGCAAAACACTTACAACAAACCTGCCACACTCACCCACACATGGTATGCACAAACAACAGAATGAATCATTTCCCCCAGTGGTCTTTTCAGCAGCTTGCCCAAATCTGCATAAGCACCAAAATGAAGCATTTCCCCCAGCAATTGCTGCAGTAGTATGTCCAAGTATGCACAAGCTCCAAAATGAAATACCCTCCCCCCAGTGATACCTTCAGTAGTTTGACCAAGTATGCATAAGCACCAAAATTAAACATTTCCCTAAGAGATCCCTTTACTAGTTTTAAGAAGTATTCACTGCGTCAATTAACAAAATGAAACATTTGCCCCTACCGATCCCTTCAGTAGCATGACTAAGTATGCACAAGCACCAAAGCACCAAAATGAAATATTTCCCCCACCCCCACCGATCCCTTCAGTATTCTCCAAGTGTGCACAAGCACCAAAATGAAACCTTTCCCCAAGCAATCCTATCAGTAGTTTGTCCATGTCTGCACAAGCACTTCACTAGTACCAAAATGAAACATTTCCCTCAATGACCTCTTCATTAAATTGATCATGTTGCAGCAGCACTAAAATACAGGGAAAAAAATTCTTTAAGTAAAGCCAATAAGTGTACCTCCTTTTAAAATGTAAATGGCCTATGCAGATCCCCTGGACTCGAGCAATGAACGAATACACAATGTAGACCTTAGTTTTCTTTCATCACACAGCTTTAATATAAAAGTGCCAGCAACAAGATACACGTCTGATTGTAATGGTTAAGCGCTTTCATCTGCAACACCAGATTTCTTCAGAACCATTTACCTCCACGTACCACTTCCTTTTTAAATCAATTTTGGCGCCAAAAATTCCTTATTATACAATAATGAATAAAAGCAAGTTTATACCATTACATTTGTACATATATAATATTAATTTTAATTTAAATTAAATAGTAAAACAAATATTTAAAAACTGTTTAAAAACTTACACTAAAAACATATACATCTATTTACATTTACTTATACTAAAGTGCATTTGTTTATATGCAAAATCTATTGGATTACATAGTTATCCATTACTATCTACCTAATATTAATTTCATAAAATTATATTGAATGTAAAATATATATGCTGGACAAATGGATTACTTTTATTCTAAAACTAAAAAAGGTTTGATACTGATGTGATCATTTATCCCCGGTGGAGATGTGGCATCTAAACAGATCTGCCACTTACTTTCCAACCAGGCCGTTTCCAATTACCACCCCTGTCACTTACCTCAAACTGATCTATGATTGCAAAGTTAAATGTGTGGTCACTACCCTTTTCTGTAATATGCCTACTTAATGCATTCTTGGAGTCTCCTCTCTTAATTCTATACAGGTGCTTTTGAATTTCCTCTCAGTCTTTCCTATGTATTAACACACACAGCTATATACACAATTTCTTGGGATATACTACAGATCTAATAATGTTCTTAAGCCTAATCCTAACATTGGTATTAATATATTTACATTGACTACATGCACCACAACACATAGTTCCCTTCTTACTATTACCTATGTATTCTTTTTTCTTTTTCTCTATCATCCTTTTAAATTATTTCCAGTCTTATATACTATAGAAGGTTTCATACCAATTATATGTCCGGAAGTCGAAATTAATTCCCAATGTTTCTTCAAAATTTCAATCACTATATTGGTATATGGATTGAACCTTATAATACATACTCTATTGTCTCGATCTGATTTAATATTAGTACTACATATTTGATTCCCATTCTTTCTTAACATATGAAATAATGTTGTCCAACATATTTTTGGATATCCTCTATCAAGGATACAACATCAATTCTCTATACATAACCTCCTTGCATTGGCCTTTCACTACAGAATATGTGGGCAGGATGACAACTGCTGAAATGTATATAATTGAGAACATAGGTTTTCTGTAAATTCTCCCTGTCCTGTATTACTTATCCAGGTATCCAAATATGCTATTCCTACTTTGTCATATTGGTAAGTGAATTTAAGAAATTGGTTTTATTAAGGTACTCAATAAACCATAAAATGAACATGGTCCAGAAATCTTGTGTATAATCCTATATATTGATAATATTCACTGGAAATATAGTTTGAAATATTCGCCCGAATGGGAGATATAATTATGATTTTAAATTTTTAAATAATAATTTTAAATATTTGTTTTACTATTTAATAAAAATTAAATATAATTTAAATATTTGTTTTACTATTTAATAAAAATTAAAATTAATATTATATATGTACAAATGTAATGGTATAAACTTGCTTTTATTCATTTGGAGGTAAATGGTTCTGAAGTTGCAGATGAAAGCGCTTAACCATTACAATCAGACGTGTATCTTGTTGCTGGCACTTTTATATTAAAGCTGTGTGATGAAAGAAAACTAAGGTCTACATTGTGTATTCGTTCATTGCTCGAGTCCAGGGGATCTGCATAGGCCATTTGGTGCAATTGTTCATTGATTTTCTGCTTTTTCCTTTTAAAATGTAAGGCAGGACACATTCCTTTTGTTCCTTCCCCTCACAATTCCACATTCTCACGATTTACTGGCATAAGTTCAGGGCCATTTACATTTTAGTATGCAAATGAGGTCCTTTTAGGTTCACCTCTGTGAATCCTACTGAAACACAAATGTGTAATGCCTCTTATCCGTGTAGTAGTTCTCCCCCTTTCACTTATGTCTTAAGCACATTAGGCTTTTGCGATAGGAGGTGTGTTTAACTAAATGCCTCCATTTTCATAGTCATCCTGAAAGACGTGATTTGCATAACCACATAGAGCAGCTCTTCACTGATTACCACTTTACAAAAATGTGAAGGATCGGATTATGAATACTACCCTATAATTCGGCCTGGCTTCATCCCTGAACTCATGAGTAGGGTCTTAGGTACCAATGAATGTTTTGTAATATACTAGAGTCACCAGTACTTTTTCAAGTTAAAAAATCATTGTTTACTATCATATTTTACCTTTTACTTGCTGATGTAATTTGAGCGCAAGGTGATGATAAAGGAAAGCATGGCTGCAGAATTGTAAATCAGCAGCTGGCTTGCCTGAGTGAGACATTACTACATCAAATAGTGACTAGCTTGCTCTGGTTGTCTGCTGCTTCTATAAATAAATGAAAAAAAGTAAACTGTTTATTTCGCTTTTTCTTGGGTTCAGCAATGTAATAGAGTTCATTATGGATTATGGTGGCACACTCAGTGGCCCCCAACCTATTGCCTATGTTCCCATGCCACAGTTTCTGCTCTGTGAGTGGCACCTTGGATCATATCTACAGCCCTATGACATACAATGTCATACCCATAGTCCTGCCAACCCACTGTATTACATTTCTAACAATCTCAGCCCAGGCACGGGCAAGGTAGGGATGGTCAGCAGCATGCACATCAAAGAGCCTTTGGCCATGGAGACAGAGGGCCTGGACTACCACCTCATTCTCAGTACAGGAGAATTTGGAATTACAGGAGGATGTCAATGTCCCCCTCTAGATTCTTTTTCTGGGTGTCCTCCATTTTCACACATTGCACTGTTGGTATGGAAAACCATTGAATTAACAAACTTGTTTCAACATGGACCTTACAAGTCCGAACACTCGGAGCAGTAGCTGGCTCATCTTGTATCTGGTGTGGTTTCCCCAGTCTGCCACCCCTCAACTCTAACTCATAGAGCAAAAACAAACAAGCAAACAAAAAGTCAGTTCTCTGATTCATTGATCTGGTATTCCTCATGTCAGGAGCAAGCTGGGTCAATTTCTGTGCCCCTCAACTGTAAGTTGAAAGGGGGGCAGGGAAAGAAAAAAGGAAACTCTCTGCTTTTAAAGGGTGTAGCAAACCACAGCAAAACAGCAATTAAATTTGTGTTGCAAAACAACAATTAAAAGCTCTCATAAGCAAATTAATGGATTTGTAAGAAGTAGCAGTTACCTTAGACAGGCAGATATCTTAAGCTGAAGAAATTTGTTTTGAAAAATCACCTTTGTCAGGAATCAAAGTCTAGCAGAAGTGTTTTCTTCTGTAGATAGATTAGACTTGCTGCTTCTCATTGGGCATATATTATACAGATTCTTTTGTCTGGGCATGACTCAGGGGAGGGGTTGGCATAATGGTTAACACAAAGTACACAAAGTACAGGGTATGAGTCTCACCTTTGAGGGAAAATAGGCTTAAAATGGCCCACAGATGCAGCTAGCCTAGCACTTACCTATGAAATACATGGCAGTAATTGCTATTTGTACATGGCATCGTGGTCTGAAGATGTCATAGTGCCACTTTATTCGGCCCGTATCAGACCCATTATTAAGAATAATGCCCTTTCATATGCTACATTTGAAACACTGACAAAAGTTCCTTATCAGAAGAATCCAGGGTATAAACACATTGTCTTATAAGGATCGCCTTAAAGCCCTAGCACTATACTTGGTCTCCTACAAGTTACTGTGAAGCAATCTATGCTTGACATATAAGGTAACCTCAGATCCAAAACAAGCAGCTTCAGAATCACCAGATCCAAGGATTTAAATTTGCTTGTGGTATAAATGAGACATGTTGGCGAGACAGATATGTGTCTCAGAGGATCCCCATGCTCTGGAACAGGCTCCCCATCCATGTGAAGCAGAGTATATCCCTAATGCTACAGTATATCAGCATAACCTTGACCAATGGGTGGAAAATCGAAAGTTCACCCTGGGTCTGGCCCCCGTGTCTCTGAATGACAAGGGTAGATAGTAATGCACAAACTAACATCCCCACAATAACCTCTAGAAACTTCCTAACATACCCATTCCTAATAAATCCCCATGAGACACAGGGACAAAATTGGGTTGGGTTGCATGGCTAGGCTTATAAAGGCCCTTGTGGTTGTTACCTATGAATCTATGAACCTATGAGTATGCTAATTAGGGTTCAGTTCATTATTATTTCTGAATTACTCAATTGTTTTGTGACAAGTACACCTAGTAAACATTGTATGGAATTATACTCAATGTTGTAGGCATGTCTGGCTCCCTTTGGGAAGCACTGCACATGCAGTTAACCTATGATTTTAGGGAAGGTGAAGTGTCATTCCATATTTAACCACATTATCACAGACTTTCTTTAGTGCATGTCTACTCAGTAACATGCACAAGGACTGAGGATTGCCATGTTTCACACCTGAAAGTGCTATTTGAACCGTAATACTACAGTACCTATACGTTCTGAGGTTGCCATCCATCGCACAAATAAGTTGCATGTCAATGCCTGTCATTGCATGAAAAATGAAATGCGTGAGACCTAATTACATGTTTTCCTGAGACTGCTCAAGGTGAGACATTATGGCCATAGAAGAAAAGGATAGTACTCCTTTTAGACTGCAGAGGTGTTGTGAGGAGAAGACAAAGATACGTCTTTACCTCATCCATAAGAATTACAGCTGGAGGCTAAGCCAGGAGTGCTATAAAGGGCCTCAGAATAAGTCTGAAGCCTGAAATAGTCTACTCCAGGCTGTCACTGAGGAAACTGGCATCCTACACAGGGGGAAACAGTGCCAATACACTGAAATGAGACACTACAGTCCTGATCTCCACGGATAATGGGAGGATGAAGTCAAAGAACAGGCACTACCTATGTACTGTATGTAGATCATATAGGTACGCATTTAAACTGACACTGCATGCCACCTACAAATATTACCTACTGCTCTGTTTATGTCTCGAGCATCTATAAGATATCAAAGTGACTAGGCAGTTGTACAGGAGATAACTGGAGCAGCTAAGATAGTGCCGGTGTTAATATATCTGTTTCATAACGCATTTGTTTTAATATTAACAGTAGCAGGGATTTATTCAAAAAATGTATAACTTTCATACACTTCAGTGCCACGTATTTCATTACTGCCATAGCTGAAAGGTAGCAGACTGACTGCTTAGTGTTATGTGTGCTGGCATATCTTCTTGTACATGTGGGCAGATAGGTCATCCTCTTGTACATGTGGGCAGATAGGTCATCCTCTTGTACAGGTGGACAGATAGGTCATCCTCTTGTACAGGTGGACAGTTAGGTCAAGATAGTAAGGCTCAGCTCTCACACTGTGAAGATGTCTGTGGGCTCAATCCCACCAACTGTGTTAGCATGAAAAATAATGTGTATTTTTCTGTTTAATTACCATAGGTGAAAATAGCAATCTATGTAGCAGTGGAAATATTAGTGTATTAGACACAGAGTTTAGCAACCTGGTTGAATCAGCATCTTGTATGAAACATGAAATTGTAAAGGCAAAAGGATTTATTATTTACAATTATACTGACTTGGTGATCAATGAAGTTTATTTTGATTTATTTAGTAGGGGAAATAAATTTGTACCCAATTTCCATCTTGATGTTACACAGTTGCTTGTCAATTTGAAACTTTATATGAGAAAATTGAATTTACAAATTTATTTTAACACAAGGCAGTTAAGGGATTCTTCCCAAGACAGTAGACAGGAAAGTAGAATATTGAAAAGAAAAAGTACATTTATGCCACCCCCCAACAATGAGCTTTATGCATTTGAGCAGCATGGAACAATTTGTTAATGCTGAGAGAAGTTTGCTCAAGGAATTGGTTACATCTAAACAATACAGGTTTATGAAACCTGATAAAGATGAGGGATGGTTATAATGAGCAATATGAACTCTGATTGTCAGTTGATGAGAATTTTAAGTGAAGAAGATGCATATAGGAGAGTTACCATTAATGAGAGATTAATAGAAGCGTATTACAAAATTGATCTATTCCTACATGATGCACTATATCAGGGACTATCAATGAGATAGAATATGATTATCTTTTGGTCAAAAACCCTAAGTTATGGGATTTATGGGATACCTAAGGTACACAAAAGGAAGTCATTTTGCAATTGGATTAAAATCTTCCTTTTACTTCTAGTCTGTGCCTTATTGTCGGATTTGCCAGTCCGTGGTTTGACTTTCACTGGGGATTGTTTTGTGAGTTCCTGGGTTGGAGCCGTTTGTGTTACGTTTGAGGTTATTATTAATGCGACCCTATGCGTTTGGCTGATTTGGCGAGGTGTGACGAGGAGTATGGAAAAAATCCTAAAAGAACTTGATGCCTGTTATTGGTAAAGCTGGGTGAGGAGGCTTACAATGAGGAAAAAAGAGAAGCTAACAGTAACACACTTACTAATAGTCTTACAGATTCCCAAGTGGAACTGTATACTTTGCATTTGCCAGCCGAGTTACACGGGGCACTGAACTAATACTGTTAAAACATACAGTGGAGTTGTTGGAGGCGTTAGACCCAAAAAGATGCCATAAACTTCTGGGAGCAAGGACCATGTCCCTTTGAGGTTAATCACTCAGCGTGAGACCTTTCTTCCTGGTTCGAGAATTGATATTAGAGAACACTGGAAGGAATACAGAAGCGATTAAGCACCAACCTGCATACTGGCATTTAGCAGCTTAGCAGGAAAATTTTCCATTATGAGAAACTTTGTGTGAAATTAGTCTTAGATACAGTTGGATATAGCGTTTTTGGTGAAATCAGGAATTACAACAAATACCCAAGGGTTTACGTGTTGGAAACTTAAAATGGGTATAGACCCTAATTAAGATGCTTACCAGAAGGATTTAATAGAACTTTTCAGCGAACGAATTTATGCAACTCATTGACATTATTTTTAGCAATAATGAGATCCAAATTAAGCAGTTAGTGAAGAGATAGCTAATTGGCGTTAGTATCACTAATGATCTTTGTTTTTCAACACCAAATCACTATGACATCAGCCTTCAGAATTGTTTTACATTTGTCAGTAGAAACATAGTTCGGAAAATAAAAGCTTGGTAGAGATAGTGCGGAATACAAAATAAGACTGCTTTTCCACGAGGCGGTTTGCATCTCACCCTATAGAAGAAGGGAACTAATAGTCAGGGTGGGCTCAACAATTTATGACAAAACATGACTGACAATGGTCAAGAGGAAATCTAGTTTTTAGACCCACCAGTATTTACCATTGCGTCGGTCCGAAAGGATTCAAGAGCAGGGGAAGGCAGAGCGGGGAGGTCAATATATTGAGCCCCAGAAGGAGGCAGAAATCAACAGGAAGTGTTTTGAATATATGGACTTTGGTATGGTGTTTTATTTTTTATGTAATGATATTGAAACATTGTACTCTAATGGTAATAAACATTTTCCTTTGTATCTTAATAGCAGCGTGCTGATAGCACTATCAACAGTGATGGCGAAAATGTTATTGTGGGCAGAACTAACCAACTCTGCTACAATTAATAAGGGTGGGACATTTTTGACAAGGAGAAAGTGTAAACAACTTGTTGAATGTATTGGAGGATGCTGTTGTACATCAAAATTTACCTGAAAAGCTGATGGGGAAAAGTGTAATTTGGGCCTGGTACCATCCAAGACAGGAGGTGGATACTTTAGATAAGAACAGAATTAACTCCAATGGAATACACAAGCTGTTCACATATATGGTTGTAACATAGGTGAAAATAGCAATCTATGTAAAAATAGTAAAATATTAGTGTATTAGACACAGAGTTTAGCAACCTGGTTGATCAAGCATCTTGAATGAAACATGAAATATTAAACATTTTTTAACCATTGTTACAATTATTAATACTTGGTGATCAATGAAGTTTATTTGAGGGGGGAAAGTAGGAAATAAATTTGTACCCAATTTCCATCTTGATGATGTTACGCAGTTGCTTGTCAATTTGAAACTTTATATGAGAAAATTGAATTTACAAATTTATTTTACCCAACACATTTACTTTAAGGGAAGAATCCCAAGACAGTAGACAGGAAAGTAGAATATTGAAAAAGAAAAGAATGCATTTCATGCCACCCCCAACAATGACTTGCTATGCATTTTGAGCAGCTGGTGGAATCACAATTTAGGAAAATTTGTTCTCTCACAAAAGTAGACATGATGAATTGTTGACTAATGCTGAGAGAAGTTTGCTCAAGGGTGGTTACATCTAAACAATACAGGTTTATGAAACTGATAAAGGTGGGGATGGTTATAATGAAGCAATGTAGACTACAGTGTTCAGATGATATGAAATTTTTTGAAAAGAAGATGCATAGAGGAGTTACAGTAATGAGATTAATAGGCATTATTACAAAATTGATCTATTCTACATGATGCACTATATCAGGGGGACTATCAATGAGATAGAATATGATTATCAAACCCCCAAAAACCCTAAGTTAGCAAGGATTTATGGGATACCTAAGGTACACAAAAGGAAGTCATTTTGTCAAAAGATTAAAATCTTCCTTTTTTACTTCCTGTCTGTGCCTTATTGTGGTTGCCAGTCCCGATGGTTTGACTTTTCACTTTTATGAGTTTTACGTGAGTTCCTGGGTTGTTATAATGAGTGTTGTATTTTGAGGTTATTGTATGGAAGCCCTGCGTTTTGGCTGATTTGTGTATAGACGGGTATGGAAAAAATCCTAAAAGAACTTACTGCTGTTATTGGTAAGCTGGTGAGGCTTACAATGAGGAAAAAAGCTAACAGTAACACACTTACTAAGATTCTTACAGATTCCCAAGTGGAACTGTATACTTTGCATTAGCCGGACGAGGATTACACGGGGCAAGAACTAATACTGTTAAAGACATACAGTGGAGTTGTTGGGCGTTAGACCTTAAGGAGATAGCATGAAACTTCTGGGAGCAAGGACCATGTCCTTTAAAGTGAAATCACTCAGCGTGAGACCTTTCGAGTTGAGTTCGGGCCCGGATATTGAAGGGCACTGGAAGGCTGATTTGACGAGGTGTGACAACCTGCACCAGCCTACATTAGCAGCTTAGAGAACAAATTTTTCCATGAAACTTTTGTGTGAAATATAAGGGCTATACAATTGGATACTTAGCGTTTTTTGGTGAAATCAAGGAATTACAACAAATACCCAAGGGTTTTCGTGTTTGGAAACTTCCAATGGGTATAGACCCTAATTCAGATGCTTAACAGGATTTAATACAACTTTTCCAGCAATGAACAGGTATGCAACTCGTGACATTATTTTAGCAATAATTTAATTGAAATTAAGCACGCTTAGACCTTTCTAACTAAGCAGCGTTAGTATTATTGAATGATCTTTTGTTTTTCAACACCAGAATCCTATAGTAGGGTGATTCAGAATATAGATGCATTTGTCAGTAAAAACATAGTTGAATAAAAAGCTTGGTAGAGATAGTGCGAATACAAAAATAAGACTGCTTTCCACGAGTGGTTTTACTCTCACCTATGAAGAGAACTAGTCATAGGGTGAATAACAATTACAACAAAACATGATGACAATGGTCAAGAGGAGGAGGTTTTCAGACCCACCAGTACCATTAGATCGTCCGAAAGGATTCAGAGCAGGGGAAAGGCAGAGCGGAAGTCAATATATTCCGAGCCCAGAAGGAGGCAGAAATCAACAGGAAGTGTTTTGAATATGGATGATGTTTGTTTTTTTTATTTTATGTGATGATATTGAAACATTGTACTCTAATGGTAATAGTAATTTTCCTTTGTATCTTAGCAGCGATGCTGATAGCACTATCAACAGTGATGAAAACGAAAATGTTATTGTGCATTTTTAACCAACTCTGCTACAATTAATGAGGGTGGGACATTTTTTGACAAGGAGGGGGAAAGTGTAAACAACTTGTTGAATGTATTGGAGGATGCTGTTGTACATCAAAATTTACCTGAAAAAGCTCATTGCAAGTGGTGGGCCTGGTACCATCCATGAACAGAGGTGGATACTTTAGATAAGAATGGAGATTAACTCAATGGAATACAAATCAACAGGAAGTGTTGGTTTGTAACATAGGTGAAAATAGCAATCTATGTGGCAATATTGAACATGGTGTATTAGACACACCCGGAGTTCATGAGCTCGGTAGCAAGGCCGTAAGGCTTAGCCCGTGGTAGTGATGAAGCCCGGTAGCAATGGCGCCATATGCCATATTAATGAGGTGCACGTAACCACTGGTATGCGTAGTAATGCGTGGCGGGCAAGTAGGATCGTCCGGTAAGTGTTGAGGATGCTGTTGTAGCAACCCCTAGCGTGCTCCGGCGCATGAATCGCCCAGAATGAATGGGCTGCAGCCATCCATGAACAAAATGAAATGTCCATGAGTATGCAACAAAGTACCGTCCCAACTAAACAAAGAAACAAATAAAACCCACGCGGCCAGGCGCAATCCAGGGCAAAGGATAATGCGAATACCGTGTGTACGCAGCAATGTACTATTGGTATAGTCAGCTGCTGCGTCAGCAGCAGCATGTCAGCCGCGCCCGCACCGACATAGGAGTAAGTACTAAGGTCACCAACCGTCCCGCGCTGCGAGGGGCAGTCCCTGTATTGGCATCGTGTTCCGTAAAGCATTAAAAGCGGGAAGTGTCGCGAAGAGTCAATAGTCATAATGATTTCCCGTATTTAATGTAATTGTAGCCTGAATCGGTTATTTCCATTAACTGAAATACTAAATGTCCCAAGAAACAGAATAAGCTACCAAGCTGCCACAACAATAAGCTCATACTTAGGCAAAATAAAGTGAAGTTCTATGCATATACTGACCCGTGTGTATGTGTCGGGCTGTGAAGTCAGATGTGACTCCCTGCACAGGTCAATGTAAGAAGTCCCACTGGGAACCACGGTGATAGCAATGTGTGTTGAAAATAGCGACCGACAAACCCTGTCCCTGATCCTGGTAGTCACCTGTGCTGTGGACAGCCACCTGTCACGTTGTACAGGGGTGACCAGAAGGAATGAAGGTATGACTTTGCATTATGTACCAGTTAGCTGTGGGACATGTCGTGGACAGCGAATATGCATATCCGGAGGCCTACGAAGGATATCTGTGTCAGATGTCCGTCCAGTATGGCATCTGTTCTGCAAGCATCTATTCTCAATGTTACCCCAAAAACACCGCTGTATTATTGCCTGTACCATGAAATGTAGATGTATGACAGAGACAAACCTGTGGAATGGCAACATAGGACACCACCTGTGACAGGCAGTTGGTCTGACATGCAGCCAACAACTATGACCATGTATGGGTTGTGTCACATAGACAGTTTACAACACATTCTGTGATGTACATGTTCGCATCCCAGCCAATGGTTTCGTGCGTTACCTGAGGGGAAATGTTATGAAGCCCTTTGCCAGGGCGAGGTAGGCTGTATGGACTGCAACACCCCAGCAATATGGGCTGGGTGACCGTCGAAAATGTCAACCATGTCTTAAAGGCATGAACCGCCCCTGAACAAGACAAACGTGTGGGATCGCAGTATAGTAATGTCCCCTATGCAGTCATGGAATGAACGCGGTATGATCCCACCCCATGTCTATGCAGATAGGTCTCTCAGGGGTACTGGGACAGTAATAACCAGCCTCAGTGGAGGCATTGGCCCTGTGATGTGGGAATACGGTTGTCATGCGATACAACCTGGCCACCTACCTGGGGTGAGGCTGAAAATAGCTGTCCTAACTGGCTGGGTCCTAATCCCAAATGAGATAGAGTGGGTACACACAGCGGGCTCCACATCTGGTCTCATGGATGCTATTCACACTACCCTGGAGAGAGCATGTTACCTGTGTGTCACCAGAACATTTGGTGACCACAAACGCTGGTGTGTATGTTCTCCACATGTGTGGTGGAGGGTGTGGAGATGTCCTCACTGGACCTGTCAGCCCCTATGTGGAAGCAATGTGTGTATGTTGAATGGCCCCCACCTCCTTGTCACCCAGGTCCAGCATGTGGTAGTGACCTCACAGGTGTCGGTATAGCAACTGAAGGTAGTATGATTGTCAGCCAGGTCCGTATGTAGGTATATCTGTGGAGATATTGCCCTGGACAATCCCATGACATTGTGTAACTCTACACATATGACCAAAGGTGTCACACCTCACAAGGTGTCTGCTCCCACCCTGTAGTAGCCACCTCTCGTGTTGTACATCGTAATGGCCATGGCTGGGGTACACCACACTGGGCCTTTAGCATTGGTACAATGAACCACAGTTGGGTAAAAGTGAATGCCTGGTACGTAGTCTGGGTACTGGTAGATGGCATGGGTGATTGATGCAGTGGTCTGGCCTCTGAGCACCACTGGCTCAGGGTAACTAAAAGGAGCCACAGCACTGCGCGCAGTAGTGTGTAGTCTGCCTCTGAGCAAGCAATGTGTATGTTAACTGGTAACACTCACAGCAGGATGCCAAAGCAGAAGCCAATGTCCAAATAACATAGATCAACTTCTGCAACTGGCCTAAAGTTATCATACATGTATTGACATGTGTCTATAGTACATAAAGAAATGGCCGATGGAACTGGCCTAAAGTTCCCCATGATGTACACAGTCTGGGGAACCTGCAAAATGGAATAAAGTGGCAATACCCGTCCCAATGGGTGACCTCTGGGTGCATGGTATGAAAGTGGTTGTTAACCTGCAAAATGGATGTATAGCATTGGTTTCTGGTGTCGGAAGACATGTTTCTGGCACAACACGGTATGCTCTACACTTTACACATACACAGTGCTGAACACACAGCATCAGTGAAACCCACTGCTCACAAGGACACAGCCGACAAGCTCTACACTTTACATATGCACAGTGGTGTCATTGTAGGACCCAAAAGCACCGGGAAAAGACAAATTATGTCTTATTTCAATGCGTACCTGAACTCATTGGCGCACAGAATACACATATGCACATAAGCGTGTTTAATGTTGCTGATAGCTGTCCATGTAATGCCATGACGATGCACAGAATTACACAGGGTACGGGTCCAGCGACATCCACATCACACCTCGCTGCAGCGGATGTGTGTTGGGTACTGGGCAATGTTGCGGTCAAGGGATTCTGGGTATGTAGACTCTGTGCTCGGTGTTGTTCGCCAGAGCAATCATTCTACCTGCCTGTGGGAGGGACTGCGTGGCACCACCGCCTCTCCGCAGCTGCAAACCATACTCCAGTAATGCTAAATGTAGGTGTGGGATAGTACAATGTGGCCAGGTAGTGTCAGTAGGCTGCAAACATGGATGATGATATCCCATTGGCAAGGGATGGCACCCACAACTGCAAACCGGTTGAAATGACATAGCGGCGGTGGGCATGACACAGGAAATACATAGGGACCACAGTTGACATTCCACATACAGAGGCGGTTTCGTGCCAACGCAGTACAGCACACTCAATCTGCCAGCAACGGGCCCCGAGGACCACCAGCTACCATACAGCGGAACAGATGTCGACCTGTGAACAACACTAATGGCACACACACAGCGTCCGCGTGGGATGTGTAAACTATACATGAATGCCTCTGAGGCAACATGGTTACATGAATGCATAGGTAAGCAACATGTTCTGGTGGTGTTATATTGGAAATATAATTGTAGGATATGTCCCATTGGGATGTCACGAGGTTTATATGGGCAGTTGGTAGTTCACATCTTTGGATGTATGTCATTTGTTCACAGTACTAACAGCGGTTATGTAGCACCATGTGGAATGGGTAGTCAAACGAACATCGCGATTAGAGCTGGGCACCAGCAGTGAAAGCACTGGGCAGGTGGACCTGATCAGCAACATCTATGACAAATACCTTCCCGATTGTCCATTGTAGGACCCAAAAATTCTGTTCAGAGCATGCCTGCTTCATTCACCATTACTCATGTGATCACAATTGTCGTCACCCGTCACAGGTACACATGAGCGCATGGCGTGTTCAATGTTGATGATAGCTGTCCATGAATACCAGCACACATGCACAGAAATGCCAGGGTATCCGAGGGTCCATACAGCTCGTCCATCACACTGCAGCACACATGAAGGATGTGTAATGGAAGGGAGCACTGTTGCGGTCAAGGGGAGTCTGGGTATGTAGGAATCAGACGCCGATTGTTGTTTAGCAGGCAATCCTTTGTCCTTGAGTAGGAGGGGCGTGTCGCGTCTTTACATCGTCAATCTCCAGCTAATAATGCACACCATACTCCGGGGAATGCAAAATGCAGGTGTGAAATGTGTACAGCCCCATACCAGTGTATAGTAGGCAATTCACATGGATGGACAAGCGTATGACTAAGATGGCGCACATAAATGCAAACCCGGTGGAATTACACTGCCGTGGTAAAGCATTACACAACTCATACACATAGGGACTACGAGTTGACATTCTCCGTACAGAAACACAGACAACCAGCCGTTGGGGGTCAAAGCACTAGCGAGGAGTACTGTAGGGACGCGTCCGGTGACCAACCAGAACACACCAGAATTAAAGGCAGTCACCATAGTGTATTGGAGCACGCCGTCTGCTTCGCAGCAGACTTATTCGAACTACATACAATGTAGTTACCAAATTTAAATTACAAGCATTAATTGGTGGTACATTAGATGTGCAGTATACTGATACATGCCTTAAGAGCGAACAAAGCGAAGACAAACCTCCACTTGGGTTACACATCCCACACAGTGAGGACAACAATTGCTCGAAGGTACAGTATTCATTTGGGAAAATGCAAATATATGTACATATATGAAACATGAACCAACATAAAATGTTTTCCAAATGTCTGACTGTGTAAGCTACATGTATATGTCCTACGGATTGTGCCAATATATTAACAGAACTGCAGACACCTAGTAATATGAATGAACCATAATATATACACATAAACCGTATGAATATGAGTACTGTAAAATAGACCAACGAAATGTAAAGATTCACAATGTGCTAATGTAACATTCATTTACAAGGTTACAGAAATAAATCAATGCAGACATCCATGTGTAAATACTAACAGAAGGCCAGCGAGGTGCTTGCCCTAACATGTACTGGGATGTCGTTCCACAGCATAGTGAGTGTCTGGGTGATGAATCCGTCCCAACAACACGTTCGATTAATGACAGTGTCAAGGTGTACGTCAGCTGCCCTTGTGGTTCAGAGGGATCTACCTTATTTACGTGAAGCATAGTCATCAGATCTGGGTTCGACCTAGCCGTGCATGCCAGGCACGGGTCACCTCTGGGCAAGTGGTATGCAACTGTATACAGCTGGAATCCTTTCAGTCGGTCAGTATAACACATATACCTGAGACCCTGCATCCGTTTGTCGAAGAACTGTTGGTGCCTTTCCAGCTGCTGCAGGTGTTGGGTCAGATACATTCTGTGGGTGGCATTGTTCACAATCATAGGTCTATTGAGTGATGAGTACAAGGGGACAATGTCCCCCCTGATCTAGATGTGAATCCCTTCATGATGATGTGGCCAATGTGGAAGGTCTACCCAACTATGTTAGCAACATGTGTGTCTAACGATCGGTTAACAACAACACCTGTACCCAGATCTCTGGTAACCCCTCCGTGTTCAGTGGACTGCCACCTATATGGTAGCTCGGGGTAACCTTGTTCATCCCGAAGGGTATGCCTATGCATTTCCTGGCATTTAGCTGTAGGACATGTCTCTGGTACCACTTATCCACATCTGTGAGGCACTCCTGAAGGATATCTGTGTCAGATGTGTGTCTGACCTTGGCATCCGGTTTGCAGTCGTATGCAAACATTGTCACCCATAACCCCCTGTGTGTGCGTGTACATTGGAAGCGTAGATGCTGGAAATAGTGGACCCAGGACTGAGCCCCATGGGACACCACCTGTGACTGGCTGTGAGTATGACATGGCGCCAGCAACTATGGCCATGTGTGTTCTGTGACCTAGCCCGTTTGCAACCCATAGGGCGATGTATGGACTTACATTCAAGATGACGGGTTTATCAAGTATACCGGAGGGGGGTATTGTGTCGACGGCCTCTGCGGGTTGAGGTAGGCTGTATGGACTGGTTTACCCTCAGCAATGGCCTTGGTGACTGATTCTACAAAGTGAAACACGTGTAAAGGGCATGATCTGACTATGACCAAGCTAAACTGGGTTGTATCCAAAGTATGCGGGTCCCCTATGTCCTCATCTATGTGTCCCATTATGATCCATCTCCATGGCTTTGCAGATAAGGCTTGTCAAACTAATGGTATGGTAATACCCAGGGTCAGTGGAGGCACCATCTATGTGGAGTGTGACTACAGTCGCCCTGTGCTACTACTCAGATACGTATCCTGAGGTGAGGCTAGGATTACACAGCTGTCCGAGTGTGGGTTAAATTCCCCATAGAGTTCCCGGTGCACAGCTGGGACACCATGTGGACCCATGGATGTTGTGTTAACTGCCTTGGGGCTGGATGTGGGTAATGCTGGACATACCAACGGCAGACGTGCCACGTTCCCGAGTCCGATGCCCAAGGGACCACACACATAGCCGGCCTTAGGCATAGGCCAAGTTGGTAGCCGTCTAGGGTGTTGCTATACTCGGGGCACCTTTCCAGACTCCATTTGGTGTAGGTAGACCAGGAGGGGGGTAGCGGGTGACGTATCGGTGGCAACCTCTGCCTAGGTCACCACTTACCCTAAGGCCACTCTTCTCGTGGGTAATACAGCAGTACCCACACCTAGACGCGGGTCATCGCTAGGGTCATTGCTAGTATGGCACATCATCTACGTAAGGAAGGAAACCATATATCCCCAGACAGAATGGCACAGCATAATGCCTGTTCGGCCAAAGGCAGACATACGTCACCCGCGTCGGTGCGGACGTACTGCGCGAGATGTCCGTTAACAATGCCGACAATGTGTCGCTTTGTGAAACAAACTCCACAGAGACATTCAATAATAGACACGGACAACCCGATGTCCTCGTGTCTGAGCTGTTCAACCTGTTACGCCATGTTAAATGTGTGTAGCACAGCGGAACCGGGCCAAAAAAAGCAACGGACATGTCTGTGGCTCAGTGAACGTCGTCACGCAATGTTAAACCCTTGTAATATTGCGACACAGCCCATACATACGGAGGGTTAGTAATGGCAGTAGGTTACTTCGATCAGACCGTGTGCAATTAGTATAACGAGATCTACAGCGGATACACCGGACCTTCGGGCCCACACGGTTAAGATTAATGGGGGGGGGGGGGCCGTGACATAGTACCATGGACACGGACAAAACGTGCCCATGTGACTCATCTAACATTCGTACAGGGTCAGGGCGGTCCCGTACAGTGGGCGGACAAGACCAAACACAAAGCACCACAGCAACACCCTGACAATCGAAGGCCTGTATGCATATGGGATATAAGCAGCTGTCATCTGAACAGCCCTGTGGTGACGACATATGCATCCTGGGCCATGGCGAGGGGAATTAGGAATGTTCAACATGCAGTACCGCACCTTTCCCAGCAGGGGAATGGATGCCTGTGACGTGCGTGTGTGCGGGGGGGTGATATGCAAATGTACATAGGTACCACGGGTATGCATATTAATGACAACGAACAGCTAACGTGCACTGGTCACAGTAAGTCTCAAACGTGACTGCAGTCACGTTGGAATCATGACTATAGAACATATAGATGTGCATTAATGTGCGTAAAGCGTCCATGCTGCAAAGACCGTTACATATATAAAGCTGTCAGTGCTTTCTGCACACGTCCGTCAACCGGATCAGACATATGTTACGGAATAGTCACAAGTAGCATAAAACACGTAACCACACAGACACTGTAAACATATATAAGCGGAATACGGATATGCGTAATGGCGTGCGCGCGTAACACACAATCCGGACATGCGAGTGTGCGTGTCGTGTGTGATCCAGTGGAACCAGGGAAGGTTACGGATGTCTCCTCCACACGTTTACATTCACAATTGTGAAATATATGCTTAAATAGTACCTATTGATTCCATGCTTTGTTATCGTAATGCTACTAATATACACATCGATATACAATAACCTGATCAACACACTACATCCTAAGGTGCACTCTCACCAATTATCAACTATGTGTCCGGATACTGATTGTATTTACCAATATTGTAGATATATTAACACATTGTCGCCGTATTATTGTTTCCATGAAGTAAGGCATGCAACACTGATATGTATATGTCACGTTATAATCAAGACTTGGAGCACTGTCCACCTAACTATGAGCAGGTTTATTGATTAATTCGCTTTAAACCGACCCTGAAGGAAGTGAATTAGGGACGGCTATGTCATGACATCCGTACTCCGACGGTGCCCCATGTTAGTAGTTGAGACAGCTCAGTATCCTTTCACTGTGGAGTCTATCGTATTTGACAGTGTCTGTTTCAGCCGATATATGTTCCATAATGTCGTTTATGAAGATGGGCAGGACGCAAGGTTTGCTGTATTTACGCATACTAGCACGTGGATATAGATAGGCCATGTCATACAAACGATGGGTAGTCAAGCAGACATCTGCAATTGTTGAACACACAGCATCAGTGAAACCCACTGTTCACAAGGACACAGTCCGACAAGCTGTACACATTACATATGCACAGTGGTGTCCATGACTGGACTCAAAAATTACAAAACGACAAGTATGACGCCATCAATGATCGCCTACGGGAACTCATTGTCGTCACGGGTATACATATGCACCGCAAGCGTGTTTAATGTTGATGATAGCTGTCCATGAAATGCAACACACATGCACAGAAATACCCAGGGGACCGGGTCCATAGAAGGGCGTCCACATCACGGTCCCGCACACCTGAAGGATGTGTAATGGGTACTGTCGATTGTCGCACTCAAGGGAATCTGGGTATGTAGACTCTGGGCTCGGTGTTGTTTCGCAGCCAATCCTTTGTCCCTCCCGTCGCGAGGGATGTGTGTGTGGCACCTGCCTTCCTCTCCGCTAATAATGCAAACCATCCACGGAGAATGCTAAATGTAGTTGTGAGATGTGTACAGCCCTATAGTAGTGTCCAGTAGTAAATTGTCATGGATGGACAACCGTATGGCCAAGACGGCACCCACAACTGCAAACCTGGGTAAATTACACAACCGCGGCAAGGCATAATGCAGGAAATACACATAGGGACTACAGTTGACATCCCACATACAAAGCTGGACCGCTGTGCCAACACCGGCGTACACAGCACTACATCTGCCAGCAACACAATGGGGGACCACTCGCCACCATACCGTGGAACAGATTGGCTACCTGTGGAACACAAACCGATGGCACGCCAACAACGCCAACTGGGATATGTTACCTATGGCGTCCCCACCTATGGAGAAATCATGCTACAATGAAGACATAGGGGATCGACATATTCCGGTGGTGTTCTGTTGTAAATACAGTGACGGACATGTCCTATTGGGATGTCTGATGTGTACATGAAGCAGTAGCTAACCAGCATCTTTGGATGTATGACAATTGTTCACAGTACGAAATCACCTGGTTACGTAGCACCATGTAGAATGGGTAGTCAAGCAGACATCCGCGATTGGGGAACATACAGCAGCAGTCAAACACACTGGCCACACGGACACAGTCCGCCAAGCTCTACACTTAACATATGCACATTGGTGTCCATTGTAGGACTCAAAATTACCCGTGCAGACTCGTGGCACATGATCGTTAGTCGTGACCACGTCACAGCTACACATATGCATCAAAGCGTGTTCAATGTTGATGATAGCTGTCCATGTAATCCAGCACATATGCACAGAAATCCCCAGGGTAACGGGTCCATAGAACTGCGTCCACATCATAGTCCCGCACATGAAGGATGTTGACTGGGTACTGTCGAATGTTGCAGTCAAGGGATTCTGGGTATGTAGACTCTGGGCTCGGTGTTGCTTCGCAGCCAATCCGTTGTCCCGCCCCGTGGGAGGGATGTGTGTGTAGCACCTGCCATACTATCCGCTAATGATGCAAACCATCCACTGGAGAATGGTAAATGCAGGTGTGAAATGTGTACAGCCCTATACTAGTGTCCAGTAGGCAATTCACATGGATGGATAAGCGTCACGACCAAGATGGCACCCATAACTGCAAACCGGTGGAATTACACTGCGCAGCAAGGCATTACACAGGTAATACACATAGGGAGTACACTTGACATTCCCCATAGAAAAGACACAGAGAAACAGATGAGAAAGTCCAAAGCATAAATGAGGTACTGTAGAAACGGTCAGTGACCACTCAGAGGCCACCAGGAAGTAAAGTCAGTCACCATAGTATATTGAAGCGCATATATCTTTCTTATTTTATAATGAGGAAACTTGTTACTTTACTGTTTCTATACCTCCCTTGCAATGTTCTAATAATGTATTTTCCCTGAATAAATTCATTTGAGTCTGAAATGTACTAGAAGATAGTGGAGCTTTACTCCTCGGGCCTCTGCTGAAAATGGACTTGTTATCCAGCCAGACTAACCCGGTCAACAAATGTAAAATAAAATAAAATACATTAAAATATTTGTCTGCTTCATAAGCAGACATCTTCAGAATACATACAATGCAGTCCAACCTACTACATTTAAAACCCTTAATCGGTCAGTAAATTACATGCGCTAAGTATTACTTAAATGCCTGAAAGGCAAACAAGCTAAGAAACCTTTCTTGGGTTACAGATTCCACACAGTGAGTGAATCTGACATTGCTTCAAAATGTATATACTTCATGGAAAAATATGAATATATCTATAGATATGACGGAAGACCCAACATGCTGTCTTACAAATGTCTGGGTGTATAAGCTACATATATATGTTCTAGGGATTGTGCCAATATCCTACAAGAACTAGAGACACCTAGTAATATCAATGACGCATAATATATAGAGATTAACCCTATGATTATGACTACTGTACAATATAGCAATGAAATGTAAAGATTCACAATGTGGTAAAGTAAATATTCCTTTAGAAGGTTTGGGGGGGGGGCAAGGTATCATAGACACGGACAAACCGTGCCCATGTGACTCATCTAACAGTGGTACACGGCCAGGGCAGTTCCGTACACTGGGCGGACAAGCCGAAACCCAAAGCACCACAGGAACACCCTGACAACGAGAAGGCCGGTATGCGTGGGGATATAAGCCCTGTGATCTGAACATCCCTGCGGTCACGACATATGCATCCTGGGCCATGGCGGAGGGAATAAGGAATGTTTAACATGTAGTACCGCACCTTTCCCAGCAGGAGGATGGATGCCTGTGGCGTGCGTGAGTGGGGGTGGTGGTGTTGGGGGGATATGTAAATGTAGCTAAGTACCATGGGTATGCATATTAATGAGATCGAACAGCTAACGTGTAGAGGTCACAGTAAACGGCAAACGTGAATGCAGTCCCGTTTGAATTACGACTATAGAACATATAGATGTGAATGTGTACGTAATGCATCCATGCTGCAAAGGCCGTTACATATATAAAGGTGTAAGTGCGTTCTGCACACGTCCGTCAACCGGATCAGAGATATGTTACGGAATAGTCAAAACTAACACAGACCCAGTAAACATTTCTAAACAGAATACGGATATGCATGTGCGCCTGTGCATAGCCTACAATTAGGAAATGCAAGTGTGCGTGTGCGTGTGTGATCCACTCGAAGCAGGGAAGGTTATGGGTGTGTCCTCCACGTTAACCAGACATGTCTCACAAATGTTAGCCTCTGAACGTATGGAATCGGGCAATGTCATGTAAAGTACCATTAGAAATAGTGAGAAGCACACGCTATGTGATGAGACAAACATAGACTGTGGACAGTATAACGTATGTGTTAGTAGTATGGATTGATGACGGTTATGCATCAGTAACCCGACCCACTTGTCAGAAGGTGCCCCTGTACGAATTGCATTCAGTTGGCTCACACCTGTTGACCGGGCTAGGCCAGCTGGATGTATGTCCAGTGTCAGCAGAGGCCCGTGGAGAAATGCTCCACACACAATAATAGCACAACATACCAAAGTACTCATATATGTAACCAAAGAAGAACAACAACAGAAAGTGTCCCGAAAGGACTAGTTACACACAGATCCCAGATGACAGACCGATATATGGCCAGTGGAAGCACTTCACAACTATGGGATCAGGTCCCTAAAGTAGCAAGAAGGTCACACACCACACGCCAGCGAATTGCCAGATAGACACTGGTTAATGTAACACACAGCAAGATTAAGGGCCAACCAGCCGTACACCATGCCAGAACCGGTACAGTGGAAAGGTATGGCATGGTAATTGATATGTGTACACAGGTAATCCACAGACAGTAACAAAGAAAGGTATGAAACGAGGTGTTCACATGTATATATTCACACACAGCAGTCCGACGGCCCGTACATATGACGCATGGACATAGATTTGTCACTGGAAAACAAGATGTAAACGACTACAGTTCATTCCATGTCACATTGATATAGTTAGAATACAGTCATATTCATATGTAACATTCTGACTCATTTACACTAATATTTATACAAACTATGATTAAATTGTAATCATTGATTCCACGCTTTGGAATCGGAATGCAACAATCATACACATTGATATACAAATTCATGAGCAGAACACTACATTCTAAGGTGATTCGCAACAATTATCAACTATGTTTCAATAGACTGATTGTATTGACCAATCTTGTAGTTATATCAACACATCGTTGGTGTATTATTGTTTCCATTAAGTAATGTATGCAACACTGATCAGTATATGTCACGTTATCATCAAGACCTGGAGCACTGTCTACTTAACTATGAGCAGGTTTATTGATTAATTGACTTGAACTGACTCTGAAGGAAGTGTATAAGGGGCGACTATCCAATGTATTTTGTACTCCGTCGATGCCTCATGTCAGTGGGTGAAAGAGCTCTGTATCATTTGACTGTGGAGTGTATCTTTAGTGTCATTGTCTGTTTTGGCCTGATATATATGCAATAATGTCTGTTATGAAGATGACCAGGACCCAAGGTTTGCTGTATTTCCACACCCCCACCACCACAAAAAGGGAATAGTAAAGGGCAGTATGTTCGAGGTAGTCGGATGACCTCTAGGGACAGTGATTATGAGGAAGAGTGTATGAAACTAAGAGGGATGTTTTTAGATAGAGGCTACCCAAGGAAATTAATAGATGAAATTGAGAAGGAAGTAAGGGAAGGAAGAGTGGACAAATATCGGCCTATATTAGGACAGGAAGATGACCTTGAGAAGGTGACCAACCTCGAAAAAAACAATTTTGAGTTAAGAAATAACTTTATAACAGATTATAGTGGGGAGGCTAAGGTCATACAAAGAATAGTGGAGGAAGAATGGGTAAAGTTTGGTGAATTCTCTGATTTAAGAAGTCTGTTTATACAACCCTTGAAATGTACATATAGAAAAGGAGAAATTTGAAAAATTTGTTTGAAAGAAAAATTAAGGAAAACAATACTTCCAGGAGAGAAAAGGCACATATAAATGTGGGAGGTGCTCCCAGTGCCCGTATATTTGCAATAAAGATATAAATTTATGTGAAAAGTAGGGACATATTAGTGCAGAGTAAGCAATATGTTAATTGTCAAACAAAAGGTATAATATACCTAAGTATTTGTAAGAAATGTGAGGCATTTTATGTGGGAAGTCTGAAAGAAGACTAAGAGATAGAATCTACGAGCATAACTATGAGATGAAGACAAAAATATGTGTAATGCTCTGTACAAGCATAAAATAAAATGTGAAGAAGCTGATTATACCTTCTTTGTGTTAGAGGTAGTAAACAAAGATATACGTGGTGGACAATGGGAGGAGACAATTGAGTACAAAGAGTTATTATGGCAACTTCATTTGGAAGCTTATAACCCACCAGGGTTGAATAATTATGTATCTTTGGCCCCAGTATTGAAAATAAGAGCAGCGAAGCTCTGAGTTGGAAAATTTATAACAGGGGATTAAAGATACTGAGACATTATTAAAGATAATTAAATATACAATTAATCAGCACTATTTTGTGGAAAAAAGGTAAAAAGAAGTGGCAGGATAATTATGGGAAAGGGTATCTGTAAGAAATGAATTTGAACCTGGGTAAACTTTGAAGTGTATTAAGTTTGGGCATAACTGTGAAAACAGTGGTTGTAATGTGTTCATCCAGACACCAGAGGGCATTGGATGTTTTTTAGTTGTATGTTTGTATATATTATTGTATATATATTTTATATGTTTAGATTTTTGTATATAAAATGTCAAATTGTAATGTTTTGAATATTATGAATAAAAGTTGATAATTAATTATAGAAAATGTTGTGAGCAGGAATTTAATAAATTGTAACATGATTTCAAGGGTAGACATGAAGGCACTTTGTAAATGTGATTTTTAGTATAATATATGAAGAATATGGCAATTAAGTAATTATTGTATTATTAGGATTAATTATTCAATCAGCAATAGTATTTAAGCAGAAGGGGAAGAGCTTGTAGTATTGTGCATCTGAGGAAGTGTATTCAAGCAGCAACGCAGGTGTGGAGACATAAGCGTTAATGTGTTTGGAGTGTTTTGCTGAAACTACGTGTTGCTGCTTGGTTCGTTACTTTTGTTAATAAAGCTGCTAAAAAAGAAAAAAGAGCCGTTTTCTTCCACTAGTACCTTTTGCTTTGTTTAGTTGTGACTGTTCTGGTACTAGGCTCCATTGTCGTGGTTTTGCTGTATTTCCGCTTACCGGCTCGTGGACATAGACAGGCCAAGTAATACATAATATGGGTAGTCAAACAGACATCCACGATTGGGAACATACAGCAGCAGTCACAACCACTGGCCAGATGGTGACAGTCCAACACGTTCTACACTTTACATATGCACATCGGTGTCCATTGTAGGACTCAAAAATTGATCCATTCGCACCATCGACCAGCTGCCATCGGCGCAAAGAAGTGACAGCCGTGACTGCGGCACAGCTAGACATATGCACCACCAGCGTGTTTAAGGTTGGGGACAACTGTCCATGAAATGCAGGACATATGAACAGAAATCCCCAGATTGTCGTGTCCATAGAAGTCGTCCACATCCCAGTCCGCACACATGACGGATGTGTAATGGGTACCGTGGAGGTTGCAGCCATGGGATCCTGGGTATGCAAATATGGGGCTCGGTGTTGTTTGGCAGATAATCCGTTGTCACGCCCGTGGGAGGATGCGGGTATAGCACGTGCCTTACTCCCCACTAATGATGCAAAGCATCCACGGATAATGGTAAAAGCAGGTGTGAGTGTTGTACAGCCCTATATCAGTGTCCAGTAGGCAATTCCCATGGATGGACAAGTGTACGACCGAGATGGCACCTATAACTGGAAACCTGATGGAATTACACAGCTGCAGTAAGGCATAACACAGGAAATACAGATAGGGACTACAGTAGACACTCCCCATACAAAGACAGACTGCCGTGCGAATACTGGCGTACATGGCACTGGATCTGCCATCAACAACATGAGGATCACTCGCTTCCATACTGCGGAACAAATGGGCGACCTGTGGAACATATACTAATGGCACACAAACAACTTCAACTAGGAAGGTCATAGGATGTTTCAACACTGGCGTTCCCGCATATAACGAACATCCGTAAATGAATAAATAGGGTATACATGTTCCGGCTGTGTTATATTGACAATACAGTGGCGTATACGTCCTACTGGGCCTTTTGAGGATTACCTAAAGCAGTTGCCAACCTGCAGCATGACATCATTACCATTTGGGTTAATCGTAGTAGGACACGGGTTTCGTAGCACAACATAATATGTGTAGTCAAACACACATCCGCGATTGGGGAACATACAGCAGCGGTCACAACCACTGGCCAGATGGACACAGTCCAACATGTTCTACATTTTACATATGCACATTTGTGTCCATTGTAGGACCCAAAAATTCTCCTTTTGCGAGAGGAGACCCAGATGAACTACAGCCGTGACTACGGCACAGCAGCAGAAATGCACCGCCAGCGTGTTCAAGGTTGATGACACCTGTCCATGAAATGAGGGACATATGCACAGACATCCACAGATTGTCGAGTCCACACATGTCAGTCCACATCCCATTCCGCACACATGGAGGATTTGCAATGGCTACTGTCGAGGGTTGCAGCCATGGCATCTTGGGTATGCAGAAATGGGTGTCGGAGATGATTGGCAGAGGATCCATTGTCCGCCCGTGGGAGGATGTGGGTACAGAACATGGCTTACCCCCACCAATAATGGCAATCATCCACGGAGAATGCAACATGCAGGTGTGAAATGGGTACAGCCATACACCAGTGTCCAGTAGGCATTTCCCAAGGCTGGACAAGCGTCACGGACAAGATGGCACCCAGAATAGCAAACCTGGTGAAATAACACAGCTGTAGCAAGGCATAACACAGGAAATACAGCTGGAAACAACAGTAGACACACTCCATAGACATCCATCCAGCCGTGCGAATCCCGGCGTATAGCAACCAAGCTGCTAGCAAGTCTATGGGGATCACCCGCTTCCACTCCGCGGAACATACGGCGGCCTGTGGAACACATATTAATGGCACTCCAACAACGTCAACTAGGAAGGTCATAGCATGCTTAAAGTATGGCGTTCCCACTCATAAAGAACATCCTGTCATGAATAAATAGGTTCTACATGTACTGGCTGTGTTATTATGGCAATACAGTGGCGGATAGTTCACAATGGGACCTCTGAGGATTACATAAAGCAGTTGCCAACCTGCAGGACTACAGTAACACCATATGGGTTAATTGTGGAAGGACACGGGTTCCGTAGCACTACATAACATGGGTAGGCAAACAGACATCCGCGACTGGGGAACATACAGCGGCAGTCAAAACCACTGGCCGAATGGACACGGTCCAACATGTTCTACACTTTACATATGCACATCGGTGTCCATAGTAGGACCCACATATTTGTCCATAGGTGTTGGCGACAGGCTGCTATCGTGCGAACCAGAAGAAGTGACAGCCGTGACTACGGCACAGGTAGATATGGGCACCACAAGCGTGTACAAGGGTGATGACAAGTGTCCATGACATGCAGGACATATGAATAGGACTCCCCAGCTCGTCGTGTCAATAGGCGATGCGTTCACATCCCATTCCGCACACATGAAGGATGTGCAATGGGTACTGTCGAGTGTTGCAGACATGGGATCGTGGGTATGCAAAAATGGGTCTCGGCGTGGATTGGCAGATGATTCGTTGTCCGCCCGTGTGAGGGGCGTGGGCATGGCATATCGTTACTCCGCACTAATAATGGCAATCATCCCGGAAAATGCAGAATGCAGCTGTGTAATGTGTACAGCCCTATACTAGTGTCCAGTAGGCAGTTCCCATAGATGGACAACCGTACGGCCAAGATGGCACCCATAGCTGCAAACCTGGGGGAATCCCACAGCTGTTACAAGGCATAACCCAGGAAATACAGATAGGGACTACAGTAGACACTCCCCATACAAAGCCAGACCGCTGGGCAGATAGCGGAGTATACGGCACTTAATCCGCCAGCACATTAATGGGGATCGCACGCTTCCATACAGCAGAACAGATGGGTGACCTGTAGAACCATACCAATGGCACAATATCAGCGTCAGCTGGGAAAGACATACGATGGTCGAACCATGGCGTTCCCACCAATGAAAGACATCCTTCAGTGGATTAATAGGATTGATGTCAATTGACCATGGAAAACACCTGCTCAACAATAAAGACCGCTGGCACCCTATGGCCACAAACCATGTCGCACATAGGTAGATGGAACAGTGAACGTAAACATTTCGTGGGCGGCAGGTCACACATGGTATCCAAAGGTTAGACATGTATGCGCTATCACCCGTAGGCCCCGTGAGGCGTACACATAACATGGGAGCATCCAGGCTTTAAGTATCCACCGTGCACTTCCATTTGTCACTTTCTATGCGAACAATGAACATGTAGCCACAGCATAGAAAGCACAGGCCACTGCTAACGACACACCGTATGTCAACAATTCAGAAGGCATCCTATGAACACACGTATTACATGATATTGTACTATGCCGACCCCACAACAATCAGAGACCTAACAATGTATATGGAAGATATGCATAGCATATCACTGTAATACAATGGTACAGAACTGACAGAGTAGACAAATGTATGTTAACCCTACATCTGCATCTACACTACATTCCCGTTACAGGTGTTTGCTCCACCTGCTTCACAAAGGATGCCTCAACAGTTATCCATCGGTCAGCCCTGGTGTGTGGCCAAACCTCCACCTACTAATCTATCTACATACGCATTCTTCAGCATAGCTGTGGAGGTCCCTCCTGTGGTGTAATACCCTAGACGTCGTAAAACACCGACTGTAGACATGTGCCTTGTGATGTGCCCATAGCGAGCCGTAGGCATACGCCAAGCCTGCGGCTGCCCAGGCCGCTGCCGTAGTAGGGACACCTGTCTAGTAGGCGTGTCACGTGGGTATAGCAAGATGGGTGCACCATGTGTTGTGCTGGCGTGTGCCATGTAGCCCCACAGCCTAGGGCACCGGCCGATCTAAGGCCGCTGCGTGCAGAGAGGGTAGTACAGTCTGCAGGTATGTGCAGGCGTGCACATGTGACAGCGGGCGACAAGGATACACATAGTTGCGACAGCTGCACACATGTCTATAGTGGGACACACACCGGCCATGCATACAGCACACATAGACATACACACACCATAAATAGGCAAGTACACACAAGGTGTATGTCATGTATGGGTAAAGTGTAAGGACAGCAAGGATAGCTGTCTGCCATGTAATCCAGCGATGTCTATGAGGTGTTCTGGAATACGGACAGTGCATGGACAATGTGTGGATATGCAAAGTACCACAGTTATATGTGTCAGCCGTGCAAATATGCGATACATGGGGAAGGCGGCTGTCCATGGGAGAGCAGCGATACGGCCACAACATAGGTACATAGATATACAAAGAAAGAGGTACACACGAGCACATCCGGCAGGCCCGTGAGTGTAATGTACACAGCAGCAACCCACAACACCATAGTAGGGTACCGCGTGGAGAACACGCTCACGGAGGTCGCCGACCAGAAGAAGCACACAAGCAGTACACGATCTGCGTCCCACCATCCACAAACACAAGGATGGCGCCAGGATATGGGTGTTCAGCGTAAACCTCAAAGCCATACCGTATGAACCCATGCAGCTGGGAGCATGGACACACACACACATGTGGCGCGATGGTGATTGACCACACCCCACATACCCAACCGCACAAGCGTACAACACAGGTATGGTATGCTTCGTGGACCACCGAGCACACCACCAGCAGAGGCACATGTACAGGTGGGTGACAACAACCGATACAGGAATGGCGGCTGGTAGGCAAGGTATGTGTTGCGGCGTCTAAAAGCATGTACATCCGCAGAGGCAGCTGCAAAACACACACACACAAACACACGCCAAAGGGCCGGAGTCGAACCTCGCCTATCTACATGAACTCACTACAGTATGAAGCATTTACAGAGCAGCTACCGAGTTTACTGAGCACAGGCGCTGTCAGAGGCATACTTCTAGGCTGGTGACATCACCCGCCAAAACAATAGCTGGCAATAGGCAAGGTATGTGTTGCGGGCGTATAATAGTATGTGTATCCGCAGAGGCAGCTGGAAACACACACACACACATGGAAGGGCGGGGAGTCGGACCTACGCCTATCTGCATGAACTCAGTACGGTATGGAGCATTTACAGAACGCGCTACCGGTTTACTGAGCACAAGCTGTCAGAGGCATACTTCTAGGCTGGTGACATCACCCGCCAAAACAATAGCTGGCAATAGGCAAGGTATGTGTTGCGGCGTATAATAGTATGTGTATCCGCAGAGGCAGCTGGAAACACACACACACACATGGAAGGGCCGGAGTCGAACCTACGCCTATCTACATGAACTCACTACAGTATGAAGCATTTACAGAGCAGCTACGAGTTTGCTAAACAGAGCGCTGTCACAGGCATACTTGTAGGCTGCTGACATCACCCGCCAAGACAATAGTTGGCAATAGCCAAGGCATGTGTTGCGGGCGTCTAAAAGCATAATCAGTCGCAGAGACAGCTGGAAACACACACACACACACGGAAGGGCGAGCGAACCCACGACTATCTACATGAACACACTACTGTATGAAGCATTTACAGAGCAGCTACCGAGTTTGCTAAACAGAGCGCTGTCACAGGCATACTTGTAGGCTGCTGGCGTCAGCCGCCAAGACAATAGGTGGCAATAGCCAAGGCATGTGTTGCGGGCGTCTAAAAGCATATTCAGTCGCAGGCGCGGCTAGAACACACACACACACAGAGACACACACACACACACCACGGAAGGGCGGAGAGTCGAACCTCGCCTATCTACATGAACTCACTACAGTATGAAGCATTTACAGAGCAGCGCTACCGAGTTTGCTAAACAGGCGCTGTCACAGGCATACTTGTAGGCTGCTGACATCACCCGCAAGACAATAGTTGGCAATAGCCAAGGCATGTGTTGGGCGTCTAAAAGCATAATCAGTCGCCAGAGACAGCTGGAAACACACACACACACGGAAGGGACGAGTGCGAACCCACGACTATCTACATGAACACACTACTGTATGAAGCATTTACAGAGCAGCTACGAGTTTGCTAAACAGAGCGCTGTCACAGGCATACTTGTAGGCTGCTGGCGTCAGCCATAAGACAATAGGTGGCAATAGCCAAGGCATGTGTTGCGGAGCATCTAAAAGCATATTCAGTCGCAGACGCAGCTGGGAACACACACACACAGAGACACACACACAGACACACGGAAGGGCGAGTCGAACCTCGCCTATCTACATGAACTCACTACAGTATGAAGCATTTACAGAGCAGCTACCGAGTTTGCTAAACAGAGCGCTGTCACAGGCATACTTGTAGGCTGCTGACATCACCATAAGACAATAGTTGGCAATAGCCAAGGCATGTGTTCGGGCGTCTAAAAGCATAATCAGTCGCAGAGACAGCTGGAAACACACACACACACACGGAAGGGACGAGTGCGAACCCGACTATCTACATGAACACACTACTGTATGAAGCATTTACAGAGCAGCTACCGAGTTTGCTGAACAGAGCGCTGTCACAGGCATACTTGTAGGCTGCTGGCGTCAACCGCAAGACAATAGGTGGCAATAGCCAAGGCATGTGTTGCGGGCGTCTAAAAGCATATTCAGTCGCAGGCGCTGGAAACACACACACACACAGAGACACACACACACACCACGCGGAAGGGCGGAGTCGGACCTACGCCTAACTACATGAACTCACTACAGTATGAACCATTTACAGAACGCGCTACCGAGTTTGCTAAACAGTGCGCTGTCACAGGCATAGTTGTAGGCTGCTGACCTCAGCCGCAAGACAAAAGGTGGGAATAGCCAAGGCATGTGATGGAGAGCGTCTAAAAGCATATTCAGTCGCAGGCGCGGCTGGAAACACACACACACACAGAGACACACACACACACACACACGGAAGGGCGGAGTCGAACCTCGCCTATCTACATGAACTCACTACAGTATGAAGCATTTACAGAGCAGCTACCGAGTTTGCTAAACAGAGAGGTGTCACAGGCATACTTGTAGGCTGCTGGCGTCAGCCGCCAAGACAATAGGTGGCAATAGCCAAGGCATGTGTTGCGGGCGTCTAAAAGCATATTCAGTCGCAGGCGCGGCTGGAAACACACACACACACAGAGACACACACACACACACACACACACACACACACGGAAAGGGCCGGGGGCGAACCTCGCCTATCTACATGAACACACTACAGTATGAAGCATTTACAGAGCGCTACCGAGTTTACTGAGCAGGCGCTGTCAGGAGGCATACCCCTACGTGAGTGGTATCATTTGCAAAGGCAATCGCCCGCTTCGGTGTTCGGACAGAGTCGCGAGTCACGCAGTCTGTTACCATCCCAAAGGTCGCCGTACACTAACACGTTAGTGCTGCAGTCCAGAATAACAAGTAACTACTGATCAGTACATCACTGCATACTGGGCATGCTCAGACACTTAGACTTCGGCACAGGGCAGACATGCATACACATGTTGCGGCGGCATGGGTGGCGTAATGTGGACCGTCGTGTGTGTCCAGCCACACAACAGAAACCTGGCCATGCCACAGGCGTGGCCGTTGCGTGGGATAGAGGCATGCACCGGGGTATTACTGCAGGCGGCTGCGGTGTGCACTGTGCTGTGTGTCTATCTACACAGCTGCCTACTGGGCATGCTCAGACACTTAGAGTCGGCACAGATCAGACATGCATACACATGGTGCGGCGGCATGGGTGGCGGAATGCGGACCATCCTGTGTTTCCGGCCACACAACAGTAACCCGGTCATGCCACAGACGTTGTTGTTGCTGCGGGGAATATGTAGGTACAATTAACCATGTGTAGGACTGGCCTACAGTTTGTTGCATGCTACAGACAACCCTCACATACACAGGATACCTTCACAGATGTCCTGAGGACACTGGTGAGTGGGCATGCTCTCACAACAGCACCGTTTGGGTGACATGAACCACCCATACATAGCCTGGGAACATTACCCATGGCACAACACAGTACGCCAGCAGTCCCAGGTGTTCACACACCTGGCCACTGTTAAACAGCCATGCACCATACATACCAGGGGGGGGGATGTCTGACAGTTCTGCCCATCACGCATGGTGAGGATATGCCCCACACAGGATGTACAGCCCTCAATGGTGATGCAAGACCGTATAGTGGATCCACTGGTCATCCACTCACTGTAACCAACACCAGCATGGGGACCTCTGTGATGACCTCTCCACAGAAACCACACACATCATATGACGGATGTGGTACCCTACATGTCCTCCATGCCAATGTTGAACAGAGGCCAGACCGGAAAACGCATACCGAATGCCTTCCACGACCACCCACATGCATGTCTGCGACAGGCAAACATGATGACATCAGGCCCTTGTCCACCACAGGTAGGCACATGGTGTGGTGGACCGCAGCCACTGACTACCTGTACATCAACAGTTGGAGCTACTACATGGCAGGGCAATGACAGTACCAGGGAAACCATCACCCATTCATACCGGCGTCACCATACGGCCCCATACCAACATCCAGGTCCGCTCGTGGGAGTGGTACTGCAGAGGGCACATGAGACAACCACAGGGCCTTCCCTAACTGTGGTAAGGACATGGTTGGGGGCACACAGACCTGCATGGAAATGGTCCAGAATGGTACAACAGTCACTGCACCCACAGACATTGTCTGCATACCACAGGACATGTTCCATGCATACATCCCCCCCCCCCAACAGGGAACATATCCATCCCACCAGAGTGTATCCTCCCAAACATGTCATATGGCCTGGTGTGATCCCATATCTCTATGGCGTTTGACACGTCAGCAATGGGCACCGATGGTTTCCCTGGCTGTGTGCTACCCATCCTCTTTAAGGCCCTCGGCCCACACATGCGGCCACTGTGTCATGTTAGCCTTACTATGGGCTATGTCCCCAATGGATGCCATATGGCATCTGTGGTCCCACTATGCCAGGGTAGTGCTCCTATGGACTGTCAACAGCCACACCCTATCGCTTGACAAGTGTTGTCTGCAAAGCTGTGTGGAGGTCCATACAGGTGGTCATGGTTACAGATAGCGGTGTACAGCCAATGCGGAACATACCCACAACTACATAGTCAAGGTCGGATCCTGCCTCCCGAACCTGCTCGTCCAGTCTGGAGTGTTCACCAAGGCCATTGATGGGGATGTGTGGGTTTGCACACAGTACCATGACCTGGTGGAGCGTTCAGAGCACACTACACATGGGACCCATGTAAAGGCTCGCCAGCATACATGTGGGGACATATGTCACCCGATGCTTCTCACACAGGTTGGAGGTCACACCACACAGGGTTGGTGCTGAAGGTGCTTTGTCACACTCATATCTGGACCCAGTGGAGGCCCACAGGGCTCACTCCTGTGCACCCTGCCATATGGCATCCGACCTTCCAATGTGCATGCAATCATAGGGGGATTGTAGCAGACAAGGTATGCAGATGACTACGCACCGGCCGACATACCCAGCACCCCATGTTACCAGTACATCCACCTAGGCCGTCATAGACATGGCTGACTGGTGCCAGAGCCATGGCCTGCTACCAGATGCCAGAGAAGGTGCAGCCCTACCCAGTGTGAAGAACATGTTCATCCCAATGTCACATGTAGGTGGTACGCCATTAAAGGTGGTGGACATGTTCAGGGTGATGGCTACCACACCTGTTGGCAACCTCTGTCAACACACACAATGGCAATGTGGGTGTGAAGACATTCCATTGTGGCCTCCTGGTCTGGATGGAATGGCAACCACATCAGGGTGTTCATTGTACCCCTGTACACATCACACAGCAGTGCAATGACTGTGTACAATGGCACAAGTGGCCTGTAGCTAACCTGGCGCCTGCAGCACTCGGAAGGACCGCAAACGTTCCACAAGACGGGGATGGCGGTGCTAGGACATGTGTCACATGGTGCACGGCCAAGGGGACACTGGCTGTGGATCTGCACAGCACAGCTGATCCGTGGTGATCTGTGCCCGACATACACGGCCATGTCTGACCTGGGTGACATGGGCACATTCCACCTCCCAGGCCCCATGCGAACACGGGCACAGAAGCGACTGTCAGACACCTCAACCCACAGATGAGTGGGGCGTGCTGGGGGAACAGGGTAACGCCAGACACACAGTGCGACACGGGAGGAGTGCCAGGCCATGTGAAGGAAAGGCCCTGACTGCCTTTGTCCAGGACTGCTACTGGCGTGTGGATGTGTGACTATAGCTATCGCCAGTCAACCTCTGTGTGTCACTGCTAGACCAGGGACTGGGGACTGATGGATATGGCATCCCCATCCTGAGGGGTGTTAGATGCCACACACAGTCATGCTAGGTCCACACATGTCGTAGGGCACATATCCTGTTACGTTCATGTGTGCCTATGTACCTATGTAGGGGTCCATGCGGATGTGGGTAACTGTGCTATGCTGATTTTGCCAGACATGCCTGTGGGTACCCCGACTACCGTGGGGAACTAATTACAGTGCTCCCAGTAGGCACGTGCAGTACACCATCAGTATCAAGCGGGTTAACTGCACCGACATGGTGCTACACATGTAACCACCACACATACTGTGTACACATATCAATGAATGCTGCACCTGTCCTGCATGGTATGTCTGCTGCATGATGTCCGTGCACAACACATCACATACACACCTGTCACCAGCCATACACACACACCACAACATACACAGCGCGTACCATGCGGACACAGGTATCACGTACACCTCTCACTATCGTGTCCACCCTGTGCATCATAATATGTTAGCTTAACCGTGCATTGCTGGTGTGGCTCACAGTTATCGGCAGAGACTTAATCATATGCACAGGGTGATATGTGTGCCACAGGCATGGGCTGTACCAATGGATGACATCATGTGTGTGTGTAAGGGCCAGTGCATTGAGTGGGCATGACTATGTAGAATGCATGTGGGTGTGGTGGAGCCCTACAGTTGTGTCTGCTGTGTGTGGGTGTGTGTACACAGTTCAGTCATCTGTGATGCCTACGGGGTATGCTTGGCAGCCCTGACTGTACAGTGCAGGTGTTACGGCTCACTGTGTCTGCGGCGGCGAAGTGACCAGCGCCTGCCTGGGGTTGCAGACGCGACCGGTGGAGGTACAGACTGTCCACTCTCCGATGTCACATGTCCGCTGGAAACATGCCCAGCGGGGCCGTCCAGGGCCACGTCCGTGGCCTGCTCTGTCCTGGTGTGGATGGTGTAGTGGCAGCTGCAGTGCTACTGCTACCATCACTGTCTGTGTGGGCATGGGGGGTGGGGCGCGTACGCTGGCCTGCAGCAGGTGGTGTTGCTGGCACATGCCACGTGCCCTATGCCTCACCCTACCTGGTGTTCCTGCACGGACTGCGCCGCGCTCAAGGATGGCCAAGCCTCGGTCGAGGAGACCAGCCATGTCGCCCAATCTCCTATCCAGAACATCGGCAAGATGCTGTTGTGCATTCGCCAATGCCTGGATGCTGTCACTTAGGGTGCCAATTGCGGACGTTTGCAGCCTCTGCCCCTCCTGGTTCTGCCGTTCGACGCGTGCCTGCGCCGCCATTACAGTCTGGAACATGCGTCTGGTTATACCAGCTGCTGCACCATATGCGGCAGGTGTATGTCTAGCGGTGCTCCCCTACGGGCAGCACCTGCCACATGCCTGCGTGGCACTGCACCAGTCCTTACACTGGCAACATCGTGTGTACCCACACCTTCTGCAGCCACCACACATTCCTGCTCGGGGACAACAGGCGCTGACTGACCATCATCTATGGGCATCGGTGTCGGGGTATGTCGGCATCTGAACCGTGTGCAGGGATGAAAGGGACGTATGTGTAATGTTCTCCACTGGCACAGTCTCTGCCTGTGACGACCCTGCCTGTGCCTCATGCACATGGTCATCACCACTAGTATCTGTGGGGACACTAGCATCAGATTGACCGCGGGAGGCAGCACCTACAGCACCTGTCAATACAAAGACATACCATCGGTTACAATACAGACACACACACACACACACACACACACACACACACACACACACACACACACACACACACACACACACAGCATGCATGTGATAATGCAGGTGGCATGCAGCATTCACACAACACAGACCAGTGAATGCAGACCAGACATTCATAGTGGCAGTATGTACACTGCCCTGGTGGGGACAGTACAACAGGCAGGTGTCATTTAGTAGGCATGCAGTACACACATTCATGGTAGTTTGCATGCATCAGCGTGATACACCGTGTGGCCGCGGGCAGGTTGAGAGTACACATGGCTGCCAACACTATGTAATGTACACCGCAAACATGTGCGGTATCATGTGGACATGTGAGGATGGTGTCCCACCGCATGCACCACATCACGATGGCTGTCATGGTGCAGTGTTATGTGTACAGTGTACAGATACAATGTATGTGTAACAGTGATGTCTGTGCAGATGCGTTTGCTGTGAGCTGTGTGCGTGGCTGTGCGGTGTGGTGCAGGCTCTGTGGCACTGCACAGTAGCCGGACACAGCTGTGTGTCCGTGCGATGCATGACCTGGACGCATTACATTGCCATGACTGTAAGTCAGTTCAGCTGCTCAGCAGCACATATATAGTGGACATTGCAGGCACCTGTAGTAGCTGGGGAGAGGGATTTCATGTCACTGGTGTACTACAGCAGATGTCCAGGGTCCACTACATTGATGAACCCACTATGTGTGTACAGGGTGCAATGGTGAGTACCCACTGTGGATGTGCTGTGTGGCAACATGCCTGTAGGTATCCACCATGGCCTTGTCTGTCTGACTCATTGACAATTGTGTGTGGTAGACATTGTGCACACGGCCCTGTGGTGGCCCATGTGACATACACCCATACTAGTGTGGCGTGTCACATTCTCTGGATATGCTGACAGTGTGTATGTCTGCTATGTTGTGCATAGGTCATATCATGGTGTGACAATGCTGCAGACAGACATACGTGCATGGGACATGGCATGCGCCATGTCTGGCGTGTGCACCGATGCAGGGGCATGGGTCACATTGGTAACACCTGTGCTCTGGCCAGATCACAGCTCACTCTGTGGTACTGTGTCCATACTGCACTGGCATTCCAATGCATACTACACATGCAGCCATTGTGTAACACCTACACCATTGTATGCATAGCTGAATGCACGTAACACACCAATTGGTTGTGTGGTGTCATACCACTCTACGGTAATGGGTGTATCTACTGTACATGGGTGGTGTGTATGTCGGGTGGTGCGAGCTGTATACCGTGCCGGGGGCACACACAGGTGAGCATGTCATGCCTAGACACATGGGGAATATCAATACAGCAGAACATGCGTTTGACTGGCAACAGACTTACCTGCAACAGACCCTTGTCCTTGCGACACGGCAGACGAACCTGTAAAGGCATGACACAAAGGTATACACATTAGCCATTACTATCTCCACGGTCAGCACTGTGCATGACACATCATGCATGTGTGTGGTTGCATGTGCTATGCACATGTCTGCTAACACAACATAGCATACAATGGTTTGCATCTTGTGTGGCCATATACCTGGCATGTATTGCTATATCATGTGTTGTACTATGACACCCACGTCGCCTATCATACATACATGCAACACTGACTTACCATGCGGCTCCAGGCTCATAGCTTGGGTGACACCCACCTCCACGATGGACGCAAGTGGTTGTGCATGTTGTTCCGTGGGTGTCCCCAGACTGACCAGGAGCTCCTCCGTAGCTGTGAGTGGGGGCTGTGTTGGTGGCCCACCACCTGTCCCACGTTGTTGCCTGGCGATTGCAGCGCACGCTGTCTTGCATGCGGATCAGGTCTGTGCAGTGCCTGCGGTTTGTTGGTATGTGCGGTTGGTTCCGCCCATGCTGTTCACCCTCCTGCACAACTCCTCCCACATCTCCTGCCGTTCTTGTGCCTGCTGTGGGACATGGCTGAACAGGGCATTGTAGTTACTGTGGAGGTATGGTATGATGACCCCCTCCTCCTGACGACTAAATGGTGGTAGCCGGGGACGTGGCATTATCTGGAAGACATAATGATGGTGGCAGGTCACATTCACACTGCTGTGCTGGCATACTGTTGGAAATACATTGCTATGACATGTACGACATCTGCACAGTGATCTGTGAAGGGCATCGTGGGGCTGACACAGCCGATGTTGTGGCTTCACACCATTGAGCACTGGGTGTCACATCATATCTGTGTGCCACCCCATCACACTGTGCACGCACCATGTAGATGTTAGCCTGCCATGGACATGTGTACCTGGCTGCCCCTATGTCCGTATCAGTTGGCATATGTCCCCATGTGATGTCTGTGCTACTGTTCACCTGTGCGCTGTGTATATGTCAGTACACATCCGTCTGTGTCCATTGTGAACATCAGCAGCGGCACTGTACACATACACATGGACACCTGCACATGCATGTGTTGTGCCATGTACTTCCACACAGCACTGTACGGTGCTGGACAACTGCCCCAGCTCACCTGTGTTCATTATGTGATAGACATGGAGCAATGTGTAACCATGACACATTAGCAGGACAGGCCATGCATAGCATGTACACGCACACATTGTGCAGAGCATCACACAGCACCTGTAACATGACAGGGTGCATCGCCACCACATTACTACTGTGTATGGTTGATAGTGAGAGTGCCTTTTGTCCATTGCACCATGTGGGACTGCGATAGCTCATGCTGCCTTGCTGGTCATCTCTGCATGATATGGCAGGGTATGCATCATACATGGCAATGGGTGTGACCCACCCAGGGGCTGCGGTATTGGCAGGGTGGCTGTCCATTGCTTTGGTCATAGCTGTGTGAATCTGGACATTCAATATGTTTATCACCATGGTGTGGACACTGGCCTCCAGCGGGGTATGCTGTCGCTGCTTGTTGAGGGTGTGTGTGGTGCATGCAGGTATCACACATCCATGCGTGCACTGTAGCCCTGGCAGGTGCTATGTGCTGGGATGTTGATCGACACAGTGCTGTATGTGTACACACACCACTATCCCATGCACATGGATATCCGCCTGAACTGATGTGGGTGACACATATGTGTGCATACATTGCCGCTGCCACCCACATGTCTGCTGCTGCACTACACACCGCCATCCCTCCTGTGTGAATGTGGTGTTGGCCTCAGCAGAGGTATCCATGTATGGGGACATGGATGTTCACATAGCAGGCCCACTGATGGTATCGTCGATCTGACCATACACATGTGATGCACCCTCACACATACAACCCATTCATATTGTTGTTCACAATGGTGACACGGCTATATTGCTATGCGGAGCCATTCACAGACATACATACACAGAGGCATGCCGCCCATCTGTGTCATTGGCGGACTATTGGTGTGGTTTGGCACCTAACGTGTTTGACTGCAGGTGGCGCAGACCTACTGTGCACATGTCTACATGGTAGGCCTGTTCTCGGTAGGCATCTGTGATGTGCTGTGCACATCTCATACCTGCACATTTGGTTGTTGTCCATCGGTCCACAGGCCAGTGGTGGGACATACAGAGATGTTGCTGAACATATGTACATGCGACACTGTACAACTGTGTCGCTAGCCTCTCAGATGCTCATGTGTCATGGTCGTGAACACCGTACACACACATGTGGTTGTGGGCCGCCGTCCATACCCATCTCCACCTGTGGGTTGCTATCATCCCACACACTCCTTGTACTGTCTGTTCAGGCTATGCAGCTATGTGGGGCTTGTGTGCATACAATACAATACTATGTGCCTTTGCACCCATCACGGACATTGTCACACAGGTACACCAGCAGCCATACACATCGCAGATTGTTGTCAGCATGTCACATGTGGTACACACCTAACACATCTCCTGCGGGACATGGTAATGTGTGTGGGCATGTCCAGTAGTGACATACCACAGCTACCCTACATGGCGGCTATGCAGGACATGTCTGTGTACATCTACTGTGACATATACACCAGCAATGCCCCTACCTACATCACATGGTACTACCTGTGGGTATGTGTGTCTGCATCCATGCTATGGCCATAGATGACATTTGTACATCTATATGTGCAACATACCTCGGTGGGGTTGTCATGAGCACCGTTCCATGTGTCAATGCATTGTTTGTGTCTGTTGGGCAGTCATTGTTGTGCATGGTTTACATGGCTGACATAGTGTACTGTGTCTGATTCCAGGTACTTCATTGGGCTACCAGCATTGTACATTTCTACAGCACATTCCAGCCATCATGTAGCCAGCTTAGATGACAGTGGGAGGTGTTCCGCCATGTGCACATGTGTCACACAGTACAAGGGTGACTGACACACATTGTCGGGTCTGGGTTCTGACTGCTGTGGATGTGTGTACCGGTGTTGACAACCATGACTGCACCACATGGTGTCTCCTGGATGTGTGACATTCACAACACACACCCACATTCACATAGCAGCACATCGTCCACGACAATTTACATTCCTGCCTGAACACTGTATGCGGTATGTTTGTATGACCACTGCATATATCACTGGTGGCCACCAGCATGGCTGCCTACAGCAGCAGTGTGTATCCTGTGCAAACATGGGTTACACCAGTCACAACACACCTGTGCCAGCTGGCCCTGTAGTGGGTGACAGTGCAGTTACATTCATCATGTAACAGTATACACCGTGCACCAGTATGTTGCGGACATGTGAGCGGCTGTGCTACTCAACATATGCACACATGCAGCATCACCTCCTACCCCGTGTCTGCCTTGCCATCTGTTATTCTGAGCACCCTCTGCTGCCATTGTACAGCCCACATGGGCGTGGACATGTGATGGCTCAATGGTGAATTAACCGTCCAGGTGTGTGTCTAGCCAGGTGTCCAGTAGCCACTGGTCTGCATGCAGGGATAGTCTACATTGGCCTACTCTGTCACTGGGACTGTTGACTATGGTCATACTGTTGTTATGCAGGCATGTGCTGTCTGTCCAGTCTGATAGTCGTGTTGAACCACACTACCGTGGCACACATGTCGTGTGGACATCTGGCTAAGGTGTGCAGCCCACATGTACATCTTCTCATGCTATGCTGCCTGTGCAGCGGTGTCACATGTCTGTCTCTGGCAGGGCTGTCACAGGTAGGCACAGCATGCAGTGATGTGTGACAATGCTTACACCCTCCACTGTGCTGTACAGTAGCACTGCACACACAGTACAGCACACATGTCACTTATCTACAGTGCCTGGGACCTGCCTCCATGCCCTACGCCACACCTGCCAGTCCAGATTGTACACAGATCATACCTCCCAGTCACATACCTGGACTGCAACACACACAGGTGGGTGGTTCCACACCGCACCGTGATTTACACACATACTGTATTTTCCCATGACACATTGCATCATAGGTGGTCCATGTTCAGATACCCATGTTTGTGGCCACTCGCACATTGTGACACGCGACAGTGCAGACACTGTACACCACAGGTTACATGCCAGTCAGGGTGGCATGCTGTACATTGCACCTGGGACAGTTGCTACTGCTATGTATTGCCAGCAACACGACCTTCCCTAGTATGGACTCCCACGTGCCCACACATGCTTGGCCATGCAGTACACATAGCTGGGTGACACATTACACGACACATACCATACCTACACTACCCTCAGCATGCACCAAACCTACATGTGTCTGTATGCTAGGCCTACACACCTCCCCTCTGTTTGCTGAACATCCATGCTTACCATCCCTGCTAGCCACACCTAAGCACACAACCATAGCAGCATGCATGGTACATACACACTACACGAGGTATTACTGACATCCACGAACAGAGATTGTTGTTTGCATGACACCACGTCCAATGGACAGTCTATGTACCTATGCAATCAGTGATCACAGTGCTCTTCTGCTACATGTACACACTGGTAGGGACCATGCTATTCCACACTGAGACATGGTGGTGCTGGCATTTTCACAGGCATACAGTGGTATTCCTGTTCCATGCACACGTGCTATATGGGCACATGTGCAGGCTGTTGCACGGTAGTTTTGTTCACCTGTGTGTTGTGTGTCACTTGACAGTCATGGTGTGTCCTGCTGGTGCATGACATACTCCACAGCTAGCTACCTACACATGACTGCCAGACATTGCAGTGTGGGCCCTCACGCAGTGTGGTGGTATGTCTCTGCTGTTTGACTACATCCACATTCAATGCAGCATACCACGGTCATGCAGGCATTGGGGACACAGATGTTGCTGGCATCCTGCCTGCCAATGGGGTACCTACCAACAATACACACTCTCACTCACTACAGGGTTCCAATCCTTGGCTGGACATTGTATTAACCCTGTGGACACATACATAGTACTGGCATGCACATGTTATGTCTGGGAACACAGTCCCAATGTCACCTCCAACCACCGTGGTTGTTGTATCCGCCAACCTGGCTGTTACATGTCTCTGCAGCAGCACATCAGTGACTGCTAGCCCATTCATGTCACGTTGTGCACCATGACCACCACACTACCACATCTATCACACTACACATGGATGGTACTGCATTGCACGTATGGGGCTGCATCTCTACACCCATGACTGGCCCATTCAGTATGGCACTGGGCCACATCTTGACATACATGCTTCACACACTCATTGACTACCTGCATGCCTTTCCTGGCACCCTTGTTGGGCTTCTGTGCGCCACGGAACACCACATCCCATGCTGGCCACCTGTCATATTATTGCATGGGTGGTTGGGGTGGTACAGAGGTATCACATCAGACATGATCTGCTCTTTGCCCTTCAGCACCATTCCACTCTATGCTATTGACAGTGTACACATCCAGCATCACATCGTACCCTATGTATCGGCATGTTACGCCATGTGCCTTCTGTACAGTTCACACAGTGGTGCAGGCATGTCATGCTAACTACAACATGTCAGGGGCGTGTGGCATTGCGTTCCTCAGACATTTGGCCCTCATGCTCAGTATTTGCATCGTACACTACCTACTGTCACACAGTACTGTACATGCCTACATATACCACTTCTACATACCTGGCGGCATTCTAGCTCATCCTACTCATGTTGCTGACACCCATACAGGTGTCAGTGTGGCAGATATATCATGTAGATATCATTGCATCAGTTACATCACACATAGTGCATACACATCACCTTTGCATACTGACGGTCATGCGGTGTGTATCACATGGATACTGTCCTATGCAGGCATATCACGTTGTACATGGTTGATGTACACACATGGCCCACATGGTGCTGTGGTTGCCATATTACACCATAGTGTGGGTACACATGTGCAGGACTACACATTTCTGGACCGTTTGTGTAGCTGATACCTTGGGTGCCCTTGTACCTGTGCCATACACATGTACACGCGGGCCATGTTACAATAACACATGTGTGGTGTACCTTACACAATGGATACAACGTTACATGTGTCAGTATAGTCATGCTGTGCTCTCTACCCAGCTCAGACAGTTTACATATGCAAATGACAGTCATGTAACACATCTGTGCTCACCTAGATGCCACTAACACAGGGTGTAATGTACTCTGCCATGGCCCATGTTCTCCACAGTACTGATGCATGTAGTACTCCTACATGGCGTTTGCTGTGGGCAGGGGGGGAGGAGCAGTCCTGCATGTGTGCACACATGCCACATTGCTCAGCCAGGGCGTCTGTGTGACATCCACAGACTGGACACACACCATGCTGTGGGACATAGGTCCTGTGCACATCCCACAGGGGCACACTGTGTCACTAGTCGTGTCATAGCTGCCTTGCTGGTAGGGTGACACAGACCCATGGTACCACCACAGCGGACGTACTGTATAGACATGACAGTTGACATCCAGTTCTGCCGTTCAGTGGACACTACCATGGGGGGGGGGTATCAGTACTGTGTACATTGCACATGTGTTTACACACGGCACTGCTGGACATCATTGTGGCACACATTGCACCTGCTATGGATCGTTGGGACATGGTCACTTGCTGGTACCACCATTTCGGTACCTATTCTGCTACTACATTGTCCCATATGTGCAGGCCATACATATCTTGTGTATGTATATAACATTAGCCCATCGTTCCATCATGCATGCTATGCCTGTGATACTGTCTATGATCTCTGAACATATCCATCATGCCAGCTTTGCATTACACATACTTGACATAGTCGCGGCTACTGCGTGGGATAGGTGCACGTCGTGCGCACATTCCGTATGACATCGACGGTATATGCCCATGCACATGTGTGCTGTGACACTATACATAACTGTCCTATCCCCTGCTGTGGCACTTCAGTGTTGGATATCCACTGCCAGCATCGGCGTGGGTGGTGGCATTGTTCTGTGTTTGCAACCCCTATGGCAGACCTGGGGTAGGGTTATCACCTGTGCCACTTTGCAAGGGACAGTCCCTCCTTGGGCAGTTGTGTCCTGACAAACTTTATCACTAATGGCAAATGTCCTGAGATTGTGGGACATCACTATATCCCATTCTTATGTAAGAGTTGCATAACATACTTATTTATGTATGTACATTCCTAACTGTTACAAGACACACAATAAGCAACTGAACTGCTACAAGAATACACCTTTCTTTATGCAAAAGAGTAGAGTTCTAACCTTTGTACTGACCATGGGTATGTGTCCACCTGTAACATCTGAAGTGTGTCCCGGTTTCCCACTTTGGCCTTTTGAAAGGGTGGCAAGCCGCCCTGGGGTTATCGGGTGTTTACATGTTGTCCCACTGCTGTGCACACGTTGTCCACAGTTGTTGGTAAGCAGGGCGTTTTAGCATTACATATCCAACCTTCGCCTCTCTCTGCCTGATGGACAGGTATCTTTACCTACACACACCGTTGACAAACTGTACAGATTAAGTCATGCGTATCGTGCGTTACACACCAGTACAATTCGTGGGTTCGACATACCTTTCCGGCCTTTTGTTCTGCGTTGACTCAATTCCCTTGATTCTGTTTCTCGAGTTCATTATGGGTTCGGTATGAACATACGGTTTGGATATCCAGGAGTCTTCCTTATATTCGTCGTCGCCTGATCCATGTGGGTTAATCAGGCCAATAGCTGTTCCTCGGTGTGTACTTATCGCATATCAGCGGTGATCCCCTTCCTTTCGTTATGCAGCGTCGGCACTAGGCCATGGTTCTTTCCTCGTGTGGCCGTTGGTTATTTACAATACCTTAGTGAGGATGGTATGTATTGTATCATGTTTGTGTGACTGCATCCGCTATGTGTGGTGTCGGGTACATTTCGCTGTGGTGTTAGCCGTGGATTGTGTGTGTTGGGTATGGTATTGTGTTCGACATGTGGGTCCCCGTGTCCTGGCGGCGTCTGTCGATGGCGTTGTGCATTCAAATGTGTTACATGGCTGTTATTTTCCTGTACATAGCGAATGCATGGATGCATCAGCCGCTGCTAGTGTTCCCCATGAGCTTGTTGTGGGTATGCGGCTGTCATTCACTGCCTGTATGTGTTTGCTACGGTTTTAGCTGTTATCCCTTTGATATGTGCAATGGGGTATATCTGCGGATGTGGGTGGCAGGTGCGGGGTGTGAGTCTTGCATTTACACATACCAGATATGCTTGTGTGTGTGCTCCATCCCTGCTTGAGGGCTGCGGGTTACCTGTCTGTTGTTCGGGAATGTTTGTTTTGTTGATGTCGTCTGCTGTCGGTATCGCCTGCATGTGTGCTTCCTGCACGTATTCCGCCTTCACATCGGTTATATATCTGCGCATGTCCGTCCGTGCCTACCATCCATTGGCACTTTGTCGCTGATAGTTCACGGTGATTGTGGTCCTATACTTGGGGCGGACTGTATGCTACGGTAGCCTCCTATTCGTGTGCCGCTTGCTTACGTCACGGTCGTGGAACACACGCGGTATTTACCGGACCGTAAGTGTTCACGATCGGTGCGGGATGGCACATTCGTATTTTCGCCGTACATGCCTGATGCTGTGTAACGCGTTGCCAACAGACCGTGTGGAGTCTACGTTATGGCCGCCATACCTACGGTCGTGGTTTGTACATCGTCCTTTGCATCTCGGTTTGCTATGGCCCTGTGGTACACTTTGGGACATTTGCGCTTTGCATCATTTTACGCCGCCACGTGCATAGCCACTGAGGTGTTGCCAGTACTACTTTGTGGGTACTGCTGTACATCGCCTATGGTTCCTGTACTGTATGCCTCGCCTGTTATTACACTCCGCCTGTGACATGTCACCTTCATACACAGTTTACACTGGCACACACATTACACACACACAGCGGAACACCGACAACCTCACCTCACACATACACATATTGCCGCCATGGCTGTCAACCTTCTATTTCCGGAGTGGGAACACACACAGTAGTAATGTGAAACACATGGGCATAATGTGGAACACATAGTAATGGCATAGTGACAACTTCAGCTAAGTAGGTCATAGGTTGATTATGATATGCTGATTTACTTACAGTGAAGAACCTTTACTGACTTACTATGAGTACATTCTATTTACCAGGATGTCATTTATATACATTCCTAACAATGGATGTTTGAGAGACATTTTCAATGTGGAACTTGTAGGTACTCGCGAGGAACATGAACTGTTTTACACCCGAATGAAGTGCGTTCCTCATAATGTCGTACACTTCACTGGTATGCTTTCCGCTTCGCACCGATGGTTGAACACAATACCTACGTTGGCGCATCGCGGTGGCGGCGTGTATCTCCGCACTCATGTCCTATGGATATGACACGCACATATGTAGGGTTGCCACCTTTTCAAATGGCCAATGTGGGAAATTTTAGTAGAAGCGTCTGATTTTGCATGCCAACACACACCCACGGCCAGTACAAAGGACAGCGATTCACTTTTTGACGGAATCTGACGATGTAGCATTACAGTTGCTTATTCTGTTTATTATCATATTTAGATGTTTCTTCTACAATATAACTGTTTTGTGCAACTAATACAGTAATTCTGGGAAATGGTTTTGTCCTACAATCTCAGGACATTTGCCATTTTGTCAATGTTTTTGCAGGACACAACTGCCCAAAGGTGGACTGTCCCTCACAACGATGGGACAGGTGGTGACCCTACACATATCCGTTACTGTACCGTGGACTGGTGACCATCCCGACAGCGGATATGTATTGATGCAGGTTAACATTTCCATGGCTGGCGTTACCTGCCCTGCCCACCCTCCAGGATAATCGGGTTGTCGGTCACTATGTTTAATATGTGGTGATTTCGCGTCTTACTTATCTGTGAACTTGCATCCCTGGGTTCCATATTACCCTGTTGTACTTTCTATCTGTGTATGCGTACATATATTTCTACATGTGTACTGATATGTATTCCGTATCTGTGTATGCACATGCGTACATGTGTGGTCGACTTGCGGCGATAGTGGCAGCATATGGCTACGCCGTGTGCTGTTGAACCGGCGTGCGTTGGCGTGTTGGCGTTCCATGCTCTGCTGGCTATTGGGTGTGCAGTGTTTGGGCGGTGCCTTTGTTGGAGTCACACATACGTCCGCACATACGGTACACATTACGGGCGGACATGTTTGTGTGGCGTCCATTTTACTGTGTGTGCAGGTCAGGAGGTGTCAGTCCATGGGGCCTACACTGTCAGAGTATGTGCTATCGTTCCCTCTTTGCCAGGGCGTAGGCATATTGGTGCGCCTCTGTCTACCTACTGGGGCTGGCTCAGGGTGTCCGTGGCGCGCACGCCCTATGCCTGTGCTTGCCCTGGCAGTTGTGGCGGACTTGGTGGCCCTCCGGCATTATGTCCCTGCAGCAGCTGTTTCCGCAGAATCATATTGTGTAGCATACAACATACTATGAATATGTGGGCACTTGTGCCTGGCGAGTACTGCAAGGCTCCACGGATGTATCCAAGCTACGGAACCGTGATTTCAACATCCCGAACACACGCTCTATGATTATTCTCGTTTGTGCGTGTGCCTCATTATGGCGTTCTTGCATGTGTGTGTGTGCATTTCTGATGGGTGTCATCAACCACGGCTCCAGTGCGTAGCCAGCATCCCCACAAGGTGACCTTGTGTGATGTCCCCACTGGCGAATACCTGGTACAGCTGTGAGGCATGCCAGATATGGGAGTCGTGGTAGCTTCCAGGGCTGCCGGCACACACATCCATGATAATGCCCTGCGCATTGCACACGACCTGGCAATTGATGGAGGGTATCCCTTGCGGTTTATGTAGCGTCTACCCTGCTCCCCAGGTGGTGACTTGATTTCTATGTGCGTACAGTCTATCGCACCCAGGACCTCCGGTATTGTGCCACCACGGTGGAAGCGGCGCATATTGCTAGCCAACTCCTCCTGAGATGTGGGGAACTTTATGTGCTCATGGGCATGTGGTAACATGGCATCCAGGAACTGGTGTAGTACCCTGGATGCTGATGCCTGTGAGATGCCCATTATGTCCTCGGTGGGCCTTTGAAAGGTACCTGTAGCCAGTATTCGCAAGCTCACACATACCTTTGTGTCCACTGGGATGGGCTCCCCTCTGTTGTCTCTTGTTCTCAGGCGGCCGGCACAGCTCCACTATTTGCTGTAGCGTGTCCCTGTCCACCCTGTAGCGCTCTACTATCTCCAGGTCTCGCAGCCCCTGGTAGGTCACCCTTGGTCTGAACACTCTCCTTCTCCTGTGAGGCCTACGGTTGTTGTCGGCACCACCCTCCACAACTCCGTCTGTCTCTGCCACATACCTATGCATCACGGCCACGGCGGCACCCAGCATATACATGTTAAAAGTTCCTCGTCTGTTTACACCCTACGGTGCGTCGTTTGGGAAATCGCTGTGTGTTGTGCATTCACATTTATTACTGTTGTGCTGTATACCGGTGAGGTCATTGGGTGTGTCTGTGCGTCCCTATCCATGGATTATTTCCGTGGTTTTACGTTTGCAGCTGCAACGGTACTGCCTGTAATGTTACATTACAGTTGCCTGCATTGCCTTCGCCTGGCATCTTACATTACTGCATCCTGCAGGCACATGCCATATCATGCATTTTATCTGCACCCGCAGTTATGCTACCTCTGTACTTGGCTGTGCTATTTCGGTTCTTTGATCTTTGCATTTCTACTACATCCCCTATTATCTTTGCTCTCAAATGCCTCCCCTTTCCGTTCTGCAGGAGTCTGCATGCAGACTTATCAGCTGACGGCGTTTGCCCTTCCTGCATTGATTGGTGTTAATTGCTCGTTACGGATACATTTACACTGCTTCTGCATTTCCTCGTATTCTCCGCATTACCTTCCTATATCCCTGGTTGTTGACGGTGAGGCCGTCACATGACTGGTTTTGGGAGCGTAGTCATCCTCGTGCACATGCATTTGTACTCTCATTCTGTACTGTCAGAGCATGTGTTACCTCATACGCCAGTCATGATGTTCTGATGTGCATTGTACTGCCCAGATTTGCTGTCCTCAATATCCTTCCTCCTACGGTGGCACACCCTGTGTGGTTGACATGTATCTGGTGTAGGCCACTCCTCGGTGTAGTACCGCTTCGCCGTTTGCTCCATCCTTACGCTGGCGCGTTTTTGCGATTCACTATTATCTGCCTCATTTGCATGGAATTGACTACTAATACCTGGTTACGGCGCGGACACCGCCTCCACTCCTTGACAACCATTGCGCTGGGGTTGCAGCTTTACATACATACTATGGTGTGTGGTGGCTGTGCAGCTGATTTGTGTTCTAATGCTCTTTTGGGACATTATGATATTATTTCATTGCTTTACAACTTCTGTGCACACATCCGGGGTCTGCTGTTCTTTCACGTACGTGCCATTTATGTCATTTTTACATTTTGTGCATATTTTCTTTGGACATTCTCGGTGCCTTTCCACATTGGCATATTGCACCTATATGATACCTGACTTTGACAGCCTTCCGTTACTCCTCCGGTATGTTTGGGTAAATGTAAACCGTTTTTGGTTTACATTTCCGTGCCACTACGCTACGCCTCGCCGCCGTGGATCGCTATTGCCCTCATTTGCATGGTGCAATACCGCACACAGTGTGTTTTGCATACCTACGCCGGGGCGGAGACGGTCCGGCGACGCCGGTAGTGCTGCGTGGAATTCATTCATACCTGAATCGCTCAGCAGCCATATTTGGCGTTATAACGCCAACGCTATGCGGGCGCCTGGCGCAAGGTTCATGAATCCCGGGGACAGAGTTTAGCAACCTGGTTGAATCAGCATCTTGTATGAAACATGAAATTGTAAAGGCAAAAGGATTTATTATTTACAATTATACTGACTTGGTGATCAATGAAGTTTATTTTGATTTATTTAGTAGGGGAAATAAATTTGTACCCAATTTCCATCTTGATGTTACACAGTTGCTTGTCAATTTGAAACTTTATATGAGAAAATTGAATTTACAAATTTATTTTAACACAAGGCAGTTAAGGGATTCTTCCCAAGACAGTAGACAGGAAAGTAGAATATTGAAAAGAAAAAGTACATTTATGCCACCCCCCAACAATGAGCTTTATGCATTTGAGCAGCTGGTGGAATACGAATTTAGGAAAATTTGTTCTCACAAAAGTAGACAGGATGACAATTTGACTAATGCTGAGTGAAGTTTGCTCAAGGAATTGGTTACATCTAAACAATACAGGTTTATTAAACCTGATAAAGGTGGGGGGATGGTTATAATGAGCAATGTAGACTACAGTTGTCAGATGATGAGAATTTTAAGTGAAGAAGATGCATATAGGAGAGTTACCATTAATGAGATTAATAGAGCGTATTACAAAATTGATCTATTCCTACATGATGCACTATATCAGGGGACTATCAATGAGATAGAATATGATTATCTTTTGGTCAAAAACCCTAAGTTAGCAAGGATTTATGGGATACCTAAGGTACACAAAGGAAGTCATTTTTGTCTGTGGATTAAAATCTTCCTTTTTACTTCTGGTCTGTGCCTTATTGTCGGATTTGCCAGTCCCGTGGTTTGACTTTCACTACATTTTAATTACTATAACTACAGCATTACATGAGACAAATGGGGAACATCACTATTAGTTGAATGGACATGTTTAAATATTTAAAAAGTTGTTTCCTTTGTCTAACGTGAGTAAAATATGTATGTCGGAGCTGCATATATTCTTTGTAAATGTACGTTAGCCTTATACATCCCAGACCGAATTAGTCCCTCCTTGATTCCACTACCAGCATACTCTATGTTCAGAGAGGGAAGAAATTGATAAAATATATTTCTTAAACAAGAACAAATATACTTTTGCCTAGGCTATATTATCTAGTCATCTCTCTTCCAAAAAGTATATGCTGTGTGTTTAATGTGATCCATATGATCTGCAACTTGTGAATACTTTATCTATTGACAATATTCTTTTTTCAGCTTGCTATAGCTGTCCAAATATTTGCACTATGTATAGGTTCACAGTGTATGAACTAAAGCTGAATTTTTCTTATCAATATGTCATTTCTCTGTAGCTTTTGATAATTTTTTAATGCAGCCATATAATGTAAATATGGAGCTTTTCTCCCTGGACCTTTGCTGAAAATGGGATATTATCCCAGTCAGTCTTTCCATGTAAACTAATGTCAAATAAATAAATAAAATAACATCAATATTGCATCTCTGATTACAGGCAGCTGTTTGCCTGTCTGAATAAACTCATCATATTAAACTTCTATCTGTCAAACTGCACAAGATGACAGCTGTTAGCTCAGTTCGCACTGTCATTTATATGTACTAACAGGCTTGTTAAATTAATGACTTTTTATTTGGTCCAACAAGTATATTTCTGGGTAGTTGTATCAATCTCAACGCTGCACAAACTTCGTTTTTTCATTACTTGTGTACTTTTCGTTCCCCCCAGCCCTTCGGCACTATCCTCCCACTCTTAAATGCATTTATTTTATTTATTATTTTGTTTTGATCCATTTAATTTACTATTTTATGCAGAAACAAAATGACCTGCACCCATCCCACATGAAAGGTCTATCATCCTCCCTATTTCCTCAAACTCACAGGTAGCAGCAGCAGCTCCATCACCACCAGAAGCCCCCAGTCCATCTGGGTCTCAGCCTGCCAGAGCCACTTCCACACCTCCTGCCCTACTTGCACCACCTGCTTCAGGTAGCTCTGCAATGAATGCTGGTACACTTATACCTACCAACAGCAGTGCAAGTGGAAGTGACACCTCTGTCACCCATTCACAGCTGACTGACATTGTGAGTGATATTATAGAGAGGACAGCATGCCTGAAATGGCCAAATGAAGAACTTTCTCTGGTGATTCATTGAGCTGAGTCCCTGCCCAGCACTATATCTACCATCTGAGCAGGGATCCAGGGGTAACAGTACATAGGATGGAGTGTCATTTCTTACTGGGTCTCAGCTGGCAGAGATTGTAGCTGGAATCAACACATCCTATCCCCCAACCTGGTGTTCCACACCCTTTTGTGTATATGCCCACTCCTGTCAGTTATTCAATCCTCCTTTCATTATTGTCTTCCCTTTATCTGGTGTCTCCTTCACCATTGTGTTCCCCCTTCTTCACTGTGTTAGCACACACCCTGTCAGTCATGTCTGTCTTCCTCCCTAACTCTCTTAACTTCCTTTTACGTTTCCATTTCTTTTTTCCAATATACCTTTTTCTTCAAAAATATAAAATGAACACCACTCAAACAAAAAAACAAGTAGTTCCTCCTTCCCTACATCTGTTTGCTCATTCCTTATGTGCTCACCTTTTGTTCTACCCTCTGATTGCATCCCCTTTTCATCTCTTTCCTATATTCCCATTTCCAAACTTTAATCTTGCCCAAAAAAAAACTAAACACACAATGCACATGCCCATGCAGGGCTTCTAAATCACTTATTGTATGATGAGTGATGGACCACAAAGAGCATTGTTGATGCCTATGTACAACCAATTACAAATAGCATTGCATATTGCTTAGCAACAATTACATCCAATTATTGTCATCTACTAATTATATTGGCCTCGGCTATTATTGGTTGCAGAACTGTGCTGAGTGTCATTGTACAGCAGTGTGCAAATATGAAATAGGGTAAAGCTTAAATTTCTAGTCTGTCTGCTTCCATGACTCAGTGTATTTGTGAAGTAATTTGCAGAAAGTCAGAAAATAGAGTGAGGGATATGAATCCCCTCAGGGTGGTATGCTTTTTTCTGACTATTCTGCTTCCATTCTGCAAGTGTGTGACAATCGCCTGCTATGTGCTATACTGACACCTTCAATATTACTGCTTCTGTGGCTCGGATTGTAAGTGGTATGCTTAGAAGAATGGCAATGAAGAGGGCACTTAGTGAAAATCCCCCCTAAGGGTTATAGGCTTTTAGTGTCATAAACTACCTAGACAACCACATCAAAACAAAACTGGCCAGTACCTTACTTATCCCTTCCCTTCTATATGGAAGTGCCATTTTTACTAACCTTCACTCATCTCTTAGTAATAAACTCTGCTATTATAAAATAGCTAAATTTGCCTCAGGAAAGCCTAAATGCTCATACCATTGCCAAGCAATTTCAGAGTTGAACAGGCTCAACTTTTCACACTACCTCAGTTATACCCAACTGTTTTTAGCACACACAAGCTAATTTTTAAACCCAACACCTGCCCAGCACTCTGCTCCATCCTACAAACTTATATTCCAACCCAAACTCTTAGATCCTCCAGCAAACAGCTTTTAAATGTACAAAGAGCAGGACAGTCTATACTCCCTTAGCATTGCTAAACTATGGAATACCTTACGCTCCCACATAATTCAAATTGACTGTTTAAAAACTTTTAAGTCAGCATTAAAAAGCCATTACCTCAATAACCCCTCTTGTCCCTGTAAAACAAACAACAAGCCACCTTAAACCTATTCCTTACTTAATGTATGTGAAATATCATAAATCATATTCTATACTGGATGACAACTAAATTTCTGTCTTGTACATTGCTGTGCAATTTTTTGCATTAGTGTAAACTTTGAATTGTACTGTAATATTTCCCTGCAGTTTTAATATATGTAATGTAATATACTACTTCTATTTCTGTGAAATGCATTTTTAGTTAAATTTGTGTACTCGGTATTTATTTTTTGTGGAGCTTTTTTCCACAGGCCTCCACTGAAAATGGATTTCTGACCCAGTGGACTTTCCCGATCAACAAATGTCAATAAATTGTTATCTTTCGGCTTATCCCAGTTAGGGGGTCGCCACATCAGATCACCGGCCCGCTCATGATTGGCAGTGGAGTTTTTTAGCGTCACCCAACCTTCAAAGAAGGCGCACACACACCTACCTGCATGTCTTTGAAGTTCAGCCGACCACATGGAGGACATGCAGACTCCTCACAGAAGGCACTCCAGCCAAGAATCAAACCGAAGAACCTCTTGCTGTAAGGTGACAATGCTAACCGCTAAATAAATAAATAAATTCTGCATCTTGTTTTCAAATGTGTAGCAATCACCTCCTATGTACTCCACTAATATCTTTAGTGTGACTGCTTCTGTGGCTCAGTTTGTAAGTGATGTGCTTGTTAGAATGTCATTGAAGGGATACTGGGTTCAAATGTCCTCTGGGTTTTATATTCTTTCTGACTTTTCTACTTCCAGTCTGAAATGTGAAACAATCACCTATGTGCCACAGTGTGACTGCTGCCATGGTACAACTTGTAAATTAAGTAATTTGTAGATTGTCACCGAGCAGTGTGTAAGGTTCACGTCCCCTTAAAGTTGCATTTGTTTTCATGATTCTAGTCTGTAAATGTGTAACATTCACCTGCTATGTGCTTCAGTCACACTACAGGGTGACTGGTTCTGTGTCTCAGCTTGTAAATGAAGTGTTTGGTAGAATATTAGTGAAGAGGGTGCTGGGTTCAAATCCACTTGTGTGTGTGTGTGTGTGTGTGTGTGTGTGTGTGTGTGTGTGTGTGTGTGTGTGTGTGTGTGTGTGTGTGTGTGTGTGTGTGTGTGTGTTTTCATGACATATGCATTATGGTACAGGTACAGTGATCAAACTCTGCTGATGTCATAACTGGTTGCAGTTGATAAATATTTTCCTCTTTCCTGTGTTTTTTCACATTTTTTAACTTCAAGTACTTCAGCTTGTTATCTGTGTGTATGTCTCATAGCTCCTTCTCCTTTCTCTTCTGCATTTCTGGATTTTTTACCACCTCCCTTTGCAATCTTCTGTCCATTGTATGTGTGTATTGGTGGCCTTAGTACCACTTCTACCCTTCCACCTTAGGCATACTTCATATAGTTCCTTCTATGACAAATTGCTTTGCATATATGTATCCTTGAGTTACAAAACTTTAACAGCACAGAAGCATTACCAATTGTGCACGCTGATTTGCACCAACTACTCTAGAGGCTTGTGTTCACTCAATGCTTACTACAGCTGTTTGCACTATATGGTGGCTGAGAGTTGCTCCAACATGATCTTCCTGTGGGTCCCTACTGTGGCTGTGACAAGAAGCCACCCGTTAGAGACATTTGACCTGGCCACATGCCCTGCTAATGAGCCTTGGGGCTAAACATTGTTGGCTTGGCCGCAATAACAAAAGTGACATTTCTGAATCCCTGGGAATGTGTTGGAATGGAAGATACTGTTCCTTTAGTTTCTATTTTCATTATTTTTAAACATTTATTTATTTATTATACATGTATTGTATACACTTCCATGTCATCACTTAACGATTTTAACTACATGTCTGAGAGTGCACTCACCTGACACAAATCTATGGCTTTCTTAAGTGCCAGACCTGATTACCTCAAAAGCCTGCTTGTTATGCAATCATTTCTTGTATCACAAACAATACTTTTTCTGATCAATGAGTCACATAGCTGCCAAAATTTAAAATAATTTGCATTCTACTTCATTAGTACACGCATCAACAATTTCTTGAAGCCCTTGGTTTTTGGTTCAAACAAAAATAGTGTTACAACAGAGTAGATTCTTCTTTGGCTTGAGGTATTGCTAGAATTCAGCTTTTAGCACTGCCAAACTTCTTTCTTCTCACAAACAAGCAAACAAATTAAATATCTTGTCACATTCCTCATCTGCTGTATGAGAAAACATGGAGTACCTGACTTATTCTGGATTGTCAACAAGGCCACTCTCAGTGAGATGCAGTTCAAATTTCTGAATCAAGTTCCTCCAGTTTTAAGAAAGAGCTTGAACCTCTGAATCCATTTCTTCCAATCTTCTCTCAAGTTCCCCTGCAGCTTAACAAATTCTGGAGGTAAAATCATTATCATCATATTGAGTCAGAAATTAATGATAAACTTCTCAAAAATGAACCTTGAGTTATATGCATACAATGCAAGGAACTACATATTTTCTGTGTTTTGCAAGTAAAGGGTTAGCCATTACATTAAAGACATTTGAGGCAGATGTGGACCTTGTGATGAAACAGGCATAGTGAGATACTGTTCACTGGGTGCCGGGCTGTAAAAGTAAAGGACATCTGTACGAATGCACAGTAGGTGTAAAAACTGAATTAAACAGCCTGCGTCTTAGTGAATAATAATGACGTGAATGACTAATTCTGCCTTTTCAAGTACCATTTTCCCACCATGACCCATTCTATTACTATGTTCAGTCTTATAGACTCGAGATCTGACACTCCTGATGGAGACATTACTGAGTCAGACATTAGCACAGGCAGACAGCCATTAGATGGATGTCACATGACTCATGTACACACATACTTTACTTCTCCTTACTTCTTGAAGATATACTAGCCAGCCTGGTGGCACAGAAGGACAAACCCCTGATTATAATGCAGGTGACCCATTTTTACTTAGCAGCTTGGTTGTCTGACAGTGCTGGCAGGGATGATGGATATGCATATTCTGAGGGAGGGGCTATGCCAGACATCTCTCTGCTTTGAGTTTGGCAGAGGCTGGAGTTCAGAGAGATAACCTGGGCTGGGGGGATAGGATGACAAAACAAGCATGGTGACCCCTATGGGGCTGAGTTGTGTCATGTGCTCAAGCTACTCCTTAGTATGCCAATGTCATCAGCACATGGGCAGTGAGACTTAAGGCAAAGAAAAACACAACAAGACACAACATGATTGTCCTTATTTGTTTCACTTGTCTGGCAACATCTCTAACCATCTCAACCTGTGCATGGAGAAGGAAGACTCCATGCTTAGGTGCTCTTCTGGTAGGGAGACCCTCCTGGTGTGGGTCACAATAGACAGTTGCCAATATGAGACCTGTGGGGATCAGTACTATAGGGGTAAGCAGAACCTGTAGCCAATGGCAGTGGCCAAAAAAAAACACCTCTTAAAGGTATGATACGGGCAGCAATATGCCTAGCTTCTTCTGTGACAGTTATTACTTTACCTAAAGAAATTATCCTCCCTTGAATTCTGGCTTAAGAAGCCTACACTATGCAGAATAGTCCATATGCATTCATCTCTCCTCCCATCTGTGTTCTGATGTCCAGTCTGCACTCTCTCTCTCGCTCACTCGCTCTCTCTCCCCCCTCTCTCTCTCTCAAGCCACAGGGAACTCCTTCAGTCTTACTTTCTTAAAATCTTTAACTCTGAAACTCCACTTAAAAACACAAGAGTTAAACATGTGGCCTTCTATATGGTTATCTATGACACCAGGAGATGCCTTAAAAAGAAAAATTCCCTTATGAGTTGGCAGAACATCTGAAATTCAAGAATAAGTGCTAAGTTATTTTTGCAAAAGGAAAAAAATGGTTACTACAAGGAGGTTTAAAATAATTGTCAGGATGGAGCCCATCTCTCCCAAAATAGCATTGCCAGGTATTGAACAGTAACCAGCACCCCCACACCAACATGGAAGTGCACTTCTTCTTCCCTAACAAAGCAAAGGCTGATGCTCTCAGGGTACAGCTGAACATCAAATTAATCCAAGCAGAAGTACTATTTGCTCAGCCTCAGTTCAAATTTCTTTTACAAATTCATTGAAGAGCAGCACTTCTGTGTTTATAAATAAAAACAACAGTAAACCCTTGCCAGATACCTTCTGTGCTCTATCTACTTCCTGTTTTGCTTTTGGATTTAGCTGCCATCATATTAGTGGTATTCTGTGGGGTGTTTTACAGTATAAAAATAAATAGACTTTAAAAGTTCTTCAGAGATGCTCAGGCAGATGTTTAGTTTTATTTCAAAATATGATGAAAAGCATATCCCTCACGAAACATAATCTGTTCACCCTGCAGTTGTCTAGAGGAAAACATTACTTAAAAACAGGTCAGTCATTCTCTCCTAACTGGCATGTATCTTCAGCATGCAGGAAAACAACCTTGATCTCTTCCTGATTTTAGGGATATACTCCAAGCTTCTCCTTTAGGAACACTTTTCAAATATCCTCAATGTTTCCTGGAGACTCCTCTTGTCTTCTACTCTATGCTCAGGAATCTAACCTCAGCAGGTTTAGTGGCCTTGATATAGCTCCCAGAGGCATCTGATTCCCATTTACTTCCTGTCTTTTCCTGCATACAACATGCCCCCCTTAATGGGCAAGCCTACATTTACTATAGCAGACAAGGTGATTTTTCAGGGCTATATTACATGATCGAACCTTTAGGTGCTCGAACACCTAAACATTGACACGTAAAACCAGAAGACTGACAATCTGGAATGGCCATTTACACAATTTTTTTCCCTGGGAAAAAATGTGCTTTGCCGTAATTGATAATATGCCCTTTTCCCCAGAGTTGGTATATTTAGTTGGGAGGAGGTGTGTTTAAAGGTTTATTTTGTTCCCGACGGCCAAGCAAATTTTTTCCCAGGGAAAAAAAATTGCGTAAATGGCCGTTTGACATTGTCAGTCTTTGGGATTTACATGTTGACGTTTAGGTGTGTTCGATCACCTAAACATTTGATCACGTAATATAGACCCAATTTTTATAGGCTCAGTGGTCATTACTCTAAATCTTCCAATGAATGTGCAACTGAAACTTGAATTGTGCTTGAGCAAACTCATTTTCTTGGTGGTTTGCTGCCATCCAGACTCCTTACCTTCAGCACTCCATTTTAATCACAGACTGAAACTCTGGAGTTTCAGATCAGAATTAGCCACATGAAAGTTAATCTGTCTATATATGAAATAGGCTATTCCAGTGTTAAAATTTCAAAGTTGGTGAGACAAAATAAATTAACTAATCCAGATAAATATGGGCTTGAATCAAAGAAGACAATCTTTTAAGTAGCAGTTCATCTCACTCAATCTGTTCTAACATCTAATAATTTAGAACCTTCATTTAAGAGGAAAATAAGTTTATATATTAAAGAACTCTCTACTGCAGCATATCTGCACTTTCTGGAGAACTCTTTCAACAGCAAAAATATAAAATTCCATAGACAACTTGTACTTTATCAGGCAGTTTGTTCAATCTGTTTAAGTTCTGGTGACAGACTAGCTTTGCATTTGTTGAGCAGCAGTTGACCGATCTCACTACTCCTCCTTTCCCCCTATTTATAGGTGCTCATGGTCTTCTAGGCTCCTGCTTGGCCCAGCTGAGTGGCCTAATCTTCCCATCTGTATTCATTGTCCCAGGACCTAGTCCACAAGTTAATAAGATAGACAGGATCAGACACTGGACTCCCTGCCAATGTTCCCCTTCCAGCACCATCACCAGACCTGCCACGTGGATCATGAAGCAGAGCCTTCCAAAGAAAATTAAACACAAAACCCCCGATAACCATTATGCAGAGGCAACGGTTCTTCTCAAGGAAAAGAGATTTTCATACTTCCTGTCACAGCAATGTCCCAAGCAAGAATTTAACAGGTACAAGCCCATATTCATCCTATGTTTTCTTGCAAAAATCATGGAGAAAGAGGTTCTGAAAAATCACACAATGCGTGTGAATTTCCAAGGACTCTTTGGATGGATGAAGGTTAAATTAGTGAAGCACTTCACTTGAACCTGTCAAAAACATGCAGAAGTATGAGACATATAAGTGCCTTCTCTCCTCAGTCCGTGACCTTAACCCTCACAGAGTTGTGTTATTGTGACTGCAGAGCTTTACAGACCAAGCTGTAAGAACTGTAAGTTCCATCCCAGACACCCACCCCTTCTGAGACAGAGGGCCCTCAGAGATGGCAGCAAGCACCCATCCATGCACACCTGTGTCCTTTGAACATGATTTGCAAGGATGCTATAATTTAGAATGCAATGATACCTGCTGCGCACTTCCTCTCAGGATGCTGGCTGCAGATAAGCAATAGCTTTATCTCTTTACCTTGGAGTAACTGCAGTCAGACAGAAGCCTGACTGTTGGGTGTTCCATAATGAAGGTTATTTTGTTCGACAGCCCCAAGTGGGCGTTAAGACAAATCTGACTTTGTTAACATCAGTACTTGCAATATTTTCTACTTTCTAATACCTGTGAGCTTATCTTAACTTGCAAGTTGCAAGTGCTTTACTCAGATCTCATTACCCAGGTGATCAAAAAACAAACATATAAAGAGGATTCATCCTGACTGGACACTGGCTTGCCCTTCGACTGGACTGTGTGCAGCTATAGCACCTTGTAACGCTCCATCTCCCTGCAAGGAAAAAATTATACCAAAGGTCCCTTGCTAGCAGGACTCACTGAACCACTCTAGAATGTATCACAGAGTGGCAGAACTGACAGCTGCATCAGGAAAGAAATTACATCATTGTAACACCCTACCTACCTATCTACCTACCCTAAATTAGACCAGTTTCCAACAATTAATTTTCTATTAGCTATTTGCAAATACCTACTGAGTTGACAACACCTGCAGGATATTTGGCCTCTTCAGCTAATACAAAACTCCCAGGAGATCTGGAATTGTCTCATAAACAGTTGCTCTGTGAACTTGGCACCCAGAAAATGACAGGACCTTCAGTATTTCTTCCTATACTTTGGAATTCCATTCCTATAGCTGTGAGAGACTGTCTCCTATGCTGGTTTTAAAGTTCTTAAGTCGTTTCTTCAGACTAGTAGTCAATGAAAATTGTTTTCGACTATGATGATGATACATACATATATACAAACATTTCAAGCATGGCATTAATGCCCTTCTAGCCTGCCAATATACCAAAACACTTGTCCCCATAAAAAGTGTCCAGGCTTTTTTTTTTAAATATCTAAATGAGTACTTGTTTTAATGCAATTTGGTAGTCTGTTCCATGCATCAGCTGCTCTCTCAGAGAACCAGTTAGTACACTTCTCACTCCTATAGAATATTTTTTTTTTAATTTCTCCAAGTCTTTTGGGTTTCTAATATCATGACAGGAATCGACCCCATTCCTAAATCAAAGTAGAATTAAAGTTCATGAAATAAAAGTACTCTTGGCAGCACCCACAATGTGCCCAGTAATGACTCCTTCTGTAATTCGTATGGGATTACATGTATTGGTAACATATCTAAATATGACTGCAGATTCTTTTTTATAAGACCTGTTGCTCCTACTACTATTGGAACTGTCTGGGTATCTTTCTTCCACATTGCTGTTGTTTCTGCCTACAGATCCTGATATTTTATGACTTTGTGTCTCTCTGTACACAAGACACTGTAGTCACTGGGTGTGGCAATTTCAAAGATCGAAGTTACTTTTGTCTTCTTTTCATGGACCACTGTCTCCAGTTTTCTAGCATCTGCCTTCTGAACTGTTGGTAATGAGTGATCCAATGTGATGTAAACTTCATCATTTTCTATGATGCTTTGTGGTCCATGTTTCCAGTGTTTTTCAGCCACTTCAGTACCATAATGTTTGCACAATCCCCAGTGCAACAGTTTTGTCACATTATTATGCCTTTCAGTAAACAGTCCTTCTGCCATTAGTATGTCACAACCAGCAACGAGGTGTGCAACTGTTTCCAATTCAGTTTTACAAAACCTATATCTGTCTGTTTCTCCCACATGCTCAATGGACTTTATAAACCAACGTGTATGTAGCCCACTATCATGAGCCACCAATATTAACCTTTCATCTCTTGGTTTGAATTCACCTCTCCTTAACCATTCCTACATTCATTACTGATCAACATGAGGTTCTTCCAGACGTTTTCTATACTTGCAACTATATTTATGCATTTTCCACATTTCTTGCCTACTCATGTAGTCCTTCACTTTATATTCTTTCTTTCTTTTGTTTTTTGGCACATTCAGTTGCTGCCTGATTTTTATCTACTTCTGGTTTGATTTTCATTCCTGCTTGACGCAGATATGCTTCTGCTAGATGAAGCAGAAAAGTCGCCTTAGATTTATTCTTCTCATGTTTCAAAACTTTCACTATGGTTGAGTCTTGTGAAATAAGTAGATATGTGTGGAGTCCCACAATTGCATATCTCTACATGTAATCAATTTCAAGGAGGCCCATCCCTCCCTTGGAACAGGGAATATATAATATTGGTATGCACTGATTTTTATAAATCATTTGGTGAGCATGAAGCAGCCTTCTTGTTTTCCGATCTAATCTATCCAACACATTTTAGGGCCACTCAATCACTCCAACACTGTAAGTTAGGACAGGAAGAGCAAATTGGTTTATAGCTTGGATTTTGTTCCTAGATGTCATCGATCTTTTCAGGATTAATTTAAATCTTCTAAAGTATTTCTTAGTAAGTTTTAGTCACACATGTTCATATTTTTATTGTTGATCCTTCATCATTTCCCAAAGATTTGTACACTCCCGCTTGCTCAAGTTCTTTTATATCACATTCTTGTCTCAAATATATGTTTTCCTGCTGCTGCAGTTTTCCTGCTTTAAAGGTTGCTTTTGCAGATTTATCAAGACCAAATGACATTCTTATATCATCTGAAAAAGTTTTGACAACTTGCAGTTGTGCTTTCAATTACTCATCTGATGAGCTATACAGTCTTAAATCATCGTTAAAGAGAAGATGAGAAGTCTTTACACTTTGTTGTTTTCTATGAGCCAAATTATAGCCATGGCCTAAGCTGTTAAATAGACAGCTTAATGGATTAAGGGCAAGGCAAAATAGTGGGTCTATATTATGATATTGCATGCTCAGATGAGCAAACGACACATAATTGACCCCATGTAAGCGAAAGCTTACAACGTTGAAACCTCAGAACAGTGATTTTTTTCCAATGGAAAATAATCGCTGTTCCGAAAAAAAAACTGTAAAACATTACATAATGTGTGGGGCTGTGCCCCCCACCCCCCCTACTTAAATATACCAACTCCAAGATCACACTACAGTGCCGAAAATGGCAAAGTAGCAAAAGCGGGCAAGCAAATTATTTCCCAGGGAAAGAATTCGCTGAAAAGCTGCTTCGCTATTTTGCCTTTTTGCACTTTTCAGTTCGACAAAGATGCATTCGAAAACCTGCGTCTGCGACAGCGTACTAGGGAACCAAAATAGCAGCAGTGACAAAGACTCACCCTGGAATATCCTCCTTTGAATTTTTTATCCCTGGAATAATAATTTGTCCTTTATCATAGCTTAATTGCAAAGTGGTTTGCCACTGTTTCATGGTCTCTGTAATGTAGTTGATCAGTGTAGGGTGTATCTTATACATTTTTAAGCACTCTTTCATCCACGAATGTGGGATACCATCAAATGCTTTTTTGTATTTAATCCATGCCATACTTAGATTCTTCCCCTTTTTACAGTTCTCCACTATGACTTTATTTAACAGCAAATGATCCTTTGTTCCATATGATTTTCTTTTATTGCCCTTTTGTTCTACTGCCGTAACTGAATTTTCTTCTAAATGACTATAAACTCTGTCAGCATCAATTCCCATATATAGTTTATACATTGTCAGAAGGCAAATTATTGGTCTATAATTTTTAGGGTAGCTTGCAGGTTCACTCTTAAGTAGGAGCATCATTTTTCCTATTGTTAGCCAGGTTGGTGTCTATTCAGGTTGCACATATAAATAGTTCTTACTCATGGCTAAATCTTCATGTAAAGTTAATACTTTTAGCCAAATGTTAGGTACTGCATCTGCACCTGGGGTTTTCCAATTAGAGGCTTTTCTTAACTTTGTTTCAGTCTCTCTGGCTGTTACTTCATCCCATTTCATATCCTGTACCTTTAAACTTCTTATTCTTTCTTTTACATCTGCTATACATTTAGAGTCTTTGTTATGTTCCACAGGATCTTCATAGATACTTCTCCAAAATGTATCTATTTTTTCGGTTTTTGGTGTTTTTTTCAACTCCTTTTACCTTGTTTCCCAGTTCTCTATAAAACTTTTTGGGGTCATCAATAAATTGCTTATTTTGTACTTTTCCTTTATATTTATCTGCGCATCGTCTAAGTTTTTTCTCCCTGTGCTGAGATTTTTAGTTTGTTGTTTGGTGATACTGCATGATAGATCCTGGTCTGTTCTAATACTATGCATTGCTTTTATCACATCTATATTTCTTAGTATTTTTGTTGATCCGTTCCTTCTATATTTTCTAACAGTGACACTTCCTGTCTTAATTGTTTTAATAGTTTTCTGTATTCGATACTTCCATTATGTTATTCGATTTCTCCCTTCCTTTCCATCACTACCCAGTGTTCTTGTGGTAGAATTTCACTGGTTATTAATTTAGCTGTGCAGTAATATATCCTGTTTAATTCTGTTATATCGCATGGATCTCTATGGACAGTCCTAATTACTGTGTTCATTTGTTTTATCAAACTTCTAACTTTTTGGTTTAATTAACCTTTTGTAGTTGATTTATTTCATTGATCTTAATATGTCTGTCTGTATTAAATCAAACAACTCTTCTCTTAGCTCATTTTCTTCTAAACTGAGGGCAGATTTTTTTTGCTTTCCATTTCCTGCGGGCATTCTATAAAAAGTTCTATAGCATCTTTCTGTGGCATATTTTCTTCAGTTTCGTCCTGTGCCATCAGTTGTTCTGTCATATTGGAACTCGTTGGCCTATCATTCCTCGACATTGACTGTGTCAGAGTTTCCACAGTTTCCTGTTCCTTCCCATGCTGCCCAGCTTCAAGTGAACATTTATAGTGGTTTCCTGTGGAAGGCTCAAAAATATTTTCATATGGCACCTGACCAATTGCTTCCCATTCCACTGGTTTCCCCTTAATTTGGATATCCATTGCTCTATCCTGTTGTGGTACTTTCTGAATTAAATTTTCTACACTGAGTCCTTCACTTCACAGGTACTCCATAACCTCAGTTTCTATTTCTTTAAGTTCTCCATTACTAATCTCCTTTTCTACTTTTCCTCTTTGTCTTCTTTTTTTTTTTTTTTTTTTTTTTGTATTGTAAAGTTTTCCATGTCTGGATTCCTTTGCCTGTATTTCTCTTCAAATATCTTTGTTGCTGCTCTTTTTGTATTGGTTAGTTTTGCTTTATTCTTTGCATAAATATTACACCATATTAAATCTCTTTTTCTTTCCCATGTCTCTATTTCTTCTTTAGATGTCTCCTGGTCTTCCTATTTCTCCTTACTTTGGGGACTCACTCCATCATGCTATGATGTAACCTGTGTTAGACCTTCTAGACCAAATCCTTCACTTCGCAGGCACTCCATAGCTTTAACTTCTATTTTGTTAACTTCTACTTTACTAATCTTCTTTTCTACATTCCCTCTTTGTGATATTATTTTTTTATTGTGAAATTTACCATATCTGTATGCCTTTGCCTGTATATCTCTTTGAATATCTTCGGAGTTGCCTTCTTTATATTGATTAATTTGGCTTTTTCATTTGCATAAATATTGCACCGTATCAAATCTCTCTTTCTTTCCCATGTCCATATTTCTTTTTTATACTTTTCAAAAACTCTAGGTTTTGTTGTTTATATTTTTGCACATCCTCAGATGCTTCCTTTTCCAAACAGATCAAAGTTTCTTGATCTATATACTGTTTTTCACAAATCTGTTGTAATAGTGAATACAAGTTTTATTTGAAACTTCTGACAGTTTTTCTTGTGGAAGTATTTTTCTTTCTTCTAATTTCTCTCAATTCTTTTTGTATATCTTGTGCTAGAAATTCTGGGCTTTTTGCATAATAGTAAAAATACATAACTTCTTTCTTATCCTCAATAATCCACTTTATCGTCTTTATGGCTATTCTTTGACCTATCAGTTTTTGTGATCTTTGTGGACTACTACTTCCTTCTAGAACAGGGGGCCATCCTCCCCTGGTCCTGGCCTGGCTCCATTGCAGAAAAGTTTCTGTATTTTGAGGATTCTACACTATCATTTTACCAGTCTTGGCACCAGTGTGCCTACCAGCTTTGGGCAATTTTTTATCCTGGGTCTTGTGCACCCAGCTATCATTTTCAATTGTCAACCTACTTCTGTCCATGATATATGCTATATAAATATAGTCTATATATCACTGTCGTGTTGGTGAGATTTTGTAAAAACAAGGTCCGCCTCATGAAGGTACTCACCAAGACTTGAGGATGACCTCAGTTTCAGCAACACTACTCTCCTTTGTTTGCTGACTTATCATCTCTCCATCCAGACCCCCAGGAATCTTCTACATAGGTTGTCTGATGATTCTCTAGTATTTCTTATAACCCAAACATTCCCAGAGATAGTTGTCGCTAAATGCCCTATATACCCAAATAAGATCTCCTCTTAGATATCATCGGAAACACTGTACACATTCAGATATTTTAGTCTTTCATAATAACTTAAATTTTCACATCCACTGATGCCCTTGGTATATTTCCACTGCACTCTATCCAGTTTACTTATGCTTGTTTTCTTATAAGGTTTCCATATTATTATTCCATCCTAAAGTTTGGGTCTAATGTAACTAACAAACAATGACTTCATCATTTCTGATTTCCTAGACTTTATAAATCATTTTATATAACCTATAGTTCTATAACTATCATTAACCAATTAGTTGATATGATTAGAAAAAAAATCAAGGCTGGATCTACCCATATAACCAAGTCCTTAAATGAGTGAACAGTTTCAATCATTGTGTGCTGTATTAAATATTCAGCTTTCAATTTATGTCTCCCTAATCTCATATGTTTAGTTTTTTATGTATTTATCCGCATATTATTCTCCTGTGCTCAAATTGTCAATTTAGTGAAGTTCTTTTACAGACCTGCCTTATCTGTAACAAATGCAATCAATTTACCCAATTTCAGGTCATCTGCATATAGACTATAGAACACCTCAGATGAAAATTCTAGGTCTGAAATATACAATCTAAACAAGTAAGGACCTAGGACAGAGCCTTGTGAAATACCCTGATAGTAACCAGGAATTTCACCTGTCCAATTCCTGCACGATACTTGCCATGTCTTATTTGTAAGCCATGCAGCTATCCATCTTATCAAGAGTACATCAATATCTTGTTGTTCTAATTTATTAATTAAATGAATCAATGTTTTGTGTATGACCTTGTCAAATGCTGAAGTTAAATCTATATAAATTACATCAGTACAATTTTTCATTCATAGCTGTTATTATGTTGTTATAGAACATCATGTTACAGGTGGTAATAGATGGATTTTCAACATATGCATGCTGATATATGGTTTCACATCCCAAGCTATCCAGTTCTGACAATAGCCTATCCAATATTACCTTCTCTATTATTTTTCTACAACATGAAAGTAGACTTAAGGGTCTATATGTTTCTGGGTTTGTCCTTCTCCCCTTTCCCTCAAAAACAGATTTAATAAGCACATGTCTCCAATCTTGAGGAATCTACACATATTTATATGGCCTAGTAATAATAGATATAATGTACTGTAAGTTCTTGCTGAATTGTTCTCATGTCTTTATTACCTCCCTGTATTTATTTGGATCCAGTTTGTACAGTTCTTTTTCAATGTAATCTAATTTGATTCCAGTTTGTGCGATTACCTGGATGTCACTAGGAAAACTTATCACGCCTTTGTGGAGACAAACTGTAAATATATGTATAATCTGTTGTGTCAAAGAATAAATTTTAGAATCTACAAGCAGTTTATCAATTTTGTATGTCTTTATTCCTTCCAAATCTTATGTATCTTTAAAAAGGTTTCCTGTTATGCTCAATATCTTTATATAAATTTTCTTCACATTTTTCTTGATCTTGTCTTACACTATGCTTAATTTCTTTGTCCAGCTTGTATATTTCAGTTTTCAAAGTTGTATTTGACCTCTCTTCAATTTCTTATATTTTTGTCTCTCAGCAGGTATCTTGTTCTTATGGAAATATATCCCCCTGACATTGTATGTCTGGGTCCTGATGTTAAACATTTTTTTTTATGTTTTTGCACTCAAACAATTTCTTTTCAGAACTTTCTACATTCTATCTGAGGTTTTTCCACTGAACACATCACTCCAGTTAGGTTTGGGTCTATGTTATAAACTAAAAAAAAAAACATTATCGAATCCTGATTTCACATACACACATTATCAAAACCACCAAATATCGAAACTGCATCACAGCGAAGTACACAACATTGAATTTCACCACAGCAAATGTGAGAGAACCCCCATAGTGCTGCCACACTTATAATGAAACTGAGTAGCGCCACCACATTTGTAATCCAATTGAAATATTACTGAAACCATGTGCGCAAACAGTCATAACAGATCCTCCACGAAAAACATAGCATAGTAAATGTAACACACATAACTCACACATCCATCTATAAACAAAAGATGCACTTTACATCTGCAACAAATGTGCAATACCGCACTTCCATCTGTAAACAAAAGCTGCACTTTACATCTTCAACAAATGTGCAATAGTGCAAATATAATCTAAATTAGAATACTCATCTTTGTGAGGAAAATATAGTTTCAAACTGCTTTAGACAATGCAATAAAGCCCGCTTCTTAGGAGAAGGTGGGCAGGCTACAGACATCCTTAAACATATTTCGTCCACTCTATTCTGTTCTTTGGTTAAAGCGGACATTATACTGTGAAGATCTGACACATGCTTCCCTGTCAGACACTTTAGACGTCAATGCCATGCTTCAACTGCATTTTGCATTCTCGGTAAAAACAAGTCATTCAGTACTGAGATATTCCAAAAAGTAATAGCTTATAATGGCAGAAACCTTATGTGTGTACTAGATCTGGTAGCAAAAGATCTCGGCTTCCCCAAAACATACCACTCCTTCAGATACTTCAACAATTCTTTACCTTCTGTAGGGAAACTATTCTTCAGCTCGAAAAACGTAGATGGCACATCTGTCTCCTGCAAAAATGCTAAGGCAGCTAATTTCTTCACCAACAATTGGAATGATATATTGTCATCATACATTGCACCCAAACCTTAGCTTTGTACCTTTCTCCACAGATTTCTTCCAAAATGGAAGAAACATCCTTTGCAAGTGACATTAGAGACATTTATTTTAATACTTTTTATTGCAGCAACCTCAAAGTCACATAAAATGTAACTAAATGAATAAGTTAAATCATTGTCTTCTAGTAGTGCAAATATGGCATGCCACATTAGACTGTATGCTTTCAAACTCTTTTTACTCATAAGACAGTACACCAAAGGCACAATTTTTGAATGGGCTCCACACTTTATTATTGCATGTATACTGTAAAACTGATGGCAAGCATTCCCTTTAACAAAATAAGTGCTGTCCATCAACCAAATCTGAGAAACAGCTAAATCATGTAACCCTTTTTTAGTAGTAAACACATTTACAATAGTGTCATTTCTAGTATCACTTACACATTTTTGAATAAACGAGCCTTCCTTGAACTGCCAATCCAGAACATTTAAATTAGACAGTGTTACATCACTTTTCAAAACCTTCCCTCTACATTTCCGTCAAGACCTGTTCACTTGCTGTAGTAACGCACGTCTACTTGGTAGACTAGGTGCGTATTCTAATGAGCATAACGCTATTGCATCATCCACAATGATGCAAGGGGAGAGGGGAGCCCCGAGACAGCATTGCCCTTTGTTTTAAGTTATGAACTACAATATATTTTTCTACTTGTACTGGATCTCCTGAATGATCATGAGTAACAGATTTTAATAGTTCTTCACCAGATGTGACACAGACAGTTATTGCTTGGCCTTTACATTTGTGAATTAACTTTCAGGTACAACACCAGTAATTCTTACATTTAGTGGACTTCTCCAGGTTGTACATGTATTCATCTGTAATTAATAACTCTTTACCTTTCTGTGACACACTCGTGTTGTACACCTGTCCTAGCACTCCGGGAGGTACGTCCTCTACATTCGCCATTTTTTAATTTTATTTTATTTTATTTTATTTATTTATTTTACATTTGTTGACCAGACTAGTCCAACTGGATATATGTCCATTTTCAGTAGAGGCCCGGGGAGAAAAGCTCCACAAAAAACACACTATCAATTATACTATGTGACTGACATTTACAAATGCAGCTACATTTACAGATAATTATCCCATTCATTACATTTTGTTGCATTTCTGTAAACAGAATCATGGTACATTTCAGCTATGATTAGCCATTCAAATATTTAGCTAATATTTTAAATATAGGAGAACACTCTCTTTGTAGTTAACAGAAAAAGTAACTAGCTTATACACTCTCTTTGTAGTTAACAGAAAAGTAACTAGCTTATACAGGTATGGAGATTAGTACCCTGAAAAAATTGAAGTAGTTAGTCAGGGTTAGAACAAGGGCATAACCACTGTGATTTAAGGTATGGTTTCAAATTGCTTTTAAACAGTGTTGTTGAGGAAAGGGAGGTTAGGTCTCTGGGGATGGAGTTCCAGGTTTTGCCCACAGTATTAGCAAACAAGGAGTTACCAGACAAAAATGTTAGCTTTACCTATTTGTACAAGTAGTTTATTTGATGAGCGTAGGGTCTTGAGGTTGTTATAGAGGGTGATTAGATTAGTAAGTATTGGTGTGTTAGTAGATTGGTACAGGATCTTGTGGGCAACTGTTAACTGGTTAGGTAGTATTAGATTTGGCAATTCTAGCCATCCTAGCTGCTTAAGATTATCGCAATGATGGGTTCTGAAGGCAGACCCAGTTGCAAATCTAGCAATATTATTGTAGGAGATTGCTAGCTTGTTCAGGTTGTTTTTACATAGTTTCATATATATAGGCGAGGCATAGAGAAGGGTAGAGATTAAGTGGGTACGGGCAATGGTGGTCCTGGCTAGTGGAGTCAAAAAGGGTTTAATCCTGTATAGGGATCCTAATTTTTTGTTGACTGTTTTTATAGTACTGTTAATATGAGAATCAAAGGTAAGGTTGTTGTCAATTAATACCCCAAGAAGTTTAGTAGTAGAATCAGGGGATATAATAGTACCATTGATTGATGTCACAGTAAAATTAAGTGGGGAGGCCATGCGGGTGGGAGTAAATAATATCAGTTTTATTTTTTTGGGATTCAGGATGAGACATCGATGTAGAAGCCATTTCTCGACTGTGTTAAACAGGTTTTGGGTTAGTGACTGTAGGTCAGATGGTGAGGTGGCAGAGCATATTAACATGGAATCATAAGTAGCTTGAGGTATAACAGAATATAGGTCATTTATAAAAATAGAAAATAGGAGAGGGCCTAATATGGAGCCTTGAGGGACACCAAGGGCAATTGGGAGGTGGGAGGATAAGTTGTTCTCCCATAGGATAGCCTGCTGTCTGTTATCTAAGTATGATTGGAACCATTGAACAGCCAGTTTGTCTAGAGACAGGTTTTCAGTATATTTATGAGTAAGTGGTGGTTAACTATATCGACGGTTTTCGAGAGATCAATGAAGAGGGCTGAGGATAGAGTGTCGTTGTTGCGATTCTTATTAGTACAGTCAGAGAAAGATAAGAGAGTAGAGGTGGTGCTATGAAATGGCCTAAAACCATGTTGGCAGTTGGCTAGTAAGTTGTTTTCTGTTAGGTGGTTTAACAGCTGTTTATGAATGCATTTCTCCATGATTTTTGCCAGTGGAGATAATATGGCTATAGGTCTATAATTTGATAATTCGTTGGAGTTACCACCCTTATGCAAGGGGATAATGTGTGAAATTTTCCAGATTGATGGGATAGTTCATTCAGTAATAGTTCTATTAAACAGGATGGAAATTGGGTAGGCTATGGCTTTTGCAGCTTTTTGCAGATATTCTGCAGGTAGTAGGTCTGCATCGAGGGTGGTAGGTTTAAGCTTTTGTATAAGGGTGCAGACAAGGGATGTAGGAACAGGTTGAAAGTGAAATGATGGGGGTGCGTTAGTGATGGAGGTGGTTGATTATGATGTGTCAGGGGCTAGCTGATTGGCAAGAGATTGAATGGTCTCTGTGAGGAAATTGTTAAAGTATTGGCTATTTGCTTGGGATTATTGTGATCAGACCCTAAAGGGATGGGTGTGACTGAATGACCTGGGTGTAAGTTTATTGATGTCTGACCAGAATTTTTGTGGTTTATTTTGGTGGGTTTGTTGGAGCTCAAAGTAAAAATGTTGTTTGTCTAACAATGTGGCTTTTTTTGTTTTATTTCTAAGCTGTCTAAACTTTAATTGATATGCAGGGCTTTTAGAAGTATGCCAGTTAGCCCAGAGTTTATTTCTAAGGAGGATTTTTTGTTTGGTTGCTTTTGCGAGCCATGGGGCCAGTTTAATTTTAGTTCTGATTGCACGTGTTGGTGCATGGTAGTCTAGAATGGCTAAGAATTTAGAATTAAAGTATTTTACTGCTTCCTCTACAGGTAAATGTTTCAGGGGTGACCAGTCACATGCCTTAAGTTCTTTCTGAAAGCTGTCAGACTTAAAGTTCTTGTTGGTCCTTATTGTCCTATAGGTGGTTGGGTTTAGAATGTCACTCTTATATCTGATTATGAAGGTAAGTGAATGGTTGCTTATATCTTCGGGGAGGGTCCCTACTTTGTAAGTTTGGTGGTGACTATTTATGAGAGTCCAATCTAAGGTGCTTTCCTTGTCATTAAGTTTATTGGTCCATGTAGGGGATGTAATGGTTTGAGTAAAAACATATAGGTTAATATGAGTAGGTAGCTGTTCAGAGGTACAGTTCCTCCAGTTGATATTAAAGTCACCAAGCACTATTTTTTTTCTTGTGGGTAGGTATTAGATAGCCAACTAAGGATATCCTCTAGGGTGTTAGAGTTATTACCTGGGGGAAGATAAACACAGATGATGTAGATGGATTTACATTTATTAAGTTGCAATTTGGAAATAAGGATTTCAGCCTTACTTGTTAGTGGAGACTTAGAATCTATAGGGGTCACCCGTAGTCCAGATTTGTATAGAATAGCTACTCTCCCACCCTTCTTAGCTTTACGGTCTAGCCTCAAGATATTGTATCTGGGTGGAATAATCTCATTATCTTATGTTTCATTTTTGAGCCATGTTTCAGTGAGACATAGGATGTCAAATGAATGTATAGCCATGAGTGCATGTAGGTGGGCAACTTTATTATTTTATGCTCTGAATATTGAAATGAGCTATCAAGAGTGAGTTAGAGGGTCTGGCGAGCAATTGTGTGTTAGCAGCAATTGGGGTGTGGGGCTCTGTAGTTGTGGTAGAGTTTGGTCTAGGGTTTGAGTGGATATCACCATCTATTAAGGGGTGAACTTGTAATCTCATTGTAAGTTTTAAGAGTCTACATATTAGGTTGTGGAATTTCCTAGCACTTGGACTATAGAATTTGATGTGAGTCAATCTATGATACTTAGCTGGTAGGTAGTTTGTTGTGCTGGGTATATATGTATTGCTATGAGGGACTACAAGTATTGGTGTAGAGGTTTGCCTTATGGAATAATGAAATCCTAGGCAGTTAAGGTATTCATAGAATGTAAGTAGGTAAGGTATAGAAAGGAAAGGTAGGAGTAGAATTAAGAGAAGGAACTTTGGGAGTGGTGAACTAGATGTAGGTAGCATAATGAGGTATTAATTATAGGTTAGTGTATAGGGTAATTTCTGACTGTGGTCTATGTGAAAAACAATGCAAGTGGGTTATATCACTGTGAGTGGTCATGTGGATGGGGGTGTGGTTAGGGAGGATAAATGTAGAGGTACTTGGTAGGTAGTACATCATAGTACCTTCCACTTACTTGTAGTCTATGTAAGTGTGTTATGGGTTGATGTGCTTGTCAATCATACGAGTTTCACTCATCTACGCTTTCGATAATTGGTGGTTTCGATAATGTGTGAATTTGAACTCCGGATTCGATAATGTGTTTTTTCGAGTTTATAACATAGACCTGTTAGTTTTACATAGTGGCTGTTTTGTTTGCATATAATCTGTAATTAATCTTCTGTGCAATGGTTTAGATTTCAGTCTGGCAGAATTATCTAGCAACAAATTAACCTTTATAAACCCATGATCACTGCACATCAACTGTGGTAAAACTTGACTTGAAGTGACAGTAATTTCTTTAGGAACACAAACAATGTCTATTATGTTCCATTCCCTGGATGGCTGTTTTACAATCTGTAACAATTTTTGTTCCTGAACATATGTAGTGAATGATTTCCTTATTAATGTTGTTGAATCAATATTATTCCAATCTGTTTCTGATAAATTTAAGTCCCCAGCTAATATTATTTTTCCCTCCTGTGTTTCATGCAAGAAATGTAGGAATACCTCTAGGTCATCAGCACTTGACTTTGGTGGTCTATACACTCCAACAACTGTTGTATGTTCAAGGGTTGTCTTTATTGTCACAGTTATACAGTCTACAGTGTTGGTGTTATCACTGAACATATAATAATCACAGGTCTCATAACTATCTTTAATCCCTACCATAACACCTCCACCTGATTTTTATTAGACTGTCTGTTACAGTAAAAACATTTATACCCTGACATAACTGGTTTCAAATCATTGTTCTTTAACCATGTTTCATAAAAAATAACATCAGTCTTGTGGAAATGAAGCAAATTTTCCAAGAAAAAAAACATTAATGCTCCTAGCATTAAAAACCATCAGAGATGCATCAAATGTTGCTGTCTGTGAACTGTTAAATTTTCGACCTGGCAAAAATCCTGCCTAGTGTTTGTCAAATATTGCAAAATATCTGCTGCAAAACTTCTCTTCCCTGATCTTGACAAATGCACATCATCCTGTCTAAACACGTGCCCCAAACTAGGCTTGGATGCTCTACACATTTCCATTTTTTAAAACAGAACATTTTTTCCATGTAGGTATTTACCCATTTTTTTTTCATTCACAAAGACAACTATCCTTTCTATATGTTATTTGTGTAAAATACATCCTAACACCATTACATGCTATACTATCTAAGAGGGCAGTACGTTCCCTACCTAACAGCCAGAAAATCCTTGCAGATGAGATAATTTGTACCGACATGAATTTAAACAGATCTGTAATTCCTTACATTAAGGTGTCCAAGGCTTGTCTCACATCTTCTGTTTTTGCTCCTGGCAACCATAACATTATACAATGTTCATTATCTTCTCTACAAATGTAAGTATCAGTTCCTCTAATGATATAATCTCCAGTTACAAGAATATCCCTTCTGATCAGAGCTGAAGAATCTTCAACTTTTAATACAGTAATATCTGTTCTATCGTTTGTTACAAAGGAATGATCTTCATCACCATTAATTTTATTAATCTCACTGTTTTCATTACATATTAAATTTGCAAGCATTTAGTTCTCATCCAACTGCGTTTGTACATCCACAGCTTCAGCCATGCAGTCAACATCTGTCTTTTCTTCTTTTTTCTTACAGTAATGTTCTTTAATCCTTCCACGTTCAGTTTGATTTCTTCTATTTCACCTGCCCCTTGCCTGTTTTTTCTACCTTCTCTTTTGGAAAACTTATGTTTTTTTCTGTTGACTGAGGGTTTTCTGAATAATCTGTCTGGTACATAACAAAGCAGTGTCCTTTTCAGTACACATTCACTTTACTTTACAGACATTCATCAGTTTCTTTTTCTTCCTTGTTATTTGTTGTGAATGTCTTCCTTTCTTTCAGATTGCTGAATACTTCTGTGACAATGTGAGGTATTGCCAGCTATGCCAGGAGAAGTAGTGCAGTATATGTGTAACATATGCCAGCTTAGCTAGCAAGATTTTTGTAAAGAATTATATGTCATTTGCATATCAAACTGATTTTTACAGATGCTAGTGTTGAAAATGTAAAGTTGCTAGTACTTAGAATGTATCAACAGTGTATCCTGCTAGACAGATGAAGAAATGTGCATGTATTATTGTAACTGTTGAAATATATATATTGCAACAGAGAATATTGGAAGAGAAGAGATTAATATCAATCCACCTGACTTTGAAAAATAGTAAGAAATTAAATTACTTAATTTAGGCCATAAAGATTGTATCTTACAGTTCTCAATGCAGCCCAAAAAGTCTGTAATAGGAAGCTTCCTGCATTGTCATTGGAATGAACTAATTGCTATTCTGGAAAGGTAGAGGTTTGAAATTGCAGCAGCAGATCTTAGCAAGGTGTTCTGTGTGTATATTATTGACACATACATGCTAAATCTGGATGGCTTCTAGCCAAGGAGGGTAGCATGGGGACCAGAAGTCAAATGCCCAGATGTATGTAATGACACTCTGTAACCCATCACTAAAAATGATATTGAGACTGAAATCTTATTGCTCTCTGTTTTTGTAACCTGACAAAGAAGGATCTCTCACCTACTTAATTTTGCTTTGCTCTAGTAAGTAACCAGGGAATAATAATTCTTTAGATCAGTCAGGAAAATACAGTGAGGCTTGTTAAGTATTGTTTTTTTCTGTAACCATGTGAACCTGTCCACCTGTGTTATTTTTAATATTTCCCATGATCGAAACTCTGGTGTTTATTGTAAATAGATATTTGGTATGTTTGTGTTCTTTTGTTATTTATTATTAAATATATTTCAACTTTTCATTGTAGCTGGTCTTTTAGGGAATATTTTATCCTATGAGAGTGCTTACGTCTGATGATGACACTGTGGCCACTTCTGAAAACCTGGATGTTTGGTCAACATTACCATTTGTATTAATATTAATTTCACTCAGTATAATTGGGTACCTTTGAAACAGCCTTGGAGTAATTGTCTTTGGAGTGTCTGCTGATGGTGTAACTACATTATATTCTGGGCAGAAGGAGGCATAGCTAGTAAGTCTGTGCCAGCCTTTCCCAGGTGTGTGTGTGAAAATCAAATCTCAAAGAGCATGTGTGCAATCTGCTTGCAGAAAATACATGAAGCATTGGTTCCACAGAGAGGGTGCTGGAGTACTTGGCTTGTTCACTCAGCTAAGGAGTCAACCCTGCACCTGTGCCAGTGGGGAGTCTTATTGCGGATCTGGAGAGAGAGAGAAAACCCATTCCCTGGACTGACTGTGTTCACTGTGTGCTATTAAGGAAAACTGTGCTTGATGCAGAGAGCTGCATCAGGAAATACTGGGTGTATCCATTTTTGTTCCAAGTGAACATCCCTCTCCAGTGTCAGTGGGGAAGATTCAGGCTTCTTGATTCCTGTTCCAGAGAGGGGATGTCACAACTTCCATCCAGAATTCCAAAGTTGTCAGAGGCACCATCTTGTTTCATAGGGGTTCAATGATCTTTACAGACAATAGACACACCATTTTCTAAATGTGCTCTATTTCCTGTTTGTCTAACATTATTTATCTGACCAGTCCAGTCATTAATATATGTAACAACAGTTCTCCAAGCCGTGACAATTGCACAAGTGCAATCATCAGTAAGTCTAGATTTACTTCAAATAATGGTAAGCAAATCATCCAACTTTTTACATGAGGAACACAGATTATCAGTGTTATCAGATGTTACCTTTAAATATGCATAGCATTTATTACATGGGTGATGGTTGTTTCCTCTTCATTTCTCCATGCCATCATATATATGGCCTAAACAGCCTCCTTCCGTTTCTTAATCCTGATTTACTACTCTTTGACAGATTTAGTGCCGTGTTATGTAAAAAAATGTACACTCTGTTTCATTCCTTCTTCATTACCCTGCTTTCAGCAGCTGTTCTCTGCAGAGTTAGTTTGTCCTGTTATGTAGCTGCACATACTGTTCTCGACTCTATAACTGCACTGTCAGGGGCCATTGCTCTTTAGCAAAGTTATACATTCTGTTATGTCAAACAGCACCTGTTACATAACTATTGTATCTAGTGTTTTGATAGTTAGCTGCTATGTGGACTAACTTCGTGTCACTTGATATTTAAACACGTACCTAGTGTTACGTGGCTTTGAGCATAGTGACCTGTAAACTTCACTATCAGCACCCCATGTCAGCTGTATAAAACGAAGACACAACTATTTATCATGTGATGTAAAATAAATAAATAAGCCCACTTTATAATGTACAAAATGATATCATCCATAAGAGTGGTTTCTTAACTTTTGTGCACAATCTTAATTTATTTGCTGAGGTTTCTGACATTTTTTTCATTATTCTGTTTTAAGCTGCCATCACTTGTTGAACTGATATCTCTGTAAATTGTTTCTTATTGCTTTTACATGTTATGATGCAGCTATCATTCTGTGTTTTTAACTTGCATTTATTTAAATACAGTATATCTCCCTATATAACATTGGTGGGAAATGCCAAGTGCTCATTTGAACAATCATAGAATCACGAAAATAAACAAAGTAGTGTTTTAAAAATGCCTCTAAAATACACCCCCTCACAAGTGTAACTCATCTGTCTTAATGTGCTGAAATTCCATCTCATCCCAAATTCTCAGTGCACAGTTGAAGCCCAAAACTTTCTATCCCATATTTGTAAATGAAACTCAAGTATCTAACAGAAAGCTTTACTTTTTCCTTTCCTATTCTGCTGTATTCTCTGCAGGGGATAACATGCCTTGTCCCTTCTAATTAAGTTTTTTTTTGTATGTAGTTCTACAATAGATAGTGACTTATGCATAAAGCACAGCTAACAGCAAAATGCCTAAGATACTAGACGCAGAATATATGAGAACCCTGGTTGCACTATACTGCTAATAGTACTGGTGCAAGAAATGCAGGGTGTATATTTACTCACACACACACACACACACACTCACATATATATATATATATATATATATATATATATATGTGTGTGTGTGTGTGTGTGTGTGTGTGCTTACAACTTTTCATGCAGACTGTGTCAGTAATAAACACTGAACCTTTGTTCCTCTCTCGGGGCTTTATTTAAATCACACTGTCCACATCTAGCCTAGTTTATACATAGCACCCTATCAATAAGTGCTAAATATGTGTGCAGGCAGAACTGAAACTTCAAGTTTATCAAACGAGAGAAAACCAAACTATGCAAAAGGTGTGAGAAATGCCTGCAAAATTGGAAACCAGTACTGAGAGCATTATTTCAGTAAACCTCAAAACTGTATGATGCATCAGACTGTTGTATTGGGGTTAATAGGTTTCAAGATGGGACATTTGAAACACTGGAAGAGAGATTATTATGTGACATACATGATGAAAATATTAAACAAATTGTTAAAAGCAGATTTAAACTTAGCTAAAGCATTAAGACATGACTCCCAACTGTCCACACTTTTGTAAAATGTCCAGATTTTAGCCTCATATTTTTGGTCTGTCCCTTGTAAATTTTGTGGTGTTCTGGCAAATCATTTATTGCAGTTTCTAAATAAAATATTTGAATATCAGACTTGATATAATTGAGAAAATGAAATTCATGTCCATATGTGGGTGGATAACAGTGACAACCATAGCAATGCCAATAAAAAACTTAATCATAATTATGTTTTCAGAGTAGTCACTCATCAGAAGCTTATATTGTGTTCAATGTTTACAAGGGCATTTTTAATCTGTCTCCATCTGAGGGCTTTTGTCTCCCATTAGTTTGACTTTATCCCTGGTTCTTGCATTAAAAGATTGAGATGCATGATTACAGATCATAAAAGCCACTAAAATTTGTGAAAGAGATGCCACAGAAATGAAGCAAGATTTGGAGATGTATAGTCAGCAACATAACAGCCACAGGCCAGCATGTTTTTTATTTTATTTTTTAAACGACATAGTTGTGCATTGCACTAATGACTGCTGGTTTAAGAAAAAAAAATTGTAGATATGTGTAAATGAATGAATGGTAAATGTAAAACAGTAAAAAATATCTAGAAAGCAGCTAGACTGCATAAAGTATGCAGATCATATGGTATGCCGGACCTGAAATTTGTAAATGATAAAGAATGAGTGGTGCCTGATATTCAGTATGAGGATGTATATCCTAACAATTAATAATCATAAGGGCATGTGGGTTACTACAGTGGTGCAAGACATTAAGCTAAATATGGCAGTAGGTGTTGGGACAGTTGTATTTGTTATTTTGAAGACTGAAGATAAAAAGTTGATCTCATGTATATCATTAATAATTATGTATGCAATGTAAATAAACTGTGGAGGGTGGTGGATTAACTCTCAAGGGCATACTTATGATAGCTTCCAGAGGAAAACATTAAAAGCCTGTTGCAGTCCCCAGAAGATACACAATAGAACATTACTGTTTACCATAGACAACGCTGTGCTTAAAGCTCAAAGTAGTACAAATTAATCTGAAATCAGCAAATTAAACACATCTTGTGAACATGTGATTTCTAAGAAAGGACTAAGCAAATCTAAAAACGGAGGATGGGGAGGACACAATGCACAGTGCCTTGAACACGTCAATATAATGGTTACATGTAGAGTTGGAGAAACTTCTCGATATCTCCACAAGATGGGACTGCATTTAAATGAATGTAAGACTGAAATATGGTCTTCTTGATGATTAATTCTAGGGAAACTCATTCTGTTATGTAAAAAATGGTGCCAGCCTACCACAAAGATTTTCAGATTTCAAAAGAGAAACCAGTCAGTGCTGCTCCTGGGTATATAGTGGAGGCAATATACATGCACAGTCACGTTCAGATTAGCAGTGATATCCTTAATCTGATGGGGAAGGGTTAGGAAACATAAGATATCTTCCACCAAAAAAAGTCTGTATGTTTTGGTGCTGTCAAAAATCCATGGCAGATTATTTCAGGCATCAGTGAAAACAGTCGTTAACAACACTCCAGTATTTGTGGATGGATGGATGACCCGCACCATGTATATAGATGAATGACTAACAAGACCATTAACTACAAAAGAAAGGGTGCCACAGAATTATACTTTCAGATTAGTAATTATACTTTCAGAGTAGTAACTCATCAGAAGCTTGCATTGTTTTGTAATGGTGAGTTCACACAGCCTTGGGAAAGGAACATGCTGTTCTTCCCTGATAGCATGCAACCTCAGAATTAGCATATTTAAGTAGGAGGGTATAGGCAAAGTGCCCTCCAAAGAGGATGTAAGGGGGATTACCTCAGTGGGGCATTTGAGGTGTTTTTTTTATTTTTGTGGCTGTGCCTGCCAGATATTTAAAGATTACAAAGCAGATGTTGACTATTTAATTCCTGAATCATTGGATATTCTCTGGAGGCCATGGTAGATGACTGCAACTGTTCATCTAGATATACAATGAAGAACTTAAACAGCATCCCAGAACAGCAGGAAAACCATTCAGTGTACCAAAATTAAATGACTTCTGCAGCATCACTGCAGACACCCCAGTGCAGGACTCCACCTTAGCAATGACTACAATCAATGGAGCCACACAGGCCAGTAGAGCAAATCAGAGACACTGTCCTAGCTATCTTCTTTCTAGATTATTTTTCAGGAAGAGGTCTAGATTTTCCACAGTGATTATACTAACTGCAGTATTCCAAGTACCCATGTTCCAGGCACACAAACCCTCTCCACGAGAGGACAATTTCACTCTAGTTTGGTAGAGCTACAACCCTGCCACTTAATTACATAACTGGTACTATTAACTGAACCATGCAGAAAGCTTGTCTGCCTGACTAATTAAAACAACAGTTCTATCAACAGAATGAACAGCAATAGAAGCCCTAAACAGTGCCAAAAATCACCACAAATAAAGAAAGTACACTGCTGTACCACAGACTGATCACACAAAATAATAAATATAATAAAATGTTGTAATTTTATTTCTGCACCAATGAAACTTCACAGATTGAGCACTTTCTTCCCAATAAACAGGGACTTCATAAGAATCTGTCATTAAAACCATACTTTGTCCTTATATACTCCCCCCATTAATTAATGACATAATTCCTACAATGGATTTTAAAGAAAAACACACAATAAACCATAAATACTATTTTGTACAGTGGTTTGACAATTGCCCCACTTAAACTTGACCTGAAGTTTTAGGGTATTACCTATAGTAACTGCATCTTCTGTACTTATATATTTATACTGAGAACAGGTACCACATCTAAAAGTGCCAAATCTATCATCAGCCTTTTTTGGAATATTTTCAAAGCAAGATGCAGTTACTATAGGTCATACCCTAAAAATGCAGGTCAAGTTTAGGTGAGGCAATTGTCAAACCACTGGAGTGATTTATTTGGCTGTGTATATCCTGTCCCGGTTTTTATGTGGGTAAAACTGAGAGAAGACTCAGGGACAGGATATATGAACACATGTACCAAATAACTACTTGTAACAGTAATAATTCCCTGTATAAACATCCCTGCGTATGTACAAATTTTGCAGGGTTTAGGTTTGGTTTTTTAGAAAAAGTTTCACCAAACCCCGGGGGGGGGGGGATTTTAGAAGTTATATTGAAGAAAGAGAAGTCAGATGGCAAATTAAATTACAGGCCAGTCAAGTTCCAGGATTAAATTAAATGATTTCTATAAAGCCCATATTGAATAGAAAGGCTGCATTTGTAAAATAACTATTCTTTTAGAAATTGGTTTTTGCATTTTTTTTAAATGTGGTTTAATATAATATTGTATTTTTGTTAAAATGTTTTAGTAGGATGTTTAGTGTGTTAGTGAGATTGTGGAATGTTTTATTGATGCATTAGATAGTATTTATGGTTTATTGTGTGTTTTTCTTTAAAATCCATTGTAGGAATGATGTCATTAATTAATGAGGGGAGTATATAAGGACAAAGTATGGTCCTAATGACAAATTCTTATGAAGTCCCTGTTTGGAGGGAAGAAAGCACTCAGTCTGTGAAGTTTCATTGGTGCAGAAATAAAATTACAACATTTTATTATATTTATTAGTTCTATCAACAGAACATGCTGGAGGGACAGGTTCATAACCCAGAGACTGCCCATGCTCTGGAATAGACTTCCCATACATATCAAGCAGAGTACCTCACTGGCCCTCTTCAAGAGAAATCTTGATGAGTGGATGGGAAATAGAAAGTTCACCCCAGGGATCACTCCAGTGGCTCTACTTGACAGAGGCACCAGGAACTAACGTTGGGCGGCATGATGCCAGGACACTTCTATGAGCTAGACTTGTAAAGGCTCCAGGGCCATTGGCCTAGTACACACTTACAAACCTTTGTACAGCCTTTAAACATAATATCTCCATAATTTTTTAAAACAACAGTTCTATTTATAACTTTTTTTTCACACTATTTAAATCATTTTTCTATTATTTTGAGTCACTATTCTAGCAAGAACCACCACCCTATGATACAATGCCCTGTACCCCCTCCACACATGCGCACACACACACACACACACACACACACACACACACACACACACACACACATACACCACCCCCGCTTGAAACCCTGAGTTTCAAGACCAGCAGATGAGCTGTGTTTGGTTGGGCTGAGCCTGGTCTCACTTTCTTAATGCATTTAAAAGGCTGCAACGAAAGTATCAATCTACATAGTTTTGTGTTGCAGTCCTGCTACCTGTTAACAACTACCTGTGGTTGACCTGGGACTTTTGTGTTGCAGTCCTGCTGCCTGTTAACAACTACCTGTGGTTGACCTGGGACTTTTGTGTTGCAGTCCTGCTGCCTGTTAACAACTACCTGTGGTTGACCTGGGACTTTTGTGTTGCAGTCCTGCTGCCTGTTAACAACTACCTGTGGTTGACCTGGGACTTTTGTGTTGCAGTCCTGCTGCCTGTTAACAACTACCTGTGGTTGACCTGGGACTTTTGTGTTGCAGTCCTGCTGCCTGTTAACAACTACCTGTGGTTGACCTGGGACTTTTGTGTTGCAGTCCTGCTGCCTGTTAACAACTACCTGTGGTTGACCTGGGACTTTTGTGTTGCAGTCCTGCTGCCTGTTAACAACTACCTGTGGTTGACCTGGGACTTTTGTGTTGCAGTCCTGCTGCCTGTTAACAACTACCTGTGGTTGACCTGGGACTTTTGTGTTGCAGTCCTGCTGCCTGTTAACAACTACCTGTGGTTGACCTGGGACTTTTGTGTTGCAGTCCTGCTGCCTGTTAACAACTACCTGTGGTTGACCTGGGACTTTTGTGTTGCAGTCCTGCTGCCTGTTAACAACTACCTGTGGTTGACCTGGGCCTTTTGTGTTGCAGTCCTGCTGCCTGTTAACAACTACCTGTGGTTGACCTGGGCCTTTTGTGTTGCAGTCCTGCTGCCTGTTAACAACTACCTGTGGTTGACCTGGGCCTTTTGTGTTGCAGTCCTGCTGCCTGTTAACAACTACCTGTGGTTGACCTGGGCCTTTTGTGTTGCAGTCCTGCTGCCTGTTAACAACTACCTGTGGTTGACCTGGGCCTTTTGTGTTGCAGTCCTGCTGCCTGTTAACAACTACCTGTGGTTGACCTGGGACTTTGTGTTGCAGTCCTGCTGCCTGTTAACAACTACCTGTGGTTGACCTGGGACTTTGTGTTGCAGTCCTGCTGCCTGTTAACAACTACCTGTGGTTGACCTGGGACTTTTGTGTTGCAGTCCTGCTGCCTGTTAACAACTACCTGTGGTTGACCTGGGACTTTTGTGTTGCAGTCCTGCTGCCTGTTAACAACTACCTGTGGTTGACCTGGGACTTTGTGTTGCAGTCCTGCTGCCTGTTAACAACTACCTGTGGTTGACCTGGGACTTTTGTGTTGCAGTCCTGCTGCCTGTTAACAACTACCTGTGGTTGACCTGGGACTTTTGTGTTGCAGTCCTGCTGCCTGTTAACAACTACCTGTGGTTGACCTGGGACTTTTGTGTTGCAGTCCTGCTGCCTGTTAACAACTACCTGTGGTTGACCTGGGACTTTTGTGTTGCAGTCCTGCTGCCTGTTAACAACTACCTGTGGTTGACCTGGGACTTTTGTGTTGCAGTCCTGCTGCCTGTTAACAACTACCTGTGGTTGACCTGGGACTTTGTGTTGCAGTCCTGCTGCCTGTTAACAACTACCTGTGGTTGACCTGGGACTTTTGTGTTGCAGTCCTGCTGCCTGTTAACAACTACCTGTGGTTGACCTGGGACTTTTGTGTTGCAGTCCTGCTGCCTGTTAACAACTACCTGTGGTTGACCTAGGACTTTTGTGTTGCAGTCCTGCTGCCTGTTAACAACTACCTGTGGTTGACCTGGGCCTTTGTGTTGCAGTCCTGCTGCCTGTTAACAACTACCTGTGGTTGACCTGGGCCTTTTGTGTTGCAGTCCTGCTGCCTGTTAACAACTACCTGTGGTTGACCTGGGCCTTTTGTGTTGCAGTCCTGCTGCCTGTTAACAACTACCTGTGGTTGACCTGGGCCTTTTGTGTTGCAGTCCTGCTGCCTGTTAACAACTACCTGTGGTTGACCTGGGACTTTTGTGTTGCAGTCCTGCTGCCTGTTAACAACTACCTGTGGTTGACCTAGGACTTTTGTGTTGCAGTCCTGCTGCCTGTTAACAACTACCTGTGGTTGACCTGGGACTTTTGTGTTGCAGTCCTGCTGCCTGTTAACAACTACCTGTGGTTGACCTGGGACTTTTGTGTTGCAGTCCTGCTGCCTGTTAACAACTACCTGTGGTTGACCTGGGACTTTTGTGTTGCAGTCCTGCTGCCTGTTAACAACCACCTGTGGCTGACCTGGGACAAGTGCAAACTCCTGACAGAGATGGTAGTACTTTCATTAAGATAATGCCCATTTGATTGTCAAGGAGTCTTTGTCAATACTGGAATATGTCATTTCTGTGTTACTCAATATTCACCTCTAAAAACATATGGGATGTTCTACCCCATCAAAGGTCTCTGATAATGCTACCCCTATATATCTAAGTATATCTTATAAAAGACTGCTGCAATCTGGAGAGGCAAATACAGGTTCTAAACATAGTATTCCATTCACCTGATTAGAAGCATTGTCTGTCTCTATTATCCACTTTACATTCAGAGGTATCATTCCTTTGATCACATCTGTAAAAAGGGCATGACAGTGATGCAAAATGTGATACACATTTGTGATAGTACCCAGCTTACCTCAAGAATATCTTCACTTGCATCATCTTTGTGCAGGTATAAGCCATTTAAAGCCTGTAGTTTTTCTTCCTGGTTCTTAACAATCCCCTTACCAATGACCTATCCTGAATAGTTTGTCTCCATCAATATAACCTGCTCTGGAAGATTTTGGCAGTTATTCTAATTTGTCTGACAATCTAGTACAGTCTGCCCCTTAACTAATTGGGAATCCTAATCCTCTGAGTAGATTATTAGACATAGTTAAGGGACAGCATACTTGACATGATGTTTTAGAAATCTGTTTATAATGCTCTGAAAGCTTGCAGGGGGACAATGTAAACTGAAAGGAAAGATTGTATACTGGAACAAGCCCTGTGATATTAAAAAAATGTTGTCAGCTGTTAGAGGGATTTGCCATGTTCCCTTTGATAGGTCTAATGTGGTCAGGAATCTTACCTTCCCCAGCCTTTCTATTAGTTTAGCAACTCCAGACAGTGGGTAGATGTCAAGTTCAAAATGCTCTTCTATTTCCTAAATTCATTACAAAACTTGACTGATCCATCAGGCTTTGGCACTAACACTACAGTGATGTTTCAGTCACTTTTTGACTCCTCTATTACCATCATCTTAAAGACTTTATGTACTTAATTTTGTATAGCCTTGCTCTCTGACTATTCTGTAAGGTTTTAAGTTAACCTTTCCATATGAAATTTCTCAATATGGTGTTAAATCAGGTATGTTATACCAAGTAGTCTTGAAAACACATCTTTGTATCATAACAGAAAATCCCTTATCTCATACTTCTGTGGCTTAGATAGTGTGTCTTCTACCTGGACATTAGGCATAGAGGTCAGTTTTGTTTCTTTACCAGATCTACTAGCCTCTGCTGCTAAACTAAAGACAGAGGTTTCTGCTTCTTTCCATGGTTTCAGGATATCAATTTGGCATATCCCTTGTAGTCTTTTCTTAACACTCTGTCTAACCCTGCAGTTTACATTTTATCATTCTATTATTTCAGATGGTCCATGAAATTTAGGCAGTGATTTCTTTTCTAAAGAGGGGACCAAAACCAATACCAGGTCTCTAGCACTGAATTCTGTGGTCCTTGCATTTCTATCATATACCCCTTGTTTTGCATTTTGGGCTGTTTTCAGTGTTTTTCCAAATGATGTGCATTACTCTTTTCAGACAATTGTTTAATGTGGTATAGTGCTCTGTGACACTTTTAAATGTTGCCTTTTTCTCTACTTCCCCACTTTCTGTGACAGTATCTAACAGATTACAAGGGTGCCTGCGTTATATCAGTTCAAAAGGTGACTTTTAATGGCAAACAGGAAGTGTGGTATTAACAGGTCCCATGTTTTTACCATCTTCCTCAATAATGTTTTTCAGCATGAATTTTAATGTTTAATTGAAATGCTTCACTAAGCTACCTTTCTGCGAATGGTACACCAAAGTTTTTAACTGTGCGACTTTAAAGCATTTTCACAGTTGGACCATTATTCTAAGCATACATAGAGTTCCTTGGCCAGTGAGTATTTCCTCAGGCAGAAGCATAGCTAGGATGGAGTAAAGGGGTCTGTCGCCCCAGGTGCAAAGTGTTGAGGGGGCTTGACTGGCAGGTTACAATCGGTCTTTAATGCATTACCTGTATTCAGAAATTCTGAATGCTGGTATTGTATTTGCAGTAAGGACTGAAGAGCTTTAGCACTTTGTATACAGTTTAAACTGTAGTTCAATTTGTTACAGTTTAAAACAAAATGCAAAAGAACTTTTATTTATTTATCTGTTTATTATTAATTTAGTCTTCAAGTACTAGGGGACATAGGTTTTCTCCTAGCACATGACTATGCACTAACTTCATCACCGGGTTTCTGAAAAGTTTGAATGCTAGTACTTTCTGTATTATTTCCTATCTGCCCTTGCCTTGCACTATATAAGAGTCATTTGGTAATTCAGACTATAGATATGAAGTGGAAACATTTTGTTCAGCTTCCTTCCATGCAACTTTACTTATATTTTCTATTGTTCTGCACAAATAGTTATCTTCTCACCGTGCCTTTTCAAAATTTATCTGGCAAACCAGGAGGTCAGCCAGCTCTGTAGTTTCCAGATCAGTCTGTCATAAGGTAGAAGGCATTAACTCCTTTGCTACCAAAACAGGCACTGAGGTCTCAGTTTCTAATGCTTCTACCAAGAAAGGCAACTAAGCTGTATTTTCTAATGTAAGCTGCCATTTCCACTTTATTTACTTTTTTTCTTGTTTTTTTTTTTTTTCATTCTAAGCATGATGCACAGAATCCTATTCCTTTTCTGTTTTAAGCAGGGAATGATTTCCTTCTCTGGGAATAAAACAACTTTTATTAAAAGTTTTCAAAACTAGCTACTCTAGTGCCACAGAGGGATAAAGCCCTGACTACGACCCAGGGAGTAGAGAGGGATGGGTCTGCCATCCTGGGGGGAGGGTATGTGGGCATCGATCCCTGGTGGAGGCTAGGATTTTTGCCAGAGGAGGCATGGTCAATGGGGGGGCAGTGGGGCTTGGCTGAGCTCCCACAGAGGTGGAGTAATACACCATGGATCCTACATTGCACTGCACACCCCCTAGGACTGTACCATGCTGTCACAAAAGGGAGGGGCAAGTAACAGGGTAGGCCAAAATAAGACCCCCCCTGGGTGGAAGGTCAGATGTGCTGAGCCCTGTTGCCTGCAATCTGTGAATGACCCCCAAGAATTACTAGAATAAGTCCAGGGGACATGGAATAGCTTGCTGACTAACTGCAAGTAAGGGTCGGCCTAGTACTAATGAAGGTAATGTGAGAGGAAAAGGCAAAGAAAATAGTGGCTCAGCTGATTTGTCTTCACAAGCATCCCAAAGTGACAAAGGTTGCCAACCATCCAGGATTCACCTAGACAGTGCAGGAATTGACGACTGCCATCCAGTGTCCAGGTTAGGATAAGATTTCTCCAGGAATGTGGTCCTATATTGCCATAATTAATGTTATCGTACTAGCGATGGTTGGTAAGTAACATCTATTTCTAATCTTTAGAGGGTATAAGTTGGCAGTTCATAGTTCCCAACCTTCCATCTCCAAAATGAGGTGTGCTACCTCTCATAATGTGGAACAAATGGGTAGAATGAATGTGGAACACATACCAACAGCTTCTTAACAACTTCAGCTGTGAAGCTCACACACAGAGAAAAGGCATTACATTATACTTATAAAAAGTGTTTTTATTAATTAATATGATGCAGTATTATTTATCAGGGAACTCAGTTTAAAAAATCCCTAACTCTGAATGTGTGAGCATTTCAATGTGGAACTGAGAGACTCAAAATGAGCAAAGTCCTGCGTAATAAGGTAGACTTGACAGGTACGAGTTCAGTCACCACCAACATGAACAGTGTAGAAGTAAGGCACAGCCATACAATCTCTCTCAAACACAGAATCACAAAGAAAATTTTTGACAATATGGTGTCAAAGAGCCCAGTTATGAAAGAATGTCACTAGTTTCTTTCAAGAACTAAGTGATCACTGGACTAATGCTTTTGGTAAACTTAGCCAGGAGCTGCTAGACAAGTGTGGGCTGCTGAGTACTGGTTAACTGGATGCAGGTGTAATAGAAAATTATTGTCTCTCCATCAGTGGAGATATGTTTTGTGATTGTTAAGACCGTGCATTGTGCATTATATTTATGTTGACTGCTATAAAGTGAAATATTAATGTGAGGCAATGTCAGATAACTGAATCCTATAAATTAAATGTTACACTTGTTTACATTCCATGACCAAGCCTACAGTATAAATAATGGTTGTCATATTTTAAAATATCACAGTATAAAATTATATTTTTGTACATTTTAACATGCCTAGTTGGCAATTACTGACACTCTTGATCCACAGTTTGCAAATTAATAAATAAACCATTTTGTTTGGGGGGACTTTAGAAGCTACTCCACCTGTTATTGTAATGCATAAATGTCGGTCTTGAAATGTAATTCAAGAATGGACGGGTGCTATAAAACACTTGTTTATATTTTACGCCAATGTCGTACTTTGATTGTTTGATATCATCTTCATACTAGAAGTTGCAGTAAGAGATGTTTGACTAAAATGCTTAAAGTGCATTCAGTGACTTTGAACCATCATTATGTGACTTGTATGTGTGGGATGGTTTGCTGCTTGCTTGGAATCACGAAACACCCTTTGACCTATGCAAATATAAGAGATAAGGTGATAACAGATGCTAATATAGTGTCCCTTCCTGGTATTTGCATACCTGCTCTCTTTACTTTCCCCCTTGTGCATGAAACGTGTCTGAATACTGAGATTTGTTGTGTATTGCACGAGTCGAAAGTCTGTTTGTGTGTGTGTGTGTGTGTGTGTGTGTGTGTGTGTGTGTGTGTGTGTGTGTGTGTGTGTGTGGTGTAAAAAGAATTTGTTCTTTTTAATTGCTTTGTCTTAGCCCATTTTCATGTTTTATTACAGGACCAGGACATCGTTATATCTAGGCTACTTGCTTGATGACTGCAAGTGATTTATATGCTTACTTAACCCAAAAGGAATTTAGTGGTAAAAACATTTGTTTGTCTACTTGTCACTAGATGCTAGTATCCATTAATTATGATGCCATGTTCGGAATTTAGTGAACACTTTAATAATAGTAACAAATCCAAATCATAGGATTTGTCTAATTCTGATTCATATAATATGGACACTTCTAAGAGAAAGAAGAGAAGGCAGTATAGTGGATCACCTAGGATTTTTCATTGTTATTGGAAATTGATGATCTCACGGCAAACTGCACACTCTGTTGACAGTCCTTTACTGTCAAATATGAGGGGAAGAAGGCCATTACAACACATGCTGAATCATCCAAGCACAAGAATGCAGTAATGACACAAAAGCAGTCCGAGGCGATTTCTGTGTTTTTTGTTAAAAAAATATGCTGGAAGAGGAAACTGTTATTCCAGTAGAACTAAACACTATGTATCACGGTGTTATGCATCATAGCAGCTACAATAGTTAGGACTGTGGCAAAAAGCCTCTGGCAAAACTATTCCCTGATTCAATCATAGCTTCTAAAATTTCATGTGGCTGTATAAAAGCAACAAGTTACTGTGAAAACATACCGAGTCCGAAAACAGAGGAATTTTGCATCAATGCTGTTAAAATCTGCTCATTGTTTTGGAATTGGATCAGATGCTTCAAACAAAGGCAATAAGAAGTTATTTCCACTGGCCGTGTTGAGAATTGAGGGTGTAAAGAGCAGACTCATGGATTTTTATCAAGATAATGATGAAACCAGTACAGCAAATGATGATGGAATTAAAGATATTATTGCAGCTAATAGCCTGTGTTTAGATTCAGACACCTCATACAGTGCAGACAATGCATCCATAAACTTTGGAAAACACGTCAGTATTTCAGGAGTTGCATGTTGCGAATAAAAATTTGATGCAAGCAAATTGCAAATGTCATATCCTCAACAACTGTGTGAAGTTTGGATTAAAGGCATTCAGTTTTGATGTTGAATCATTTGCTATCACTAAACTTACAATTCATTCTCAACTTTGGCCAAAAATCTGATGAACTTAAGGAATTCTTCAATTTTTTGCAAATAGAATACTGTGAACTGTTACACCATGTGGCCACGAGTTGTTTAAGTCTACTGTCTGCTATTAACAGATTGTTGTTATGTTGGGCAGTGCTAAAGTCTTACTTTACGTCTCAAGGTCAAGACGAAGTTGCAGCATTGCTATGGGATGGGTTTTCTTGCAACTGTGATAATACTCTACCTCCATGTTCTCAATATCTGTTTCAAAATGTTATGACTGTTTTTGATGATGCTGTCCGACGCTTGGAGTTGAAAGCAACTACACCTGCTGAACTGCACCCCATTATGGAAACTGTGAATTGCAAGCTGCAACAACATCAACATGACAAATTCTCTGGTTCTTCAGCCTATCAACTACTACAGTCTGATGCTGTGACTGCAGAAATGAAACGAAATTTGAACAGGAAGCCACTCATTTTTTGATCGCTGTTTGTCATATTTGCAGAAATGGCATAACTATTATGAATCCGTTTTCAAGCATTTTACTGTTCTCACATCAGACAATGACATCCAGTGGCAGGATATGTTGACAATACTTGAAATATTAAAGGCATGACTGTTGAGCTGTTGATACTGACAAGTTGTACGAAGAATTTTGCATTCTTCGAAAAGTTAGAATTGACATTGTACAGTCAACAACACAGTTTGGTGATAGGTGGGTAAAGTTTTTTAGTGTATTGTCTCCAAATGACATTCAACTGCTTCATATTGAGTCATACATTCTATTCTGTCAGTTGCAGTCTCAGATGCTTTCTGTGAGAGTTTTCAGCATAATGAATGAACTTTGGTCCAACAGCAGAAACAGACTAAACACAGACTTGGTGAAAGCAGAGTTAATGGTGAAGATGAATTTCCTCATGTCATCCAGTGATTTCTGTGAGTTTATTCACAGTGATCATCAGCTACTGAAAACTGCCTCTTCTCAGCAAAAGTACAAATTTAAACAGCAGTGATTAATAATTATGTATTTGCATGAACACTGGACATTGAATTTGAATAATTTAAATTCCTTTCTAACCATTCTTTTCCTTGCCCATGAGTCCTCTGAGTTGTTTAGCCTTGACTTCTTCTTCTGGCTTTTTACCGATTAGGGGTTGCCACAGTGGATCACCTGTCTGTTCATGATTGGCAGTAGAGTTTTTATGGTGCCAAGTTGCCAGCTGGCGCCCAACCTTCCACAGAAGGCACACACATGCACACCTAGGGCCAATTTAGACTGTCCAATTCACCTACAGCATGTCTTTGGGATGTGAGGGGAAACTGGAGCACCCGGAGGAAACCCACACGAGGACATGCAGACTCCACATAGAAGGCACCCCAGCCCGAGGATTGAACCGGAGAACCTCTTGCTGTAAGGCGACAACGCTAACCACTGCACTACCGTGGCTGCCCTTGCTTATTCTTGACATTTTTGATAATAAAATGTGCTACTTTTAGGTACAAGATGTGAGATACACCTAATATTTTTGACCACCAACTGCCTACTTAGGGTGCCGCCGCTATTTTATGCAAAGGAACTGCAATCTTCATTTTATCGGACAGCAGTGCTCTTGTGTATGTTTAACTTAGTACTAAAACCTTAACAAACATAACAAACAGTATCTTTAACCATTGTATTAAGGGCTGACTCAATTCCCCTTCCCTTAACCTCAGTCTTTACTCTCCCAGTTATATGTAGCTTCCTTTGGCTAAATAAATTTCTCCCTTTACTTGATTTCCTTAAGTAGTTTTACATCTGCCGTCTTCTGACTTAAAAGACTCCTCTCTTAACTATTGCTTTTTTCTTTCTTTATCTATCTTGTTTCTCTGTTGTTTTCCTTCCTCTCCCCCCACCTATTTTATTTTATCTCTTGTTCCTTTCTACTTAGAACAGGGTCTGCTCCCTGCAGTAGCTTACCTTCTCACTCTAGGCAATCGTTTTCTTTCTTTTTCTGTTGCAAAGTTTATTGGTGGTTCTTTTCACCTGTCTCCTACGTATTTTCCTGTTCTCCTGCTTACATCATAGGTTCACAGGTTCATAGGTTCGTACTAGGCTATCTGCCCTAGGGCATTTATAAGCCTAGCCAGAGTGTGTGTGGCTTTCACCACCCCTTAGGATGAGAATACTACGCCCTTTTAGGGTTTAGTTTGCTGTGCCTCTGTCTAGTAGTGACACAGAGATGACCCCCGGGGTAAACCTACGATCTCCCATCCACTCGTCAAGATTCCTCTTGAATAGAGTCAGTGAGGGGCTCTGCCTAACATGGATTGGGATTCTGTTCCAGAGTGTAGGGAGCCTCTGGGTTATGAATCTGTCCCTCCAGTACGTCCTATTTATTTCTGTGTTGAGGTTTAAGTCTCTTGCTCTCGTGGCTCTGGTGGATTTGGATTTACTAAGGTGGAGCATGTCCATTAATTCCGGATTGGACATGGCCTTGTACGTCAGGCACAGATCACCTCTGAGTAGGCGGTATGCGACTGAATAGAGCTGGAGTTTTTTTAGTCGGGCAGCATATGACATATGTTTAAGACCCTTTATCCTCTTGGTGAGGAACTTTTGGGGTCTTTCCAACTGCTGCAGGTGACGGGTAAGATACATCCCAAATGGGGCATTGTACTCAATCATTGGCCTGATAAGAGAAGAGTACAGGGGCACAATGACCTCTCTTGATCTAGATGTGAAACCCTTCATGATAAGGTGGGCAATATAGAAGGTCTTTCTAACCACTTTGGCAATGTGAGTGTCAAATGAGAGGTTACTGTCAACCTGGGTCCCAAGGTCCCTGATTACCTCTTCCATACTTAATGGATTACCACCTATGTGGTAATTTGTGGGTACCTTGTTTTTCCCAAAGGGTATGACTATACATTTTTTGGCATTCAGCTTAAGGCCATGGCTCTGGCACCAATTATCCGTTTCAATGAGGCCTCTCTGAAGGATGTTTGTGTCCGCTGGAGTATCAATTATGGCGCCCAGTTTGCAGTCATCTGCGAACTTTGTCAGCCACAATCCTCCTATGTTTGCCTGTACCTCGGAAAAATAAATGCCGAACAAGAGGGTCCCAGGACTGAGCCCTGTGGGACACCGCTTGTGACTGGCTTAGAGTCTGACATAGCTCCAGCAACTCTGACCCTGTGGGTTCTGTCCTTGAGCCAGTTTGCAACCCATCTTGTGACATATGGGTTTACATTTAAGCTGGTGAGTTTGTCTATGATGCCCGAGTGGGGTATTGTGTCAAAGGCTTTTGCAAGGTCAAGGTAGGCTGTGTGTACTGCCTTACCCTCATCAATGGCCTTAGCGATGGTTTAAAAAAGTCGATCAAAAGTTCAAAAGGCAGGATCTGCCTTTGACAAAGCCAAATTGGGTAGGATCCAATGTCTGTAGATCCCCAATGTCTTTGTTTATGAGTTCCATAATGATCCTCTCCATAGCTTTGCAGACCAGGCTCGTCAAGCTTATGGGCGGGGTAATTTCCAGAGTCCGTAGCAGTACCGTCTTTGTGGCGTAGTACCACTGTTGCCGCCACTCTTTGGGTATCCTGTAGTAAGGCTAAGATTAAACAGCAGCCTTATGTGTGGGTTTAGTTCCTCTTGGAGTTCATGTAGCACACAGCCCGGGACACCGTCCGGTCCCATTGATGCTGTGTTTTTAGCTTTAGAGAGGGCGGCTCTCACCTGGGCATCTGAGATATTAGGGAGGCTACACTCTGCTGGGATAGTTATTTCTCCTTTTGGTGGGGGGGGGAGGAGAAATTTGCACTGAACCTGTCTGCCAGAATGTTGGCAATGTCAGTGGGTTCAGTGTATTTTGTATCATTTTGGACTAACTCTGAGCATATCTGGGAGTTTCCACCCAGGTTTCTAACATAGCTAAAGAAGGCCTTGTGATTGGCTTTTGTGTCTTTTGCGATTTTTCTCTCAAAGTTGGCCTTGGATGATTTTATGAGTGATTGTAGTTTTTTGCTAGTACTGATCAGAGATGCCTTCCCTTTTAGGGATTTTGCTCTGTCTTGTAGTAGCTTCCTCCTCCTGTTGTAGAGTTTGTTTATGGCTGGGGTCCACCAGACCGGGCGCCTGCCTTTGGGGGAATGGGTCTTGGTTTTATTTGGGATTGCATGATCCATGCATTCTTGAAGGTGCCCGTAGAAGGCATTTGCAAGGGATTCAGCAGTGTGGGTTGTGGTTTCCACTAGCCCAGGGGCCTTGAAGGATAACATTTCAGTCTTAAGAAGTGTGAAGTTGGCTTTTGAGAAGTTCTTCACTGTGGTCTTTTGTGCAGGGCGTGCCAGCGGGTTGTGGATTTCCACTGAGAGTAATTTAGGGTCTGATCTTACGAGAGACGGATATACTTCCGTGTGGAGCATTTTGTCCCCATGTTTGTGATGATCAGGTCTAGTATATTGTCTCCTCTTGTGGGAATGGTGACCAGTTGTTCCATTGCATTTGAGTTTATGAATTGTAGGAACCTTTGGGCTAGGGTGTTGGGGCTTGAGTAATGTTCCCAGTCTATGTTTGGGTAGTTGAAGTCTGCCAATATAATGGTTTTTGGAGAGACATTCATACTCTAGTGTCTTCAGGAAGGCTGTGTGGGGTTCCTGAGTTTGAGAGGGTGGTCTGTAACATGCTACAAACTGTAAGGCAGTTTTGCCTATGGTTAGTTGCACGGGATGGTCTCCGATGCTGCGTTGCCACTAACCTGGAGGTGTGGGTATCTTTGATGAATATGGATACTCCCCTCCTTTTGTGGCTCGGTCCAAGTTTTGGGGCGGAAAGCATGATATGAGGTAAAACCTGATAGTGCTGGGGTGCTCTCAGGAGCCTTGAACCAGGTTTCAGTCACTGCACAGACATCGATATTCTCCATACTGAGAAGGGCTTGCATCTTGAGGTTTAGACTTCTGGCATTGAGCAGCATTACCCTTACTTTTTCCACTTGTGTTTTCTAGGGAGGTGGGTTTGTCCTTTGAGCCTTGCCTAAAAGGCACTATGGGGTGGCAAGAGCCTTGGCCAATATCCGGAAGCCCAGGGGTGACAGGTGCAAGCCGTCCCTTGCGAAGCAGCGTGGCTTGTCAAGCATGTCATCCCAAGCAGACAGACATTGGATCCCCTTAGAATGACACCAGTATAAGCCAATTGTTAAAACCAGTATAAGCCAATTGTTAAAACTGATCATTTTGTCTTTGTACTGTGGCATCATTCTTGGTGAGGGTAAGATGCTGCTCAGGGTCAGGGTCATACCGGCCTGGGCTACATAATCAGAGAGCTCCTCTATGTCTCTTTTCATGTAGTCCAGGGAGGTACGTCTCAGGTCATTCACACCGGCATGTACAATGACTGAGTCATATTTGTACTTGCCGTGGAGTGACCTGAGTGCTTGTGTTATGTGGCGGATTCTAGCTCCCGACAGGCAGCTTACTGTGACCCTCTCCTTGTTCAGTCTGGTGCAGTGTGTCTGACTATGGAGTCACCTATTACAAGTGTGTCTGGCATGTTGTTTGGCCTTAAGGGCTGTGAATGTTTAGCACACTGACTATGTGAACTATGTGTTGCATGTGCTATGTCTTGAGATGGCGTTTGCTTGGGTGTCTGCTTTGGAGGCCTCTGTTGTTTTGGTAGATTTTTAATCAGCGCCCGAGTATGTTTTGTGTGTTTATGTGTTTGGTTTGCAATTGTGATAGTTCTATGTGAGACTGGGTTTGTGGTGTGCGTGGTTACCTTCTCCTCCTGACTGGCCTTGCCAGTACTGAATTGAGGGAGCTCAGCCTCCAGTTTGGCTATATAGTTGCATCTCATATATTTGTATTTGTTGGGAGGAGGAGAGGGTTGTCTGTGTACATGAGGCAATTGTAACATTGCCTCAAGATTCCAGATTCACCAGCTGAACAGGAGAGGACGCTAGCAACTGACCCTTCAACATGCTAGAAATAGTGAAAAAGATTGCTGTGTAACTGAGTCAGAAAGGACCTATAGGGAAATGGGTACTCAAGGGAATTTAGGTGAATGAAGTACTTTCTTTTGTTTAAGAGTGCTTTACTTGTATAAATAAATGCTTTAGGAGCAAGTGCTGAGCTTTTCAGATAGAGTATAGGCTGTATAGATTGCAAGTAGAACAGTTCTAAGGGAAAAATTGAAGAGCAGACTTTACGGAGCCAGAAATAGTTTAAACTTGATTAACCGGCACTGCCCTACGCTGCTCTATGAGCAACTTCGCGCTAAATCGCACACAGCTTCTCATTCTCATCTCTTCTCTTCAATTTTGATTTTTTTCCTCCCATGATGCACTGGGACATTTAAAACCCATGTCTAGCATTTTGCACCATCTTATTCCTTTCTAACTGTTCTTTCCCTTGACACAAGTCCTCAGAGTTGTTTAGCCTTGACATTTTTAATAACAAAATGTGTTACTTTTAGGTAGTATTGTTAACGTTTTTACAATCCTACACATATTTTACTGTAGCGTTTACTGCCTAAACCTGATTAACTGTACCTTCCTTTATTGTGTGAAATTGCAGCTCTTGTGAGTGTGCTCTATACCTGGTCTGGTAAACGTTTAGATAATGAATACTATTTGGCTTTTCCTCCAGTAATGTATTTTACTAGGCTCTGCCTGTTTGTATGCATTGTATAGTTTGTATTTAGCGTTCTGTTTGCTTCTCCTTTATTGCTAATACTGCCATTGATTTGGATTCTAGCTATTGATATCCTGCATTGATTCAAATGAGTGTGCCGTGCGGCTTTCTCTTTTGAAGAGAAAACAGCTTTGTAACATAACCTGCTAGATATAGTCAGTCACAGCAGTGGTGTATTGCCTTTCTAATACACCATTTTATTTTATATTTTAATTTAACTGTGCTACAGACAGTAATCTTGACATATGACAGCATTTTTGTCTACATTACTGTGTGTTTTTTTAGCTCATGTAACTCAGCCACAATAATTTAAAGCTTGTATGTCTAAATTGTGGGTACGTATTTGGTTTTATTTATGTACTCCTGTTGGTTTTCTTTTTTTTCTATCTATTTTAATCCACTATCTTACCACTTCTGCCTACCCCTTTCTGTTCTCCTTTATAATTAAAGCCTAGTATACCACTCTTTTTCCCATGCTGTCATTTGTTGGTTCTTTCTCTGTTTGTTTTCAACTGACTGCCTTTCTCTCTCCTCCTTCCCTAGGTACAAGACGTGAGATACACCTAATATTTTTGACAACCAACCACCTACTTAAGGTGCCGCCACTATTTTATGCAAAGGAACTGCAATCTTCATTTTATCAGACAGCAGTGCTCTTATGTATGTTTAACTTAGTACTAAAACCTTAACAAACATAACAAACAGTATCTTTAACCATTGTATTAAGGGCTGACTCAACTCCATTGTGACTACCCCCCCCCCCACTCTTCCCCGTTACCTCAATCTTTACTCTCCCAGTTATATGTAGATTCTTTTGGCTAAATAAATTTCTCCCTTTACTTAATTTCCTTAACTATTTTTACATCTGCCATCTTCTGGCTTAAAAGACTCCTCTCTTAACTATTGCCTTTTACTTTCTTTACCTATCTTGTTTCTCTGTTGTTCCCCCCCCCCCCAACCTATTTTATTTTATCTCTTGTTCATTTCTATTTACAACAGGGTCTGTTCTCTTCTTACTCTAGGTTCATAGGTAGGTACTAGGCTATCGGCCCAAGGTCCTAAGTAAGCCTAGCCAACAAGGTTCCCTGGCTTGCGCCACTTAAGAAAGTTAATTTATTGTTCCCCTGTTGAGTAGAGCCACAGAAGTGATCCCCGGGGTGTATTTCCTATTTCCCATCCACTCATCAAGATTTTTCTTGAAGAGTGCTAATGAGGAACTTTGCTTGACATAGATGGGTAGCTTGTTCCAGAGTATAGGAAGTCTCTGGGACACAAATCTATCCCTCCAGCATGTCCTGTTTATTGTGGTGACAAGGTTTAGGTCCCAAGAGCATGTAGCTCGGAGGGATTGGGATTTCTTAAGGTGTAGCATGTCCAACAGCTCTGGGTTTAACATGGCTTTATATGTTAGGCAGAGATCTCCTCGAAGTAGGCGATATGCTACTGAGTAAAGCTGGAGTTTTTTGAAACAGACAGTGTAGGGCATCTGTTTGAGACCAGTAATCCTCTTTGTGAGTTACTTCTGTGGCCTTTCCTGCTGCTGCAGATGTCTTGTGAGGTACATTCCAAAAGGGGCATTGTATTCTATAATGGGTCTAATGTGTGCCGAGTAGAGGGGAACAATGACCTCTTTTTTCCTGGATGAGAACTCTTTTGTGATGAGGTGTGCCACATAGAAGGATTTCCTGACTATTGTGGCGATGTGTTTATCAAAGGAGAGACTACTGTCCACCTGGGTCCCAAGGTCTCTCATCACACATTTGGCATTAAGTAGACTGCCATTTAAGTGGTAGTTCATGGGTACAGAGTTTTTACCAAAGGGGATGACAATGCACTTTTTGGCACTGAGCATGAGGCCATGCCTCTGACACCAGGCATCTGTCTCAGTGAGGCCCTTCTGTAGGATTTCCACATTATTTGGGGACACGACTATGGCTCCTAGTTTGCAGTCATCTGCAAACTTCATTAGCTAGAGGCCTTCTGTGTTAGCCTGTACTTCAGAGAAATAGATACCAAACAGGAGAGGTCCCAGGACTGAACCCTGTGGTACTCTACTTGTCATTGGTTTGAAGTCAGCTTTGGAGTCTGCAACTTTTACAGTGTGGGTTCTGTCAGTGAGCCAGTTGGCAACCCATCTTGTGATGTAGGGGTTTATACCTAGTTTATTGAGTTTAGCTATAATTCCAGAATGGGGGATGGTGTCGAAAGACTTGGCGAGCTCAAGATAGGCTGTGTGAACCACCTTACCCTCGTCTACAGCTTTAGTGACTGCCTCAAAGAAGTCAATCAGGTTCAGAAGGCATGATCTCTCTTCCACAAATCCGAACTGGGTGGGGTCCAGAGTTTGGAGGTTACCAATGTCTTTGTTTATGAGTTCCATGATGATACGTTCCATGGCCTTGCAGACCAGGCTCATCAGGGTAATAGGACGATAGCTCCCAGGATGAGTGGTGGCTCTCCCTTTGTGAAGTGAGATAACTGTTGCTGTACACCATTCAGTGGGCACAAAGTCTGAAGTCAGACTATGACTGAACATGGTGCTTAGGTGGGGAGCCAGTTCGTTCTGAAGTTCATGTAAAATGCAGCCTGGGATGTTGTCTGGTCCCATGGATGCTGTGTTTTTGGTTTTAGAGAGTGCAGCTTTTACCTGCATAGATGTGATTACAGGGACTCTGCATTCTTCCTGTATAGATATGGGCCCTTTAGGGGGTGGGGGGGGTAAAGTTAGCACTGAACCTATCTGCAAGGATGTTGGCAATATCAGTTGGTTCTGTAATTTCCGTGCCGTTCTGCTGTAACTCAGAGCAGATCTGGGTGTTGCCATTGAGATTCTTGACATAGCTATAGAATGCTTTGTGGTTGCCCTTAGAATCAGTGGCAATTTTGTTTTTGTAGCTAGCTTTGGAGGATCTTAAAAGGGATCTCAGCTTCTCACTCAGGCTGACCAGGCAGCTCCTCCACTCATGGGATTTTACTCTCTTTTGCAACAGTTTCTTCCTTCTGTTGTAGAGTTTGTTTATGGCAGGGGACCACCAGATTGGCTTCCTGTTTTTGGAGGATAGCATCTTGGTTCTGTTTGGGATAGCACAATCCATGCACTCGTGTAAGTGCTTATAGAGTGCATTTGTGTAGGATTCAGCAGTCGTAACTGTATTGTCCATCTGCATGGGTGTCGTGAAGTTCACCAATTCTGTCTTAAGAAGCATGAAGTTGGCTTTGGAGAAATGGTGGTTTTCTTAATGGTGGGTGGGGGCGGGATGCGGATATCTAGGGTGATTAGCTTATGGTTGGATCTGACCAACAAGGAGTTGACTTCAGGTGTGGAACACCAGTCACTCATGTTGGTAATGACTAGGTCTAGGATATTGTTGCCCCTGGTGGGGGTGTGGATAAGTTGATCCAGGGCATTGGAATTTATGAATTCCAGAAAGTGTTGAGTGAAGGAGTTGGTACATGAGTAGTTTTCCCAGTTAATGGTGGGATAGTAGAAATCGCCCATTATTAGGGTGTTTGGTTGAACCCTAACATTTTCCAGTATATCAAGAAAACAGCAGTGGGAATCCTGTGGCATAGTGGGGGATCTGTAGCAAGCTACAATTTGGATTGCAGTTTTGCCCAGAGTTAGTTACACTTGGATAACCTCAGATGCATTATGCTGCACAACTAGCCTGGAGGTGTGGATATCCTTAATGAATATGGACACACCTCCACTTTTGGTGTTCTGGTCCAGGTTAGATGGCCGAAAAGTGTGGTATTAGTTATAGCCTGGTAATGCAGGGGTGCTCTCTAGAGCCTTGAACCAGGTCTCAGTCACTGCACAGATATCTATGTTCTCCATTTTAAGGAGTGCCTCGAGTGAGTGCATTTTGAGATTTAGACTTCTAGCATTGAATAGCATTACTCTCAGTTTTTACTTGCCTGTTCCTGTTACGGTGATGAATTTGTCATATGAACCTTGCCTAAAAAGGCACTATAGGGGTGGCAAGAGCCTTAGCCAGTATCCAGAATCCCAGGGGCGACAGGTGCAGGCCATCTCTGGCAAAGCATCATGCTCTGTCGACTATGTCATCCCAAGCAGAGAGATACTGGATCCCCTTAGAATGACACCAGAAGCTTAGCCAATTGTTGAAGTCAATCATTTTGTCCTTGTACTGCAGTATCATTCTTGGTGATGGCAGGATGCTACTCTGGGCTAGGGTCATACCTGCCTGGGCTAAAAGATCGGGGAGCTCTTCCATGTCTCTTTTCATGTAGTCCAGGGAAGTACGTCTCAGGTCGTTCACACCAACATGGACAACGACAGAGTCATATTTGTACTTGTGGAGTGACCTGACTGCGTGGGTTATGTGGCGGATCCTGGCACCCGACAGGCAGCTGACAGTAACCTTCTCCTTGTTTAGCCTGGTGAGTGGGACATCAGTGTGCCTGACTATAGAGTCACCTATGACTAGTAGGTTGGGTATGTTAGGTTGGCCTTATGGGCTGTGGTTTATTGGCACACTGAGTCTGTGGGCTATGTGTCATTTGGGTTGTGTTGGGGGGGGTGGAGGTTGCTTGCTTTTCTGCTTTGGAGGTCTCTGTTGCTTGAGCAGATTATTATTGAGACCTTCTACGAAGGTTTTCTTTCTTCTTCTGTTGCAAAGGTTATCAGTTCAATCTTGACTGGCACTCCTGCACATCTAGTTCCCCCTCAAATCACATAAACCTCTTCAATTTCACTCAAACCATAACCTATCCAACTCACACAGACAAACATTCCAATAAGCAATCAACCCTAGATTGGATTCTGACTAACAGGCCTAACCTACACTACCTATTAGGATGGCTGCCAGATTCCCTTAGTGACAATTCCCCAACTTTTCTTTATAGAAAATGCATACACACACAAAATAACATTTCCTACAAATACATATGTAGCACTAAACATTATCTATCTTAACCTATTACTTCAACAGTGTGACTGGTCTCCACTTAAACACCTCCACCTTGACCTGGCTGTCCAATATTTCAACAACACTTTCCTTAACATACTTAATAGCCTTGCTCCCACTAGGAAGGTTCACTTAAGAGCCAAGCAACTACCATGGTTATCAAATGACACCAAAGTGCTACTTAAACATAGAGACAGGGCATGGACAGCATACTTGAGTACCAAAGATTCAGCCAACCTCTTAATATATAAACAGATTCATAACTTAACTAAAAAAACAAATCAAAAAGGACAAACAAACCTACTTCCTAGCTAGTCAACATAAATACCTGTACAACCCTCAAAAATTCTGGAAAAGCATTAACTATCTCCTTAGCCCTGGCCATATTTCTACCCCTGCCCCTGTCTTTCTGAATAACACTGACCCTATAGCTACTCATTTCAACTTCCACTTTATTAAGTCCATAACCATCCTATTAGGTACCCAGAGCACCAATCCACTTGCCATTCCTACTCCTATCCCAGACTAACCCAACCCCCTCACTTTTAATACAGTCAAACCAACTACATAAAAAAACTCCTCACCAAACTTAAACCCTGTCTTCTTGCAGCTGACCAATTTCCTAATGAATTTCTAAAGATTTCAGCTCCTTCTTTCACTTACCCCATTTCTATCTTGATTAATTGTTCAGTTACAGAACAGTACACCCCTCCTCTCTGAAAAGTATCAGACATACAGCATATCACACGTACAGCAACAGTGGTCCCTCTCCATAAAGGTGGTGCCTCAGCGGATCCTGGAAACTATCGCCCCATAAGCCTGACTAGCTTGGTCTGCAAAGCTATGGAAAGGATCATCATGGACCTCATAAATAAAGATATTGGGGACCTACAAACACTGGATCCTACCCAGTTCGGCTTTGTTAAGGGCAGATGCTGCCTCTTAAACCTGGTTGATTTCTTTGAAACAGTCACCAAGGCCATTGACGAGGGGAAGGTGGACCACACAGCCTACCTGGACCTCGCAAAAGCCTTCGATACAATACCCCACTCGGGCATTATAGATAAGCTCACCAGCTTAAATATAAACCCCTATGTCACTAGATGGATTGCAAACTGGCTCAAGGACAGAACCCACATGGTTAGAATTGCTGGAGCCATGTCAGACTCCAAACCAGTTACAAGTGGTGTCCCACAAGGCTCAGTCCTGGGACCTCTCTTGTTCGGTATATATTTCTCGGAGGTACAGGCCAACACGGAAGGACTGTGGCTGACCAAGTTCGCAGATGACTGCAAACTGGGTGCCATAATCGACTCTCCAGCCGACACAAGCATCCTCCAAAAGGGCCTCATAGAAACATACAACTGGTGCCAGAGCCATGGCCTCAAGCTAAATGCCAAAAAGTGTATAGTCATCCCTTTGGCAAAAACAAAGTGCCCACAAATTACCACATAGGTGGAAATCCATTAAGTACAGAAGATGTAATTAGGGACCTGGGGACCCAAGTTGATAGCAATCTCTCATTTGACAACCACGTGGCCAAAGTGGTTAGAAAAACATTTTATATAGCCCACCTAATCATGAAGGGATTCACATCTAGATCAGGGGAGGTCATCGTGCCTCTTTACTCATCCCTCATCAGGCCCATAATTGAGTACAATGCCCCTTTTGGGATGTACCTTACCAGACACCTGCAGCAACTGGAAAGACCCCAAAAGTACCTTACCAAGAGGATCAAAGGGCTCAAACAGATGCCATATGCTGCCCGGTTAAAGAAACTCCAGCTCTACTCAGTGGCATACCGCCTGTTCAGAGGTGATCTGTGCCTGACGTATAAAGCCATGTCCAACCCAGAATTAATGGACATGCTGCACCTCAGAAAATCCAAATCCCATCGAGCCATGCGAGAGACTTGAACCTCAGCACTGAAATAAATAGGACATGCTGGAGGGACAGATTCATAACCCAGAGGCTCCTTCACTCTGGAATAAAATCCCAGTCCAGGTTAGGCAGAGTCCCTCATTGACTCTCTTCAAGAGGAATCTTGATGAGTGGATGGGAGATCGTAGGTTTACCCCGGGTATCACTTCTGTGTCACTGTTAGATAGAGGCACAGTATACTAACCTTGAAAAAGGGCATAGCAAAATAAATTTAAAATGGGTGGCGAAAGCCAAACACATTCTGGCTAGGCTTATAAATGCCCTAGGGCAGATAGCCTAGTATGAACCTATGAACCTATGAACATCATTCCCCTCCACAAAGGCAGACCTTCCAGGGAGCTAACCAATTACTGTCCTATAGCCATTGTCTCCCTCCTCGCGAAGATATTAGAAAAATGCATCCACAAACAACTCCTACTGCTTAGTCTCAACCTGCTGTCAAGCTCTCAGCACAACTTTCATCCTAAACATAGTACTAGCACAGCTCTAATATCTTTCACCAATAAAATTCACAATCTCATAAATGAAGGTCACTATGTCTCTTCTATCTTTCTTGATATGTCTAAAGCCTTTGACACTGTATCTCACCAACTTCTTCTAGGCAAACTCTCATCTTATGGCCTCACTACTGCATCCCTAGCCTGGTTCCACAGTTACTTTTCCAACCATCAACAAGCAAGTAAATGGACTAACAGTCTCTCCCCCCCCCTACTCCCCATCTCAGCTGGCGTACCCCAAGGCTCCATTCTTGGCCCTCTCCTCTTTACCATATTTACTAACAACCTCAGCTCAGCAACTCAACTGGCTCATATTGTCCAGTACGCAGATGATTCCACACTTATATGCTCAGCCCCCTCACCACCAGAACTCCAAATAAAAATGCAAACGTCCTTTCAGGACATAGAAGGATACCTTTCTGCACATCAACTTATACTTAACCCAAACAAAACTAAGATTATTGCCTTCAGAAACAAATTATCCAAACCTGGACAATTCCCTCCCACAATCCTGTTCTCTAATGGAACCATAATACAGCCCACTAGTCAGGCTAAACTGCTATGAGTCATAATAGATGAGCACCTAAAATTTGACAAGCATATCTCTATTACCATCAAGAAAGTTCACACCAAACTTGGCATCATCTATAGGGTTAAACCATACCTCACTCAGAGTGCCAGAATTACCACTGCTCAGTCACACCTGCTTTCCACCCTCCTATATGGATCTCAAATATTTACAAACCTTTGTAAATCTGAGCTGAATAACCTTGAATCCTGTACAACAAAATTGCCACGTTTGCTACTAATCAGCCTTACAAGACTCACCACTGCAATGCCCTCTCCCAGCTCAACTGGTTAGAACTCCCTAATTTTTGTCACAAAACCAAATGACCATGGCCCACAAAATAATATACTAACGCAGTAACTGCCCAGTACTCTCTAACCTTGTTCAACCTAGTATAATTTCCAAGTCCCTCAGATCCTCCAACAAACTAATGCTAAAAGTATCCTGCTCCCACAACTACCATGGTGACTCCCTTTACTCCCACAAAAGGGCCAAATTGTGGAATTCTCTTCCACAGTCCAGCACACAAAATCCTCATCACCATGAGTTCAAACTACTCCTAAAAAATTACCAAACATTGGCTTTACTCTTGTCATTCACCAGGCTAATTCTTCTACCTCCAATACCTTAGCCTGCTTTACCTCCAACTATACTCCCTTCAACTTTGCTTTAACTCTGCTGACCCATATCAGCTTGCACTCTGTTTTAATTTGTATGACAGAATTTATTATTTTTATTTTTATTTCAGACATTCTATGCATAGCTAATAACTCCACGGTTTTCATCACTCTTAATATATACATACTGTCTCTGATTTCATTTTACTTTTTATTTTGTGCACACTTTGTAATTAGTATTTCTAACCTAGCAATAGTCTTTGTAATTAATATTTCTGTTTAAGTTTACAGACACTGTATACATGTGTACTATATTTTGTATTCTATACTGTCTTCTGCATTTATTAATTATAATTAATGTAAGCTTTGTTAGTGCTTGTGGAGCTTTTCTTCCCAGGCCTCTGCTGAAAACAGGCTTCTGGCCCAGTCGGACATAACCCGGTTAACAAATGTAATAAATAATAAAGTAAATAAATAAATAAAAATTTACTGGTGACTGATGTTACTTAACACAATTTGGGTTAATCATTTGTGTTGACTAGTCAAAAACTGCTGTAAGCCTGTAACCTGTATAATGTAAAATTTAGGTAATATATTTTTGTTATACTCATGCATGATTGCCATTTTGTGTTATAATACTTGACTGTTTCTTGTGTCAGTAGCACTAGGTCAAACCGTCAGTCATTCAGTCTTTCAATACCATCTGTTTTATTGAGCTTAAACAACCTGCGGGGTTCAGTATGCCAACCTGATTGGCCATCATGACAAACTGACAATGATAGCCGTCAAGCATCCAGGAATAGCAAATTCCAGAGTTGGCAACCCTAAAAGTCACCCATACTGTGACTTTACCAGTGTGACCACACTGCCTGCATCTAGTAGTCCCTGAAGCTCCATGCCTTTAATTAAGACAGTGCATTTAATTAACCTTGCTGTAAAATACCAAGCACAATACCAAAAGGTTGACTCTATTATTATTGTCAACAAATCATCACAATTCACAGGTATTACTAGCTTGCCCTTTACTGGTTACAGTTTTGCAGGTATAACAGCATTATTATTACTAGGAGAGAGTCTAGCTAAGTAGTCTTTTTTCCCACATTTAAAACAGAGTTGGTCTACAATTGGTGCTTTCTGAATTTGACATCTGAAGTTAATAAAATTTGACATATACTTTATTTTAGGTCTGGAATGCTCAATTTTAAACAGTTTCATTGTATAACAATCTCTCTACCAATGCAACAAAATATTCAACATTCTTAGAGTATCTTTGAGGTATCCACTTTCATAACATAGTAATCAAAATAGTTTTAAATGTAACAGTACCTAAAAGTTCTATCATTTTATGTTTAGTGTGTTGACATGGAGGACATAACCACTTCATAAGTACATTTTAAATCATGTAACTGAAATCTTACCATTTTTCTAGGAGAAAATGTCCAGCTATGAAACTTTGGGGCTTCTGTCTTAGAGGTAACACTGGCTTAGGCTAACATTGCTTTCTTTACTTTTTCGCAGTCCTGTGAATCAGTCTCTTCTATATCTATGAAGGCTTTCAAAGACCTTCCAGTAAGCTAAGTATGAATATTTAAATCCAATCTCTCAGGTCTGGTCTTTCCTTCCTGGTGGGTATACCACTCAAAGGCTAATAGCATGCTTTGAGGTCTTTCTCCCTGGAACCTTTTTTCAATGATAGAACTATTCTGGCAATGACATAGTTCTGGAAATGGTCATCAGGCCCTCAGAAACACTGGCTTTGGTTTGCAAGAGTTGCTTAACCGTAATCTTCTTGGCATTTAGGCAGGTATGATATAGACAGTGCATTCAATAAGTCTCATAGCACACACCACAGGAATGGCCAATTACCAACATTATAGGAATACTTTCTCTTCATGTGGGAGTAAATTGATTCAAAATGGTAAACGTTGGCAGGAAAATGTCTGCTGCACCCATCAGTGTATATGTTAATGTTCTAAAGTCCACAAGTTTATAAAATAAGCATATATTTATTGTAGTATCTGTGATGGCCCTTCTTAACCCTGAGCCAGTAATCAAGGAATAAAGGAGCCCCAATCCTCCACACTGACACCAGGTAGAGGCAGTCACTAAAATCAGAAATAGATTTACACAGTATTTCAAATGCAACTCTCTGCATCAAGCACAGTTTCCCTCAACAGCACACAGGGAACACGCTCCACTGGGACTGGACTTTCTGTCTCTCCCGATCCCAAACAAGACTCACTTTGGAGCACTGTGTCCCATTTCCAAGTATCTGACACACACACACTTGAATATCTGATTTTTCATACACACACACACACACACACACACACACACACACACACATATGACAAAGGCTGACACAGATTCATTAGCTGTGTCCCCTCTGTCCAGACTACAAGGTAGATTGATGCCACTAGTCACATACTCTAAGGCTCCTATAAAGGGTAACCAATTATACTGTGTCAAATTAATACTGATATAAATGGTAGAGTGTGACCAAAGCAGTAAAGCTTATCAGAGTGGCCACAGGGTCACTAAAATAAGCACAAGTACTCTCAAGATGTTAAAAGTATTCTCTAAAAGATCAGCCACAATTAAAAAGTATAAACATATTTAATAATGGATAATAAAATAGAAAACAGAAGAATACTGAATATTTAGTTACAATAAACAACAACATTTTATTCACAGGAAATATAAAAATAACACAGGTGGATATAATCTAACAGATGCTGAAAAAAATAATACTAAACTAATCTCACGTTATTATTCTAACTGAACTATATAGGAACTGTCCCTAGTTAACTCACTTAGTATTGCAAGGCAATATGTATTGCTGAGATGCTCACTTCCACAAGGCAAGATGAGCTACTACACACTAAATGAACTGTACAACTAACAACTGAACAACTGAACTGTGATAACTGACATAGATCTTTTATATCAGATTCCAAAGAAAAACAAAAACAAACAGCAAACTGCTGCTGCCAGAGTTCCGACCTTCAGCTGGTTATAGAATGGCATCAAAGCTAGTCACCTGACTTTGGCACAATACACATTCAGAACTCTTAGATCCTGTTACAACATTTTAAATATAAGCAACTTTAAAAAATACATTTTTAATACAAACATCTGTAGAAATCATTGTCACAGTCAAATGACACAAGACTATTTACAAAACTTCAGCCAGTTATGCTGGCAGATGCCACACATGCACTGTCCACTTATCCTGGTTATAGCTGGTAATATTTCAGAGTTTCACATCTCCCCCTACCCCCTTTGAAGACTCAAGCTAGTTTTTCAAGTGACCCTGGAAAAATGTTGCTTGAGAGGAATGGGCCTGCCTGAGAACTCATTAACATATACCCTGTTTTGAGAATCCATCTGCAATGGCATTGCTATAATCTGGACTGGCTAATACACAAGGTCCTCTGAAAGCCCCTTTAAGCTTTTGGAATGCCTTCTCACAGCCTGGAGTCCACACTACCTTATCTGGCCTGTTTTTCATTGTCAGGGCTGTGAGGTGAGCAGCTATTGCAATATAATTGGGAACAAACTTTCTAAATTACCCCTCTGTTCCCAAGAATGCTCTCACTTGTTTTTTGATAACAGGGACAGGCCACACCTGAACAGCTTCTACTTTAGCAGGTTCTGGCCTAATCTTACCACTCCCCACTCTATGTCCCAGGTAGGAGACCTCTGCCATACCCACCTAACACTTACTGGGTTTAATGGTCAACCCTGCCTTTGCAGTCTGCCAAGGGCCTCCCTGACATGCTGAGGCTTCATTATGTTAACATAGTACAGTTTGTGCCCCTGCCTCCTGTCTAGCAGGTTTACCATGTAATTAACAATATTGACCTTCCTTACCACTTTGAAGGGTCCCTCCCAAGCTGCCTGCAGCTTATTCTGGTTGACTGAAATGAGCACTGTAACCTGCTGTCCCACAACATACTCTCGGCTCCAGCATTCTTGTCATACTACACCTCTTTCTGCTGTTGGGCTGCTGACAGGTTTGCCTGGACCAGGCCCATGAGCTCCCTAAGCCTTGTCCTGAAGTTTAGGATATATGCCACAACAGACTTCTTGTGGGATTCACACTCACCCTCCCACTCAACATGACTCATATCTAAAGGCCCCCTCACCCTATGCTTATAAAGCAACTCAAAGGGTGAAAAACCTGTGGATTCCTGGAATACATCTCAGTTTGCAAACCGTATTTGGCTCACTCTCACCTAAAATGGTCTGTAAATTCCCTTAGCATGGTCTTTAATGTAGAGTTTAACCTCTCCACAAGACCATTAGTCTGGGGGTGGTAGGGATGGTCTTTACATGCTTCACCTCAAAATGCTTCCACAGACAAGCCAGCGGG